>NC_044311.2:49895305-50267805 GCF_007474595.2 Lynx canadensis | reverse complement strand
TTCGTGCATAATTTCACATCACAACATATTGTTCATTTTTCATAATTTTAGATCACAGGCAAGAATGTGCCAGTGAGCCGAATCGAAGACAAAAGGCAATGCCATTTGGAAAAATTACCCGTGTTTTTCTAGAGTCAACTCGTGGAAATTGATGACAAACCACAAATGTTCAGTCTAAACAATCAATCTGAAAGAGACAAACCTGTATCCAAAAATGAGGTTATTAAGCTCAAAGGTTATGAATCGAAGGTAATTGTAGGATCATTTGAATTCTACCAAACCTTCAACTGGGGTTGGGACTTGGATCTGCAGGATCTGTAGCTCACCTTCTCTGCTGTGCCTCCTGCCCACCAGGCTAACAGTCTCACTCACTTATTCCCTCTCTCAGTCTGTCATCTCCCTACTTGTTCTACCAAAGGCTGTCAAACCCATACTCCAGGGGGAGACGTTGTTCTAGGAGATGGGAATACAGTGGGATAGGACAGAAAGGGCCCTGGCTCAGACAGCCTCACCCCATAGAGGCGAAGAGAGTCAGGAAAAGAGGAAACTAACTCTCAAGACGCGGACAGAGGAGGTATTGGGGCAGGGGATGACTGGAGAATGGGGGCAGCTTTAGACTGAGTAGTCAGGGAAGGTCTCTCTGAGGAGGGGACATTTGATCTGAGACATTAAATGGGGAGAAGAAAACAGCCGCTTAGTGGAGGAAGGTCAAGCATTGCAGGCTGAGCTGCAAAATCATTGTTTCTACAAGTTACAAAACAACATGTGTAATGTGTGCGTGTTCATGTGTGTTCCTGTGTGTGTGTGTGTGTGTGTGTGTATTAATGGAAGGCTCTTCCTCAAAACATCAACGAGCATTTTCTGTGAGGTAAAAATACAGGCACCTTTTATTCTTTCCTTTACATTTGTTGCACTTTCCAACGAATCTACAATTAACATTAAATGCTTACGTATTAAAAAACAACTACTCCGAAAAGTTCCATTTTCTTTCTTAAGAACAGTAAAATATAAATTCTGGCAAAATGACTATTTTTGTCCATTTAGTAAGCCTCGCTTAGGCTTCTAAAATTCAAATTCAAAATTCAATCCCATTGGACTGAAATTTGCCCTGCTATCATCTAGGAACATAAATTATTTAGAATTCAAAGAAAGTGGTTCGTTCACTGAAGGGCTTGAAAACCATCAACTGTTCAAGCTGCTCCTGTCGGCTTCCTGTTCCAAGCATCCTACAGACAGCAAATGGCTATCTACCTGCACTCCTCACAAAGAGCACAGCCCTAACTCTGCCCCAGGTCATCGCCTGCACTTAAGAACAATGTTCTTTTAACTCAGCCTTTTACCAGGTCCTGCTTCACTCTTTGCCCCAGCCAGGGAACTGGTGAGCAGTTTGGCACGGTACAGTAAATATAATATGTTGGAACGAACTAAGAAGTCGTTACGTGCCTCCTTATAAAGGCTAGAATCCTAAAATCGTGGAGTAGATTGATGGTTCTGCAGAATAAACCATTCCCATTTGCAGGCAGGTCTATCCCGGGACCAGACACCACAGTGAAAGAGCAAGGGAGTGGCTACGTGGAGGGAGGCTGTGAGTGAACACAGAGAAGGGTGCCAGGAGCAGAGGTTAAGAGAGGGCAATGTCTGAAAACTGTTTTCATGGAGAGGATTTTAGGTAAGTGCAAACTGTCAGGTGTGATATGATCAGGAAAGGTGCGGTCTGAGGGTTCTTCTGCATTTTCATCCACCTGGCAATGCCTAGAGCACCTCTAAAGGGCTGTGATGACACCTGTATGTTGGAAGTTCCCACCACATTCACAGACCTGTGGTCCCCAAACCCGATTTATACTTGCAGCCATCTGGGGGGTCTTTCTGAAAAAGGGAAGATGCCTGAATGTTGTCCCCAGAGCCCACGATTCAGCCAGTCTGGGTTGGAACTTCAGAATCTGTGTTCCTTCAAATCTTCCGCAGGTGACACAACCGGGTTTGGGAACCTGAGCTTCCGAGGTTTGGGAACCTGAGCTTCCAAGGAGCTAAGCTGGCGGGCCCTCAGTTCAGCAATGGCAGCCAGAGATGGAACTCTATGGTGGAACTCTCTCAGTGAGCCTGGGTAGCTCAGTTGGCTGAATGTTGACTTCGGCTCAGGTCATGATCTCGCGGTCCGTGAGTTTGAGCCCCGCTTCGGGCTCTGTGCTGACAGCTCAGAGCCTGGAGCCCACTTTGGATTCTGTGTCTCCCTCTCTCTCTGCCCCTCCCCTGCTCATTTTCTCTCTTGCGCGTGCACTCTCTCAAAAATGAGTATTAAAAAAAGAAAAATTGTTTTAAGACAAAATTTTCCAACACAAAGATTTTTATTTTCCTCCTTAGCACGTACCACTACATAATATATCATATGTTTGAATTAGTATTACCCACATATGGTCCACAACAGCAAAGATACTAACGTGCTTTGCTCGCTCTTGTTTCCAAAATGGTTCCTAAAACAGTGCCTGACAGATTTTAGTGCCAAACTATTATATTTCGAATGAATATAAGAGTTGAACCATGAGACTTCAGACTTCCCTCAGAGCATAGCCATCTTCTGGAAGACTTGACTGCCCCAAGGTGTAACAATCCTCAAGCCCTCTTAGATCAAGAAAGTCAGAAAGTAAGCCAGAAAAAAGAAAAGAAAAAAAAAAGGAAAAATTTAAAGAAAACCTTTTCTCTACAGCTTTTGTGTTTTTCTGAAAAATCAAAAAGTTTTACATTAGGGTTTTATGTTTAGAATGGTGACTCAGGTTTTCAGCATTTACGTATTACTACCCGCCCTTCATTCTCCCCTTCCTTCTCCCTGCCCTTCATGGTTTATAAAACTCTAGTTATGGTTATATTTTATCTTAAAAATTCATGGTTCCAGACTAAAATTCCTATACACTCGGGAAAAACATTATGGCCTCACTCTGAAATCAACACCCAGTCTTGCATTTCTGCCTCCTGGGGCATTCACAAAGACAGGAAAAATAATTCTGTGCCTTCTTCCCATGCAGGCTTCTGCTTGTTCATCAGCTGTAGAAATTCTTGGCCATGCCAGTCCCCTTTTAGCCAAGCCTGAGGTGTAGGAGGAGTGCCGGCCCTGCTGCGAAGTTTGTTTCTTTTTCTACTGGAATAAACTAACTCATTGGCCTTACACAAAAGCATCAGGACAGAGGCAAGTAAGAGCCCTTCTGAAAAGATCTAGCTTCCTGGACATGGAGATCCAAAATGGAAGTACTAGTAAGTAACCAGTATTTCCTTGTTGAAAGAGAAATTAACATTTGCCAGAATTCAGAATAATTTTATCTATTTTTAGCTTCCCTTGCATATGTTCACCACCTGTGTAAATCAAATCTACATTTGCACCTAACGGATGGGGGTGACAGTTTTGATGAGCAAAGGGCCTAGGAGGCAAGTGATCTATCTCACAGTTCCAAGACACTTTTGTTTACTATTAATGTCTAAGTAAAACCACCGACAGGTTTCTACGTACTGTCACGTCGCATTTATAACTAGATTATGAACAAGACATCATTTCCTTCCTTCCTTTCCTCCTTCATTTCTCATACGATAGCATAAGTAAATGGCTATGATCTAATATTTTGAAATCTCGTACTTCCTTCCTTTCCTTCCCACTCACAACATCTTCTCCAGCAACTGACTTTACATTTACACATTCATATTCTACCTTAGGGACAAATTCTTCTCGTTAATTATAAAGCAAACAAACAAAAATATTTTCCTTGGTAAGGAATATGTATTTTAAAACCTATAAATGAGTATTGTGGTTAAAGCTTTCTAGACTTCAGGGAGAGGTACTCCAGAGGTCTTGAGAACAGAGCTCTCAATACGTGATTTCTTTATAAGTATGTAACCCTCTAAAATGATCAATGAAAACATGATGATGTTTATACATTCCCTTAAGTGATTTGCCAAGCTGAACTTTGAATTAAAGAATTCACTAGGAGTCTTGTGATAAGACAGATTGGTAAAGAAAACAATTTTGGGTGGTGAAGAGAAGTATTCTTTTTAATGTGTTGGCCTCTGTAACTGTTTATATATCACTACCTCTGTCCAGAAAATAATGTAACTCATAGATTACAGAATTATTACCAAATTACCTACTTTGAATTTCAAATAAATACAGCAACTCCAGTTTCTTCACAATATTGGTCATTTGTTGAATCAACAAGTTATTTTTTTCTTAAGTAAATAAACTAAAAAATCCAAGTCAAGTGATATATAAAACTACAATGAAAATGAGAAAAACATACTTAGGAATGTTAAGATTTGTAAGGGTGCTTCCTCAAGTCAGGGTCTTGGATTAACGCTTACATTAAAACCTGTATCTTAGGGGCGCCTGGGTGGCTCAGTCGGTTAAGCGTCCGACTTCAGCTCAGGTCACAATCTCGCGGTCCGTGAGTTCGAGCCCCGCGTCGGACTCTGGGCAGATGGCCCAGAGCCTGGAGCCTGCTTCCGATTCTGTGTCTCCCTCTCTCTCTGCTCCTCCCCCGTTCATGCTCTGTCTCTCTCTGTCTCAAAAATAAATAAACTTTAAAAAAAAAAAAAACTGTATCTTATTGTAATAAGATGCATTACATGGGGAAAAACAGTAAAGAAGAACATTTACTTATAGTAGCAGTTGGCAACATGCCAACATACCCTCAGTCTTTTTACTCTTTTTGCTATTTAAACACCTGTAACTTATCATGAAAACAAAGAGCCATATAAAAATGGTTTTCTCAATTGTGCAACAGTCTTCGGAGTCCAGATCTACAAAAGCCTCTGAATAGCCATGAAATGATAGAATATTTGTCTCTCATGTGAAATGTTTCTCACCCCAACTTTTTCCCTTTTTTGTGAGTAGCGCCATCATGCATAGGGTTGCTTAATTAAAACCCACAGCGCTTACCCTTGCCCTGCTCTCCCTCACTCCCCCCATTGGTCCATCAGCAAGTCCTTTGTTGGTACATACAAAATACATCTTGGATGGGGCACCTGGGTGGCTCAGTCGGTTGAGCATCCGACTTCAGCTCAGGTCATGATCTCGCAGTTTGTGAGTTCGAGGCTCGCGTTGGGCTCTGTGCTGACAGCTCAGAGCCTGGAGCCTGCTTCAGATTCTGTGTCTCCCTCTCTCTCTGCCCCTTCCCCCTCATGCTCTCTGTCTCTCAAAAATGAATAAACTTTAAAAAAAATTTAAAAAAATACATCTTGGAGCCCTGCATTTCCTTCTATCTGTCCTGCCTCTACTTGGCCCATCCTGGTCATTTCTAGTACAGACTGCAGCAAGGGGCCCCACCTTGCTCTTCTCCAATGCATTCCCCACCCAGCAGAGGAGCGATCATTATAAATGTTTACTGATTTATTTTGAGAAAGGGTGTCTGGGAGGGAGAAGGGCAAAGAGAGAGGGAAACAGAGGATCCAAAGCAGGCTATGTGCTGACAGCAGAGAGCCTGTTGTGGGGCTCAAATCCATGAACTGCGAGAACATGACCTGAGCTGAAGTCAGACACTTAACCAACTGAGACACCGAGGCACCCCAGTGATCATCTTAAAACAGAACTCAACTACTGTTACATCCATTCCTTGCCTTGAAGCCTTCACGTGGGGACATACAGGTAAAGGTGGCAGCTTAAGACATACAATGAATTTTATTCTCTCCCAAACCTCACTAAATCTATAGGAAAGTGATTTCAAAAAGACAAACTCAAAAAGATAGGGCAAGAAGAAAAGGAAGGCACAATAATAAAATTCTGGAAGCTAGGAAGCAATGGAAAGTGAAAAGGGTCAGCAGTTTTGAGAAAGAGGTTTCCTACGCTAGCAAGGGAAGGCCAAGAAAAAACCTCATTTACACTGCAGAATCCTAAAAAATGGCTCATAAAATGGCGGCACCAGATACGTTAGAGAGTGGGATGAATGGGGGATAAAGTAAGGAACATTGTCCAAAGCTATAAGAAGTCCATCCCCTACGCTCTGTGACTGGGCAGCTCTTGTCCCTCCCACCTGCTCCCAGTGGGAAGTTTAGCTCTAGGAAGAATAATGGGATATGGGAGCACCAGGCACAGTTGAGGGTAATGGTATGATACTGAAAACAGAGGAAAAATGAAGTCAGGCCTGATGTATGCTTAGACCTCCCAGCCCTCTTTCTCAGGCCTGCACTCTCCAGAAAGAGTTTGGAAAAACTTATCAGGGAATGTGACCAGTCCAGAGGAAAGACCTCAAGTGACTAACATCAGGAGTCTCCCACAAAAATATCCCAGCCAGATCACCTTTGGTGTGATCTGCTGGGAGTTAACAGGCCCCATCCGCAAGCTCCAAGTTTCCAATCAGGTTTTAGGTCAGCCACTCGTAAATGTGAGCAGACAAAAAACCTTACCACCTACTTAATGAAAGACTAATAAGAAAGAGAAAAATTGTAAAAGGCGGCAGGGAGAGACTGTTTGAAGAAACAACTATGTAGAGAGAAGAAAACAGAACACTCTTATTAGCGGCTCTAGAGATATAAGAGAAAATGAAGAGAAAGAAGAGAATGCCTTTTTTTTTTTAAAGGAACATCTAGAGAACAAAAAAGTGAGATCTGTAAATTAAAAACAGGATAGGAGAAAATAAGAAGTCAATAAAAAAAAATTTGATAAAATTGAGGGCATCTCCCAGAAAGCTAAAAGGACGACTGGATGCTAAATAGGAGAAAAAACAATAAGAATGTTCAACAGTTCAGGAAGCCTTACATTTCCATTAGAGGACTTCTAAAAGGAGAGGAGAGAAAACATAAAACAGAGGGACGGAAATCAACAATAAAATAATTTAAGAAAACTTTCCAGGCAGAAGGACAGTAATGCTCAGACTGAAAGGGCCCACAGCATGCCCAACACAATGGATAGAAATAGGTTCGCACCATGCCACATGCGGTATGAGATCTCAGTTTACTAGGGCCAAGGAGATGATCTTAAAAGCTTCCAAAGAGAAAATAAAAAATCAGCTATATATAAAGGACAAAGAATCAAAATAACTCTGGATGGTTCAACAGCAACACTAGAAGATAGAAATGACACAACAATGCCTTCCCAAATCTGAAATGATTTCTGGTGTAGAAATCCATACTGCCAGATTATCAAGCAAGTGGGAAGGCACAATAAAGATGTTTGGGCAGGTAGCTTTATTTCCCCTGATCCTTTTTCCAGGAAACTATTGGAAGATACACCCCAGGAAAAGGAGAGATAAAACCACAGAGGGAGAGATAAAACCACAGAGGGAGAGATATGGGATGGAGGAAACCAGTCCAACAAGGGAGGGCGGGAGTGGTGAGAGCTGGGCTGGAGGCACAGAAGCCGACCCCAAAGGGTGTAGCTCGGAAGAATTCAGGAGAGCCTTCTTTGAGAATGTGAATGGATATTTTGAGAGGATATTTTGATAAACAAGTACTTGAGATTGAATAGAGGGCGCCTGGGTGGCTCAGTCAGTTAACTGACTCTGTTTCAGCTCAGGTCATGATCTCATAGTTGTAAGGTCAAGCCCCACATCGGGTTCTGTGCTGCCAGTCCAAGGCCTGCTTAGGATTCTCTCTCTCCCTCTCTCTTTTCACCTCCCCAATGCATGCATGCACACACTCTTCTGCTCTCAGAGTAATTAAATAAACTTAAAAAAATAAAAGCATACATACATGGGAAATATACTTCACTCAAACAGCAAAGTTATTGTTAATTTCAGGAAAAGCAGAAGATTGTACAGGATGAGAAAATGTGATTATGAGTAATCGCAGCCCAGCCATGAATAGTGTTTGCAAAGTCTTAAGTAGTGAATATTGCTTTAATCCAACTGAAGGTAAATCTGTATTAAAAGGAAAGATTTATCTGTGTCCATGGCAGGAGAAAAAAAGAAAGCGATCATACCCCAAGTACCATAAACACAGACAAGGGCCAACACATCTGTCTTGGAGTAGAAAGCAGCTGTCCTCCATGGAGAAGGGGAAGTAAGAGAGAGGCAGACAAGACTGTTTTTCCCAGCAGATCTGAAGAACTAAAGTATGTGCACACAACTTTAAACCAGCCTTTTTTGTTAAAGCAAATCTCTTTACAATATTGTGTAATCATCTACATCTCACAATCAGGACAATACATCCCTGACTTCTTTTTCTGAAGGACTGCTTCCCACAATTATCCTTAATCTCATCATCCTACATGTTTACTTCATAGCATGAGTTGGGCATATTTATTTGCATAACATTTTTTAAAGGTATTTTGAAGCGGGGGGGGTGGCGGGGGGACAATGAGTGGGGGTGGGGGCAGGGAGGGAGAGACAGAGAATCCCAAGAGGACTCCGTCTTGTCAGCGTGGAGCTGGATGCGGAGCTCAATCCCACAAACTGTGAGATCCTGACCTGAGCCAAAATCAAGAGTCGGAAGCTTAACCAACTGAGCCACCCAGCTGCCCTACATGCTTATTTATTTTGATGTTGACTTGTTTGTTGACTTATTTACATATGAGAGGGAGAGGTAGACAAGTCTCTTTATCACTATATACCCAATGCCACTGTATATTACACATCGTGGTCCCTAAAAACTGAGAAGTGAAGGAATAAATGAACACACGGTCTTAAATAGGCCAATGTGTCAGTGCCACAAAGAATTTTAAAACCTCCTGGAAAGGAGCTCATGAAGCTCATGCCTAATTTCAAACTTTGTAGATGGGGAATCCAGGTATCAGAAGAATGAGTATCGTTGAGGACTTGCCCAAGTAAATAAACGTTGTCATAGAGTGAGCACCTAGACACAGGCCCCTGATCTCCAGGCCAATGCTTTCCCAGGACACAAGCCTGCCTCAAGAGTGCCCGCTTTCAGATTAATTTGTGAGTATTATAATATTCCATAAGGCATGACATTACAAAATAAAACACGTATACTCAAATTTTGATAAATTGCAAAACAAAAACAAAGCCATAAAACCTTCTTCCCCTTCCCTAGGTCTACTAGCAGCGGCACAAAATTTGTCGTGAGTTCTATGTCAACGTGCAAAGCATACTGGGGCTTTCTAGGTATGGTTTTGGTTTCTGCACTTTGAAAGTCAGGCTTACATAATTAGATAGGCCTGTGATCTTCAATTTACAAGCCGAATATTCAGCACTATGCCTTGAAGCATAATCAAGTCCTCAATAAATATGCATTAAACGTTAAATGGAATGCTTTCCTAGGTTACACCAGCTATCCCATTTTTGGGCATCAGATGCCTCCTACATAAGCAGATAATCTCTGCTTTAAAAAAATCCTGGCTTTTTAAATTATAGATTGCAGGGTAGGCACTATCCTGCCACCTAAACATAATCCTCCGGGCACAGCTGATACTTACCAACACCCAACTGACAAGGAAACCAGGGTTCACCACAGTCAAATGGGGTGATCTTTACTACACGTCTGCTTTCCTCCACGGTCTCTCTTGCATATCCTTCTGCATATCCCTTTACTTCAGACCTCCAGTGCCTTCCTGCTTTCTTAACCCCATATTCCTGTCACACTAGGGCATCATCTTACATCATTTTGCTCCTCCACTGAGGATGCTTCAGGATGAGTAAGTGCTGTCCTTTCCATTAATTCGACCAACATAATTGCATCAGGTCTTTTAGCTCTAAACATAGAAAGAAAGCTAGTCTTGTTCCTTGTTAAACAGGGTTTCAAGCCTCACCTTTGAGGAGAATGTGTGCGGGGCTGGGCACCCTCAGAGCCTTCCCCACGAAAGAGGGGAAGAGTGGCTGTAGGGTCCGGTCCAGTGCCCTCTTCCTGAACTCCATGCTGGCACAGCACCTGCTCAGTGAGCCCCTGACTGCCCACTGGGGTTCCAGCAGGCTGTGGGACTCGCAGGCTTCAGTTTCACTAAAGACTCTGCAAACCACTGGAGGCCCTCCAACACAGGGCAATGCAAAGAGAAGAGAGGCGCTCTCCCCAGCTCTCACCTCCTGAGCTAGCACATCTGTACCGGTTTCTGGTGGGACAGGACAGGACTCAGAAAAGGCAGGCTACAGAGAAGAGGGTAGGAACAGCAGATGCCATGTGAAAGCCAACCAGGCTGGTTGGTGACACCCACATGAGACACCTCTGGAGGCTTCCACAAACGCTGGAGGAAAACAGGACAGTGAGGAGGAGGCAAAACCATCACGTGCTGCTGTCATGTTCAAAGCACATCATAGGGCAAGGGATAAGAGATGTGTGGCTTTCTGTGAGTCACCAGGTTTTAGCCACCTACCGCCTCCTAACCAGCACTTGTTCTTTTTCTCCCATCCCTATCCCCGGAGGACCGTGCACAACCTGAGGGCAAGGTAAGCACCTGCCCTCTCACCAGCTCGGCGACTGCCAAGAAACTGGTGCTCCATCAAGGGGAGGAATGGGTGAACGGATGAACAGAGGGACAGAATCCAACCACTGTGGTACAAGCAATTATTGTACAAAACCTTAAGGGAGGAGGTGTTTCTGATGTTTAACTTCACTGTATGCAACCAGAAGGGAAGTTTAACATCGTGTCCTCCAGTTACCTCCCCCTCTTCCGTGTCTCTAGGATGCCACCGCTAAGTGGACAGTCGATTCCCATGTCAGTTGCTGACTCGGTGCGTCTTTCAGACCTTGAACCACCGACCTGACAGAAGGACTGGAGGGGAAGGCCATGCGTGAGCAGAAAAGCTCTGTTCAAGGAGCGGCCTCCTTCCACACAGCTTGCTAAAAGGGCAGGGGTGGCATCCTGGAAGGGTGGTGCGGGTGTGGGGTAAGAAGTGATCACTGTGCTTGCTAATGGGGGCCCCCACTCCCATTACCCGAAGAGAACAGTCACTTGGTGTCAGTGTGCCTGGGGTTCACGACAAGCATTTCTTTTTACTAATTGCATGACCAGAAGCAAATCTTTTCACTTCTCTGGGTCCCGTTTTCCTCCCTTCCTAAAATTGGAAAAGGACCATCTTTCCTACCTCACCTAACATTAAATCAACCCAGAATCCTATGATAAGTTGCATGTTATATACACAAGGTATACAAATATATTTATTTGTATATATAAATATTTATAGAAGATTCCCATTCTAGGCCAGCAGTATCACAAAAAAAAGAATTCTGACTGAAATCAGAGGGACAATGTTTTTCCAGTCTCAGAATTGTCACACTTGACTGCATCCTTGGTATGGATATATTCCAAGCACCTTTTTTTTTTTCTAAGTCAAAGTTTAAGGGCCTATTAAATGCCTTTGAGAACAATGTTCTTTGCCATCTTCCTTGAAATTAGTTATATTCTTACAAATGGCCCGCCATTTCAGCACTAAATCAAAATAGGTTCATGTTGTAAAAGAGTAAAAGCGACTTTTTTCCCTGCACCGGCTGCCAATCAGTGCATTAATGGCCTATACTTGTTCACACAAAAACCAAACGGATACATTCTTTTTGCTAACTTAGATTATTGAAACCATTCAAAAGCTAGAATAGAATAACCCGAAAGTAGCTTTTTTTCTTTTTTTTAAATCTCTACTTGAAACTGTTTACATGCTTTTACTTCCATGCAATCCCCACCAGCCCCAGGCTCTGGGTTTTTCTCTTTTAATAAATGTTTATCCCTCATGTCAGTGTCGCATGGTCCTCCATGGTTTGATTTGCCCCCAAGTCAAAACACTCTCTTGATCATTGTGCACAGAATTAATCAAGACTGACAGGACTATTAATGGTGCTTCTCGCACAAGAGGAAGGAAGAGAGCCTGGCAGTCAGGCCTTGGCTGCAGGCTGTTTCCTGAATCTGGGGTGAAAGGAGAACCCCCAAAACATGGAAGGTTGTTCACAAGCTTTTGGAGAGAAGGTCCTGGAGGCCCAGCTGAGGGCATGGGACTTCAACTTCGGAGTTACGGCAACTCCCGGCAAATGCATATCTAATGGCACATTATGACCAGCCTGGTTCAGAGCCACCCTAAAAGGGACTTCTCCCCTGGAGGGAGGAGCAGGCCTATTAGTGATTAGCTCCTTTTTTTTTTTTTTTTAATCAATAATAAATGCCAGAGCAGCTCCAGCATTCATATATTTTTTATTTATTTATTTTTTAATTTTTTTTCCAACGTTTATTTATTTTTGGGACAGAGAGAGACAGAGCATGAACGGGCAAGGGGCAGAGAGGGAGGGAGACACAGAATCGGAAACAGGCTCCAGGCTCTGAGCCATCAGCCCAGAGCCCGACGTGGGGCTCGAACTCACGGACCGCGAGATCGTGACCTGGCTGAAGTCGGACGCTTAACCGACTGCGCCACCCAGGCGCCCCTCGTATATTTTTTAAATGAGAAGAAAATCAGTTCTGTATGCTCTATACCCCTGGCACCAAACTAACGAAGGAGTTGCTGGTTTTCTTTGTTCACACCAAACTCTGGTGAAAACTCAAGAACTTTTAAGAAGAACAAAAACCTTTTCAGGATAAGTTGGGAGAAGTTCTTTTTACTCAAGTCTGCAGAAAGTCATTTTGAAAACTTAGAAAATGGAATTCTTGGCTTATTTTACTCCGGTTTCCTGATGGTAGTTCTCAAAACATCGTGTGACATGAGCTTTAAGCCCTATCAACTTTTCTGTGGCTGTTGTTTTCACACATTTGGGACAGAGAAGCCAAGGTGATGGTAATCATGTCACCCAAATGAATAGCACGACCTCCGAGTTGCAACTTCTACAAATTCATCAAAATTGGGACCGAGTCTCCAACGCTTGCTGATTCTAAGCAACATCTTTGTGCTTTCCCGTAACATAGCAATCCTTGTGGGATCTGACTCACTGAAACGCTGCTGCATCATTACTTTGGGTTGGAAATGTTGTTTTCATGCCTTCTGCAGATGTCAGCCGCCTGGCCCTGACACTCTAATTCCGTCTCTACAGCCTGCAAGGCCATTGTCGACAAATGGTTAGGATTACACTATTCTGGTTCTATTGTGGCTGAAGAGAAAACAAGCCCCTGGACAAATAAGAGTTTGATCCCCCAGGTTTGTCATGCAAAACCTAAAATCGCTTCATACGTTGGGATGCTGGTGGAAAGCACTCAGGCTTTGAAGACCAACAGATCTGAATTTAACCCTGGCTTAACACCTTCTG
Source organism: Lynx canadensis (assembly GCF_007474595.2). Taxonomy (NCBI): domain Eukaryota; kingdom Metazoa; phylum Chordata; class Mammalia; order Carnivora; family Felidae; genus Lynx; species Lynx canadensis. The sequence goes on along the minus strand of NC_044311.2, from coordinate 50,254,719 downwards.
GCTAGGTGACCCCCGACAATTTTCTCAATTTCTCGGAGTATCAGTCTTCCCATCTGTTAAAAGAGGTAACGACACCTCGTCTGTCCAGAGCTGGGAAGAATTCCAATAAGATAATCAGCCAAAAGCCCAGTGTCTGCCACTAAGTAGGCCCCCAGCAAACATTACACACCCCACCCTGTCTCCACACAGACCACTACTCTGCCACATTCTTGAAAGGGTTGACACTAGATAATCTTCTGAACGAGTTTAATCAGCTGCTATTCATTCTACTTTTGCCCCAAATCTAAGAACCAGATACACAAATAGGTCTCTTTTCTTGTTTTTTGTTTTTTTACTGTTTATTTTTGAGAGAGAGACAGAGTGAGAGCGGGGGAGGGGGGAGGAGAGAGAGAGAGAGAGAGAGGGAGACACAGAATCTCAAGCAGGCTCCACCTTCTGAGCTGTCAGCACAGAGCCCGATGCGGGGCTCAAACTCACGAACCGAACCGAATGCAAGATCAGGACCTGAGCTGAAATCAGCCGCTTAACCAACTTAGCCACCCAGGCACCCCAAAATATATCTGTTTTCAGTCTAGTGCCTGGATCAGCTCATGAAACATTTAGACACTCAGAAAACATTTGATGGATAAAGAAATGGAAGCACCAGTCCCAGGACATCCAAGGTAGCTTAGGAACAGGGCGTGTCTACATTCATGCTAGCTCTTAGTGGCAGTCTCCAGCAATCAGTACTTACCCATCAAGGACCTTCTTTAATCTTCATTCCCTAACCACCCCCTTTCCCAGAGATACTAGACATTTCTGATTTCCTCAACAACTAATAAGTGCCTCTGATCTCCATGAAGCAGCTAGGGTTACTGTCCTGAGTTATCAAGTCCAAGCCTAAAATATCATTTAACTTACTCACCTTATTGGGTAAACTAAGATACTCTAAATATTCAACCCCACCAGTACTTCCGAGGACCTCCAAAAGCCAAGAAACCCCAATTGTATAACCATACACCATAAACAAAGGCTTTTCCAGAACCAGAAGAAAAACCCCAAAACTATTTAGGTTGAACCATATGAAATGATCATTCTTGTAGGTCAAGACGGTCAAATGTCAGCCATTTTATGTAGTTTAATCTAGTACCTCAAAGAGCACCAGCCAACAAACCATAGGTACTTTGCTTTCCCACAGAAACAATAGGACCACGTCCCCTCTCTCCTTGAAAAATCTTCCATGGCTTCCATTCCATATAAACCCCTTGGCAAGCACAAGAGGTCACTCTCACCCCCAGCCTGGCCTCCCTCCAGACTCCCCTCCTCCTTCGTCCTTAAAGCCTATGCTGCCTCCATGGCTGGTCTTTGAGCACCAACACACCCACCTAGCACTCTCTTACCTCAGGGCCTTTGATCAAGATGCTCTGTCCATGCGGAATATCCTTTCTGTCTCTGTGGGTTCAAAGACTGGTCCCCATACACCGAGGGCAAGGAGAGACTGAAGAAAGTGGCAGGCCACTCCAGAATGGTAGGCGGTAGTTTGAAAAAGCAAAGGGAACTAACTTCTCAGGCTTGTCTCTGGCAGACACAAGAGGCATAGATCTCCACACCTGCCACACAGCATCTTTGAAGTTTATATAGGCTTTAACTGGGTCTCAACAACCCATTATTCTCTCAAGGCCCTGTCCTTGAAATGGCTCCCACTTGTGAATAATTGGCAGAACGTACATCCCATTAACAGGGGGTGGGGAGGAGCCTCCAGGTGCCCTTCCCAGCCCCAGGGTCAGCTGGAGGTCATGTCCTCTCCATGACCTCCCCCAACAGTCTCCACTTCTTGTCAAATGCTTGGTGGTCTTTTAATCTGCACTTGAAAAGATAGCAACTCTCCTAAACTTTTCCTAGTCTCCCCCGCCTCCCAACCCCCACCCCATCAGACTTTGCCTGTCACCTCAGTGTTCCCTTAACATCTGCTTGACCTCCACTTTAGCACCTACTATAGCATGTCTTGTGTTATGTGGATTTCTAGGTTCAACTTCCCAAAAGACTTTAAGCCCTGTGAAAGGAGAAACTCAGTTTCTCCAACTTGCGTTCCTCAGACTTGAGCCCCGCACCTTGCACCCAGCAGGTGGTCATTAAATGGTGATTGCCTTGAGTACTGATTGGGGTTCACCAACCAACTTTCCATGACTTATGCCTTGCTCAATATCAAGTACAAGGGCGTGGGTCTTGCTTATCTCCACCTCTGCCATTCAATATCTGATCTACATTCTGCAAGTTACCTAATTTCTATAGCTTCCGTCTTCTCACCTCACAAACAGACTAACAGTTTCTGCTTTTCAGAGTTCATACAAAGGTTGAATGAAATAACATGGGAAGCATGCACAATGTAGTGCCTGTCACAGAGTAAGCACTCAGAAACAAGAACAAGTACAATGTTATCCCTTTTACAATAATTATGATCGCCTCTTAAGCAATTAACTGATAGGTACTGGGTTTAAAGAGAGAGTAGTGCCAGAAGCAGATAGAGGAGTAGACATTTTCAAAGGAGACTTTCCACCCTGAAAGACTGGGGTTGGAAAATCCTGCTAATGTGGGCGACAGCCTGATGTGTTTGATGCAAACACACCAATCCCACCATCCCCAGGTGACGAGAATGAATTTTTCCACCTTTATTTCTCACATCCACTGGGAAGATGGGAGTGCATCTGAGCTTTTAAGAAATTAGGGTCTGGCTTCAACCAAACTGTGAGTGCTTCTTAAATCATTCCATTTCGCTGCCACCGGAGAACACTGGAGGGTGGTTTCCTGACTTTGTTCAGCCTCTGGTCGGGCCCACAATTTTTTAGCCGGATGCCCTGCCCAGAAGTCACGGCAGCAGTAACCACCTGCTTGGAGCTAACAAAGTCTCCCCATCTTCCAAAACTGGGGGCGATGACAGGAAGCTGGGGAATGTCAGTGTTTAATGAGGCTTCCATTTTTCTTTTTATCTTGGGTGGGGAGAGAGAAGGAGTACTGCTTATTACTTATTATCAGATTTCCCCCAAACAAAGGCGAACACAGGTGGAAAGAGTTTCCCCACAAGCCCCAGCCTCCAAGGGGGAAAGTGGGGCATCCGCCGCTTACCCCAGAGGCTGTGCAGAGATGTGGGTGTGTAGTCTCCCTCACAGGGTCTTCCAGTGAGCACGTGCATGCACACACACGCGCACACACACACAGACACACACACACACACACACACACACACACGAGGCTTATGAAAGGGCAAGAAGGCTGATAGGACTCTAAGCTACTAAGAGAATGCAGGCCCAGGACCGTGGGACAGCTCCCTCCCCTTGACCCCACACTCAGCCCATCACGAATCTGACTGGTTTTTGTCACTAAGTAGCTTTGAAATCCGGCACTGACCTCCCTGCTTCCCCACTTGCCCCATTAAATCCAGTCTACAAACGGCAGGCAGAGTGCTGTTATTTTAAAACATCACTCTCCACGTCTTAAAAGCCTCTCTCAGCTCCCCAACTGCCCTACAGGTACAGTCACAACTCTTCAGGGTCCACAAAGCCCCATGGCCCAGCCCTCCTCCATCTCCACCAGGGGCTCCTCTCACCATGTTCCCTCTCACCCTCTCTATGTGCTGTGCTCTCACAGACCTTGCCTTCCCAGACCCTCCCATCCCAGGCCTGCACCCTTGCTGTCCCCACCCCGCCGCAGTGCTCACATCCTCTCCCTGCTTCTCCTCCAGATCTCAGCCCAATCACTGCCCTTCCTGACTAGATCAAACTTCTTTGCAATAAACTCTGAGTAAAAAGTATCATCTTTTACCACTTGGTGGTGGGGGCAAATTTACAGTCGTTTGTCTAACTCTGTCCCCACTGTGTCCCCCAACTAGACAGCTCCTCAAGTGCCCCCATCAGCCCATTTCTTTTTTATTACATTTTTTTAATGTTTATTTATTTATAAGAGAGAGAGAGAGCACCAGCAGGGGAGGGGTAGAGAGAGGGAGGGAAACAGAGAATCTGAAACAGGCTCCAGGCTCTGAGCTGTCAGCACAGAGCCCGACGCGGGACTCAAACTCATGCACTGTGAGATCATGACCTGAGCCGAAGTCACTTAACTGAGCCACCCAGGCACCACCCCTACCCCCATCAGTCTGTTTTTGCCCCACCAGGTCTATCCCTGCCTCTCGGCCTATGCCTGCGCGTAGTAGGAGCTTCACAATTAGCTGTTGGTTATTGCATGATTGCAAGGGAAAACATTTTTTCTTCTATTCATTAAAAAACACCTACACTGTCTTCCATAGTGCCTGAAACCATCACTAAAACTGTATCCCCTTTATAACGTGGAGGATTTTCAAGTCTTCTGGAGAGGACAATACAATGAAATGGTCTCTGGGAAGGAGTTGAAAGGTTTTCTCTGCTCACACCTGAGCAGTCCAGGCAAAGCAGGCCCTGCCTCTCCCACGGCACTGCAGCAGCCCGTGCTGTTTCCATCACTCCCTCTCCTAGATCCACCTTCCTAGGATACATTACCACCAGCTTTTGGAACAAGGAAGATACTTGATTCTTGGCAAGAACTAACATGTTTGAGGGGACATGAAGTTTCCTGACACGGTGTCCTTTCACCTCAGGAAAGACCCTCTGCCAGTATGTCTGGATCCCTGCAATCCGGAGGGGAAAGCTCCGGAGGCAGCACCACCCTCTCGGCCCCATTTCCCTTCCCTTTTTGATCTGAGAGCTCGGCCTCTTCCTCTGACTCGGGCCCAGCCCCTCCTCTGAGCATCTTCCTGTGAACGGCTCTTGCTGAGCCTGCCACATCTCAGATGAGAAACTCCGCTGGGCAGCCTGCCACATGCCTGGACACCATCTGGGATCGTCACATAGACACGAGCGTATCCCTGCGTTTCCTGGAGTCATTCATTTCCTTTGAGTAATTACCACAGAATTATGAGAAGCATTGAGGTAAGCAAGTCACTTGGCCATGGGTAAGTAAACTAGCTTATTTTTTCATTACCGCATCATCTATTTTGACCTTCACGGAGGCATAACATGAGAACAAAGAGCAAACTGGATGCCTTTTCCACAATAGCTCTTAATTGATCACCCTGTATGTGTGCGTTGACCTAGCACCTGGGGTTGTGGGGCAGATTTCAGAATTGAGTCAATTACATTAGGCCTGAAAGGCATCTGTCTGCCTCTTCTGATGCTACTCGGAAGAATCCACTGCTGATTACCCAGAAATCCAACTCACTGCATTGACCATGTGTCTAAAAATAATGCATGTTTGCATATTCCAAATATTAATCATGGCAGATCATTACTCAAAACATCAGAAAGGAATAATTTTCTGGAAAGCATCAGGCAGTAAGCAAGCCTTGAAGACAATTTCTAATCAGTAATTCATTTTGTGACTCCTTTCCTCATTTTCCCCCTTTGATTTGTAGTCCTCGGAATAAGGTGTTAAAAAGTACAACTTCAACGCCCTAATTTGGTTCTTGTCCCTGACTAATCTACACTCTTGTACTCAGCATGAACAAGAGATACACCCCACTACACTCCCACGTTCCCTTTTCTTGCTGCCTACACTCACGCTGAGGGCCACCTCAGATCTCCCCTTGTTGGACATCAAATACAGACTGACGACTCATATTTCATTACCATTTACAAAGGAATTTTTCACTCCTTTTTTATAATGTTTGAAATCTCCATCCTGATTTGTTAAACCCTGATTCCTGGACCAAACATTGTAAAAAATCATACTTTGAGGCACCTGCCCACTCGTTTCCTTACCCCATGTCCTCTTTGAGCAGATGGAAAAAAAAAAAAAGGAACTTGAATATGTTTCCAGAAGAGCAGTTGTGTAGGTAAGACAGACTGAAGATCACCTCCAGATGCAGGACCTGCCCGGGGCTGGTCCACAGCCACTCGCAGGGGTACAGTGAAGGGTAGAAAAAGCACAGCGTCTGGCATCAGAAGGCATGGCTTTCAGTCCCAGTGCTGCAAAACTTACTCCTGTGATTTTTAGGGCAGTCTCCAGACTTGGTTTGGTGATGGGTGGGTGCCATTTTAGTTAGTGTGGCTGCTCCTAGCAGCCTGGCACAAAATGTGATCAATAACTGTCTTTCAGATGAGTGGATGAATTAATGATGTGAGTGTTTTATAAATGTTAAGCGGTTGGGGCGCCTGGGTGGCGCAGTCGGTTAAGCGTCTGACTTCAGCCAGGTCACGATCTCGTGGTCCGTGAGTTCGAGCCCCGCGTCGGGCTCTGGGCTGATGGCTCAGAGCCTGGAGCCTGTTTCCGATTCTGTGTCTCCCTCTCTCTCTGCCCCTCGCCCGTTCATGCTCTGTCTCTCTCTGTCCCAAAAATAAATAAATGTTGAAAAAAAATGAAAAAAAAAATAAATGTTAAGCGGTATAGCCTCCTGCTTTCGTTAGTGCAAGCTAGACAAACAACCTCCATCTCCTCTAGCCCTACTGCCTCCAAAAAGCACAGACAGAACCTGGGAGGAATTACCCAAATGTTGTGTAGCACAGAAGCAATCGTGCTCACTGCCTAAGAGATGGAGGGGCAGGAGGACTGTAATCCAGGATAGCATGAAAACCAAGGATGCAAATCGACACACATTCAAATCTAGCCTGAATTCTGTTCTTGATCCCAAGTCCAGAAAAAGTGAAATGTACACAAATTTTGATGGAGGGACAAATGTCTTCTTAGAGCAGGACCAAACTCTAAAACAGAGAGAGAAAGCAGAGGTGTTCCTGGTCAGCAAGCCACCCTCCTGAGCAGCAACCCTGGGCTTGCCAACAGGGGCTCTGCCCATGCCTCGTTGCCTTCCAAGTCAATAATCCAATATGCCTTGACAGTTGCTTAATGAGCATTCGTGATGAGTCCAGACCATTGTAGATGTCCTGCGGGGGGAAAGGGAAAATCGGCACAATCTACTAATGATTCCTAGCTTTGAGAAAGTAACAGCAAGGCAACATCTTAAAGATCCCTCTTAAACGTTCTCCAGTGTGGAATATAGAATCCATTAGTGTGAAATTAGTTCCTTTTGATTTCCATCACCTGCTCTAAGCTACAATTTTTCTTTCTGCCACTCTTAAATAAGGTTTACTATGTGATGAATGACATGAACAAGATGCTAGAGGTGTTTAACCTTAACAAGAGAATAAACTCTTTGAAATTAATTTAGCGGCCTTGCCGGCACACCTATAATGAACATGTTTGTAAGCCTCCCACAACATGCTTCTGTATGCCTCTGTGCTGTAATGGAATTTTCCAGATAGTTTGTGTTCTGTTCACATATGTGGCCTGCTATGGAGTATTTATATTCCCAGGTTCTAGAAAGTATCTGTGTCAGTATGAACTGAAATGCCTGCAATCTATAGCTTGTCTAAAATATCAAAACCATAGCGTCTGTCATTGATATTCAGGAAATATTTACACAACTGTTTTATTCTCAAAGACTCTGCTTTTATACTAAGGTTGATTGACATGGGTATTGGCTTATCAATTATTTATAAGCATTGAAATAATGCAGTAGCTCTTCAGGATCCTGTCCCCAAAAGACAGCACTCTTCACCATTCTGGATAAACCCCAAACAGGATACAAATGCAGTCTATCTCCCAGTCTATTTACCTTTGCACATGCTATTTGCTCTGCCTAGAAGCCCCATCCCAATCCAACTCCATCTCAACTGCCACATTTCTTCCAGAAGCCTTCCCTGGCCCTTGCCCCTCTTCCCACCAAGCTAAACTGTGTCTTCTCCGAGTAACAGCAACTCCAAACACACTCTGACTATGACATTTATCACCTCTACATGTTATTGTATACAAAGGTACTTCTCCATTTGACTGTTGCTTTAAAAAAAAAAGTTTAAAAAACATAGAATCTATTCCTCTTTCAGCTGAATACATGAATACCGAATATATGAATAACAATGGATGGTTATCCATGGAGGCAGGGCTGAGGAATACCTGCCTGTTAGGCATTTTTTGTTACAGCGAGTCTTGAAATCGGTACCCTGAAATAAATATTACACAGCTGATGTTTCCTGTTACGTCTCATTAGCTATCACTTCCAATTTGTAAGAATAGTGAGGGGTCACTATGCAACTTTTGGCTTACCTTGTGTATACAGCATGCCCCTAAATAGTAAGAGCGCTCGCTAATTAGTGGCCACTGAGGTAAAAGGGCAGGTGGTCAGAACAGGGGCTCTCAGACAGCTGACTTACTCAGAATTAACATTTTGTTCTATTTGCTCACAGCATGGAGTTCAGCTCATCAGCAGCATGGGCAAGTGCTTTTTCCCTCCTTATTAACATAAACACTCATAACACACACAGAGTACAACACAGGAACACCTCTCTCCCTCTGAGTTGCCAGAGATGTTCTTAGCCAAGCGTGTTAATGATTCCAAAGGGGCATTCAGAAATTTAAAAGCCCTTAATGAACACGCTCTCCGCTCCCCCCCACCCATACCCCTTCTAGTCTCTCAAGATGCTGTTATTTTTAACTCCACGCTGTTACAGCTGCTCTTCAGAGAAAGCCAAGCGGAAACAGAGGCGCAGCCCTGTTCACAGGATGAGAAGCAAGTCCTGGGAAGCATGGCGTGAAAAAGAGAGGACGTTGACAAGGGCAGGCATCAGAGAGGAGTTCAAAACATCTCTTGGAAATACGAACTGTTACAGGATCAAGTAGGACCAGAGGCAATCTTAAGGAATGGGAAATCATGATGATCAACCTACTTCCCAAACTTGGGGTGCAGGAGGGGACACTCCCAGCCCTGATCAAAGAAATGGACAAGGATTCAGTATGACAACTCTAAGGAAGCTGAGAGTTTTGCCAACTGGTAATCGCATAAAAATCTTAGCGGCCACTATATATTTTAACCTAAACCAAAACCTCCAAACCAAAGTTAACTCTTCGTCTTTACTCTGATATACAACTCTTGGTCTGTGTTAACTTAGGACTTTGGAACCAAAGGAGCAAATTCCAAGGCCAAAAGAAGCTAACTAGTTTGGGAATTTCTTTTTTTTTTTTTCTTGGTGGCTTTTCTCAGCACCAATTTTAACCTAATTTCACCCAAGTAAAATTGCTTGATTTGCTCTCATTCTCTTCTTACTAAGCAGAAATGGTTCTGGTTGACAAACGTTCCTAAAGTTAGCCTGAATCATCCTGTGAATGGCACCCCTGGGGTTGTGTGACAGGAAGATTTGCTTGAATAAAACCAGGGAAGCCCTCTCTCTAAGCATTTCCTTTCCTGGTTTGACTTTTTAATTCACTTTCACTGGGCACAACTTACATGGACTCTATTCTTCTGTCCGTCCGGAAAGATAGCGTTTCATGTAGCAGCATCAGTGTGCGTTAGCTTTGCATTGTTCATGTTTAATATTTTCATTTCCAAAATAAATATGGATCACTTGAGATCCCAACAAAAAACAGATGGCACACTCAAATTAGTGAAGTCAAACCAGGTTTATTTGCATAGGTGTGGAAGAATTACAAGAGACACCGTGGTACCCAGGGCGAGCAACAGCAGAGAGGAAGAAGCAATTGCCAGTATCAGGATGCAGAGAGTCACATAAGAAAGGCTGTCATGAGTTCCTTGTCCAAAACTTAAAACATGTGGTCGGAACATACAGTCAGCCTAAGGTGATCCCTGCAAGCAAAGAGTCAGTACCCCAACCTCACTTTCCTCCCCGACTGCTGGGGCTTCCCACTGGCCAAACCAGATGGTAAGGACTCCCACGTAAGCCATGCAGGTCAGCTTTCTGGGGCAGAAAGCAAGGTGGAGAAGTGGGGAGAGAGGATCTGGAGACAAATAGAAGATAACTGGCACGAAATAGAAGGTTTATTTTTTTTAATGCAAATTTAATACTTTTTTTTCACCTCAAACAGTTACAAAGTCATAGCTTGAACTTCTTCATTTCCAACCCTTTCCAGGGACAATGTCAGATCCTGCAAACTTCTTTTAAGACATTCTTTGAAAAACATTAATACAAAATAGGAATTCCTGAGGATTTTTACTTATGTGAGTCCTTCTTTTTTATTGACATGTTTTTCCCCCATTTTTTGGCCAAGAAATAAAATGTAAAAGGATTGAAATCTAAAAATACCACCACAAAGCTTTGCTATTCACATAACTAAGTTTAGAATGTTCAGATAAAATTACAATCCTCCTTCCTCCCCATCTTTCCACATTCATTGAACAACTACTATGTCCCTAAGTACCCTGTAATACACTGAGATGCAAAGATAAATAAAAACAAACCTTACCTATGTTGGCTTGATCAAAAAAGATGGCAGATGGGTAGACAATTTATTTCTGTTTGTTTCTAGATCACAAAGGGTAGTTCACAAGGTGTCACTGGCTCCGGCCTTGGTCTGATTTGGGCCTCACTGATGTTTCTAAGCTCCTTCTCTCAGTTCTTCCTCCTCATAGTGCTTATTTGATTCCTCATAAAGTTTCTCTTTGTGGTAGGAAAATGGTGTAGGACTCCAAGCCTCCTACCCTCACACCCACAAACCCAGAGTCAAAGTGATGTCTATGTGTCAAGTAAAATTCTGGGTTCACTCTGGGCAGGTTTAAATTACCCTTGAACCAATCACTGGAACCAGGAAAATGAGATGCTCTGATTAATTTAAGTCAATGAGAGTGCATGATTTGGGTTGACTATGGAGACAATCCAACCCCAACATCCTGATAATGGAGGAGGGACAGATCCCCAAGGGACAATCTGATAGCTGTTGGTGAAATGAATGCCAGGGAAGCAACCATCACAAAATTAAGACATATGCAAGCCTAAGAAATCTTTTTTATGGTTATCTTTTCAAGTGGTTTACAAAAATCACATAAACATGTAATTATCAGTTGCCTGAGCATATAAGAGACATCTAATTTCGGTGTCATATGTATTGGCTATTTCATTGAAAATTTTCTCTTTTGCCTAAATGCCACAATTGAAAAAGCTAAGAAAATCAATTGGCATCTGTTTCAAAGTTATCACCCTAGCCGCCCAATTCGCAAGCCTTTATTTCTCCTCAACTTGGTAGAAGTGGAAAATTTATGTCAGTTCTAGACAGAAGGAAGTGTGTCTTCTATATTTCAATAACTTTGAGAATATTTGTAAGATATAATAAATGCAAGACCAGATCTAAAAAAGAGTTTATCAAACCCTGAGTCATGACTTAAAAAGGAATTGTCCACCTGGACAGTAAGGGGTGGGACCCTGAGCCAAACTTGTACAAGTGGCAAAAGCTAGAGAAAAGGAAAGGCCATGTAGAAATTAGTTAGGAGAGCAAACATCAGCCCTCTACTGCCCGGGAGTGGGTGACTCCTAATCATGTAGTCAATGAGATGCTTGGAAAGAGGATAGAGCTCATAACTTATGCATGCAATAATAATCATATGAAAATAAACTTGTTTCGACAGACGCAGCTTTTGGCTTCATAGCTGAACTTAACGATAGTGGATATCCCACTGACAACTTGGTTTCTGATCTAAATTCTTTCTTTCACTCTTTACCCACCCCTAAAATATTGAAGAAAACCCTAAATAAACTCAGTTTGGACCTATCTGCAATTCCAGCAATGAGTGAAAAGAGAGCCCCCTGAAGGCATGAATAGAAGTCACTAAATATATGCAGAATCACAGAAGTTGAAAGGAAGGGGATGTGAAGAATCAAAACAAATGGTTTCCTATGAAAGAGGCTTGCTGAAAATACAGAGTAAACTTTAGAAATCTTTATCATTTCAGTGAGGTTTTTTTTTTTTTTTTTAATTTTTTTTTTCTTCAACGTTTTTATTTATTTTTGGGACAGAGAGAGACAGAGCATGAACGGGGGAGGGGCAGAGAGAGAGGGAGACACAGAATCGAAACAGGCTCCAGGCTCCGAGCCATCAGCCCAGAGCCCGACGTGGGGCTCGAACTCACGGACCGCGAGATCGTGACCTGGCTGAAGTCGGACGCTTAACCGACTGCGCCACCCAGGCGCCCCTCAGTGAGGTTTTAAGAGGCATTGTGTTTCATTAAAAAGAAAGAATCTGGATTAGAAAAAGATACTTTAATAGAAAAACTAAAATTACTGGGGGCGCCTGGGGTGCCTGAGTGGCTCAGTGGGTTGAGCATCCAACTCTTGATTTTGGCTCACGTCATGATCCCAGGGTTGTGGGATCAAGCTCCGCGTTGGGCTCCAAGCTGAGCATGGAGCCTGCTTAGGATTCATTCTCTCTCTCTCTCTCTCTCTCTCTCTCTCTCTCACCTCCCTCCTTCCCTCCCTCTCTCCCTCTGCTCCTCTCCCCTGCTCTCTCTCTCTCTCAAAACAAAACCAAACAAGCCAGAATTACTGAATTTAAGGATACCTCATTAGCACCAATGAGGCTGTTGGGTACCATAGAAAACAAACCATGATTTGAAGACAGTGTCAAGAAACTATCCCAAGAATAAAAATTGTATTTGTTAAGAAACTATGCCATGTACTTTGAAAATACATTAATATATTTCGTCTTCACAGTGTTGTTTTAAGCAAGGATTATTATTATTATTATTCACATTTTATAGTTGAGGGAAATGCTCCAGACATTTAAGTATGTTACCCAACAGCAAACACGGAATTATTAATGCAGACTGGATATGGGTTTTAAACCCACCGCGACTTTACTCAATACCCCATGGTCTAGTTTCACAAGTAAGCTCCTCGAGATCATCAAGAAATGGATAGCATTTCTATACTATCTAAATTATTCTAGACCAGGGGTCAGCAAACTTACTCTATAAAAAGCCAGAGAATAAATATTTTCAACTTTGTGGACCTCACAGTCTCTGTTACAACCACTCAGCTCTGCCACTGTAGGGAGAAAGCAGCCGCAGTCACTAAATTAATGGTCATGGCAGTCTCCCAATAAAACTTTATTTACAAAAACAAGCGGTAGGTCAGATTTGGCCTGTGTGCCATAGTTTGCCAACCCATCCATATGCTAGAGCATATAAGAGATGAGAACATAATCATTTTTCATGAAACTGTCACATACCAAATAATCATGCACAAAATTTTTTAATTCTCTCACATATAAAAGTGCAAAGTACAGGGGCGCCTGGGTGGCTCAGTCGGTTAAGCGTCCAACTTCGGCTCAGGTCATGATCTCACAGTTCGTGAATTGGAGCCCCACATGGGGCTCTCTGCTGTCAGTGCAGATCCTGCCTGAGATCCTCTGTCTCCCTCTCTCTCTGCCCTACTCCCCCTCTCAGAAATAAATAAACATAAAAGAAAAAATAAGTGCAAAGTACAAATAAAATTTTTGCAAAATGACACTGACAGGAAGACCATTACACAGTGACTAAATAGAGTTCATTCTAGTAGCATAAGGAGGTCTAACTTTTTAAAATCTATTATTATAATAATATAAATAAAATAAATGAAACATATCAGTTCATCAGATAAGTTTTTCAGAATTCAACATCCATTTCTAACTTAAAAAATCTTGGTAAAAACCAAATAACAGTATTTAATATGATAAACAGTATCTATGCCAAAAATTGTGGACATTGTAAAAAATGACTTAAATACTAAGACATGTCCATGAGAATCAGAGATAAAGATAGCCTTTCCCAACACTGTTAACGTTATTTTGAAAGTTCTAGCTGAAGCAGTATGATCAGAAAAAAAATATTAGAAAGTAGAAGCCAAAATTATAATAATTTGCAGATGATATAATTGCAATGAGAACTAATAACAAGTAAAAAAGCAAGTTACGAGGGAAGTCATCACTCCATCCTCACAAAAAATAAAATGCTGAATAACTGAAAATGAATAACTCTTCTTTGGACAAGTGAAAACACAGAATCACAGCTTACTGCAGCACAAGCCCAGAAGGAGAAACTTCCATGGGAACCAGTGCCAGGGTAGGAAAACCTAAATTGTAATTGATGAAATGCTGGAGGCTCAGTGTGGACAATTCTGAGAATTAAAGACTCAAGGTGGGGATGACTCTTATGGGGGTAACCTACTTTAGTTAGTTTTATCTCCAGGAGCTCTGCCAGAGTCTCACAGTGAAGATCAGAGAAGAGAAAAATCTGGCTTCTGGCAGGAGGAGAAAAAGTAACCATTTTGAAATATGCCAAAGCATTCTGTTCAACAAGCTCTGCCCTCAAAAGAAACTATTTTACCAGAGATTAACCTACTTGGTATTTTATTATAGCATAACTGACCTAGAAGAAAAACTATATCCAACTCCAGCTCCTTCCAGCCACCAGAATGGTAAAGAAAATCTTTCAACAGAAAACAACAAAAGGAACGAGTTCCACACAAAGAAATAATAACTACAAGGTGCCTGGGTGGCTCAGTTGGTTGAGCGTCCAGCTTCGGCTCAGGTCATGATCTCACAGTTTCGTGGGTTTAAGCCCTGCATCAGGCTCTGTGCTGACAGAGCAGAGCCTGCTTTGGATCCTCTGTCCCCCTCTCTCTCTGCCCCTCCCTGCTTATGTTCTCTTTCTCAAAAATAAATACACCTTAAAAAAATAATAGCTACATACATAGTTTATAGATAAATACAAAGTTTTTTTCTTAGTATTTTAAATCTTTTTAAAGGATAATTGACTGTTAAATTAAAAATGATAGTGCCATATGGGTGTTGTATGGAAACCAATTTGACAATAAATTTCATATATTGAAAAAAAAAGGATAGTGCCATATTATGGGTTGTATAATATACGTAGAAGTAAAGAGCATGAGAACAATTGTACAAAGACTGGGAAGTGAGAAATAGAAGCACACTTTGTAAGGTTGCTGCACTATATGTAAAATCCTGTATTATCACTTGAAGGTTGACCGTAATAAATTAAAGATATATACTAATACCCTAAAATAACCACTAAAATAACAAAAGAAAGAGTGATAGCCAATAAACCAAAAAGGGGGGAAAATGGAATCATAAAATATAATCCAAAAAGCAAAAGGGAACACAGAACAGATAAGATAAATAGAAAACAATTTCAACCATTATATTTAAATTAAAACATATGAATAATCATATTAAATGCAACTGGTCTAAACAACCCAATTAAAAAGAACAGAAACTGTCAAGTTGAATAATGATAATAAAAAAACACCCAATTGTATACTACCTAAAGAGATTTACTTTAAAATTTAAAGACACAAGTCAAAACAAAAAGGATTGAAAAAGATATACCAATCATAATACTAATCTAAAGAAAGGACTAGCTATATTAATATCAGACAAAATTGATTTCGAGGTAAAGTATATTACTAGGATCATAGACCCTCATTTCATATTGATAAAAGCATCAATTTATCATGTGACATAATATAAATATTTATATACTTAATAACAGAGCTTCAAAATGCATGAAGCAAAAACTGATAGAATTGTAAAGAAAAATCCACAATTATATTTGGAGTATTTAATACCTCTCTTCTATAATCAGTTAAAAAAAAACATGTAGAGAATCTGTAATGATATAGAAGACTTGAATAGTATTAGCAACCTACTTGCCATAATTGACATTTATAAAAAATTCTACCTAAGGACTTCCGGAGAAGATGGTGGAGTAGGAGGACCCTAAGCTCACCTCATTCCATATATACAACTATAGATAACAGTCACATCAGTGTAATAACTCAGAAAACAATGCAAAGACTGGCAGAACAAACTCAACAACTAAATGTAGAAAACAGACCACATTGAAGAGGGTAGGAAGGGCAGAGAGGCAGTCGGGAGCTAAACCTTGGGGTCTGTCCACTGGAGAGAGGGAGCTACAGGTGTGAAAAGGGGGAAGGAAACAGACTATTGCACCAGGACTAAGCACCATGAAGGAGACAAATCCACATAGCTTTGGCTTTGAAAATCAGAAGGCTGCATTTCATGAGTTCTTACAACCAGCAGGACATAAAATCTGGAACTTTAAAAACCAGTGGGATCAGCTCTGGAAGAGCCCAGAGGGAGACAGAAAACTGAGTCCCTGCTCTTAAAGAGACAGCACAAAAAACAGCCTTTGGAAATACAACATAGAAGCAGCAGTTTGAAAAACACTTGCCTCAGTTCTGGCATTGCAGGTCCCCTCCCCCAGAAGGCCAGCACAAACACTGCCAACACCATGTCTCAACTGCACATTTTGCAGGGCCTTGATCCTGACAGCAACAGCAGATGGTCACCTCCTGCAGAGGATTCATGTACCTTGTTATAAATGCACACCCCACTCATATGCATTTCATGGAGTGGCCACGGCCAGTCCTAGTCTCAGGAGTGGCTGTGGAAGAGGACATGCGCCACCTCGTTAAAAGTGCCTGCCCCATCCACTACTTTTGACAGCAAGAGATGTAGCTGACTTTCCTAACACACAGAAACAAACACTGAGAGTTAGACAAAATGAGGAGACAGAGGGATATTTCCCAAATGAAAGAACAGGGAAAATCCTAGCAAGAAACCTAAGCAAAATGGAGATAAATAATATACCTGACAGAGGATTTGAAGTAGTGATCATATACATACACAGTGCACTTGAGAAAAGAGTGGAGGACATCAGTGAGACCCTTACCAAAGAGATTTTAAAAAGAACCAATCAGAGATGAAGAACACAATGACTGAAATTAAAAATACATTATATGGAATAAATAGCAGGCTAGAAGAGACAGAAGAACTAATCAGGGACCTAGAGGATAGAGTAATGCAAAGTAATCAGCAGGTGAGGGGAAAAAAAGTATGAAGAATGATTTAGATTTAGGGAACAAGTTGATTCCATCAAGCCTAATAATATTCCCATTATAGGGATCCCAGAAGAGAGAGAAAAAGGGGCAGAAAATTTATTTGAAGAAATAATAGCTGGAAACATCCTGAATTTGAGGAAGGAAACAGAAACTCAAATCTAGAGGCACAGAGATTCCCCCAATAAAATCAACCTAGGAGGTCCACACCAAGACACAGAGAAACTAAAATGGCAAAAAGTAGGGATAAAGAAAAAATTTTAAGTTTGCAAGAGAAAAGAAGTCAGTTACATACAAAGGCAATCTCTAAGGTTATCAGCAGATTTTTCAATAGAAACTTTGCAGGCCAAAAGGGAGGGGCATGATCTATTCAAAGGGCTAAAAGGGATATCTAGCAAGGCTATCATTCAGAAGAGAAGGGAAGATAAAAGGTTTCCCAGAAAAACAAAAGTTAAAGGAATTCATGACTACTAACCAGCCTTCAAGAAATGTTAAGTGAGTGGACTTAACTCTGTGAGTGGAAAACAAAAACCATAAGTAAGAGTAAGAAAAATAGGAAGCAGAAAAGCAGTAAAAATAAGTGTACCTGTAAAGATCAGTGAAAGGACTCACAAAGTAAAAGGATGTAAAGTATTACACCATATACATAAAATGTGAGGAAAAAAGGAGTAAAGAATGGACTCAAACTTAAGCAACTATTAATGTAGGCTGCTATATACAGAAGCTGTTATACCACCTAATGGTAACCACAAATCAAAAACCAATAAAAGATATGCAAAAAAAATGAAGAGAAAGGAATCCAAGTATTTGCTAAAGAAAGCCAACTTACACAGAGAGAAGAGAGCAAGGGAAGAAAGGAATAGAGATCCATAACAACAAATATAAAATAAATAACAAAATGGCAGTAAATACATACCTGTCAATAATTATTTTAAATGTGAAGAACCAGGGGTGCCTAGATGGCTCAGTTAAGTGTTCGACTTTTGATTTTGGCTCAGGTCTTGTCTTCACAGTTAGTGAGTTCTGGCCCTACACCGGGCTCTGCGTTGACAGTGTGAGCCTGCTTGGGAGTCTTACTCTCTCGCTCTCTCTCTCTCTGACCCTCCTCACCTTCCCCACTCATGCTCTCTCTCAAAATAAATAAATAAACTTAAAAAATTAAATGTAAAGGACTAATGATCCAATCAAAAGACATAGGATGAGGGGTGTCTGGGTGACTCAGTCAGTTAAGCCATGCACTCTTGGTTTCAGCTCAGGTCATGATCTCATGGTCAGTGAGTTTGAGCCCCACGTCAGACTCTGTGCTGACTACACGGAGCATGCTTGGGATTCTCTTTCTCCCTCTCTCTCAAAATAAATAAATAAACTTGAAAAATATATTTTAAAAAAGAGATAGGATGACAGAATGGATAAAAAAACGAGGCCCATTTATATGCTGCCTACAAGGACTCTCTTCAGACTTAAAGATGTCTGCAGATTGAAAGTGGGGAGGGATACAGAAATATTTATCATGCCAATGGATATGAAAAGGAAGCCAAGGTAACAATGCTTGTATCAGATAATATCAACGTTAAAACAAAAGCTGCAACAAGAGACAAAAAAAGACACTATATAATCATAAAGGGGACAATCCAACAAGAAGACATAACAACTGTAAATATGTATGTACTCAACATGAGAGCACCCAAATACATAAAACACTTAATAACAAATATAAAAGAACTAATCAATAGTAAAACAATAATAGTATAGGATTTTAACACCCTACTTACATCAATGAGAACACAATGGTCCAACATCTTTGGGATGCAGGAAAAGCAGTTCTAAGAGGGAAGTTTATAGAATACAGGCCTACCTCAAGAAGCAAGAAAAATCACAACTTAATTTACACGTAAAGGAGCTAAAAAAAGAACAAACAAAACCCAAATCTAGCAGAAAAAAAGGAAATCATAAAGATTAGGGCAGAAATAAATGATATGGAAACTACGAAAATAATAGAACAGATCAATGAAACCACAAGCTGTTTCTTTGAAAAAAAATCAATAAAATTTATAAACCAATAGCCAGACTTATTAAAAAGAGAGAGAGAGATGGGTGGGGGCAGGGAGAGAATTGAAATAAAATCAGAAACGAAGAGGAGAAATAACAATACCACAGAAATACAAAGGAATGTAAGAGAATATTATCAAAAATTACAATGCCAACAAGCTGGACAAGTTAGAAGAAATGGATACATTCTTAAAATTATATCACCTACCAAAACTGAGGCAGAAAGAAATAAAAAAATTGAACGGACTGATTACCAGCAATGAAATTGAATCAGTAATCAAAAAACTCCCAACAAACAAAACTCCAGGACCAGATAGTTTCATGGGTGAATTCTACCAAACTTTTAAAGAAGAGTTCATACCTATTCTTCTCAAACTTTTCCAAAAAATAGAAAAGGAAGGAAAACTTCCAAATTCATTCTATAAGACCAGAATTACCCTGATACCAAAACCAGATAAAGAGAACAGCAGATCAATATCTTTAATGAATATAGATGCAAAAATCCTCAACAAAATATTAGTAAACTGAATCCAACAACACATTAAAAAAATCATTCACCACAATCAGGTGGGATTTCTTCCTGGGTCGCAAAGGTGGCTCAGCATTCACAAATAAATCAATGTGATACATCACATCAGCAAGAGAGAGGACAAAAACCACATGATCATTTCAATAGATGCAGAAAAAGCATTTGACAAAGTACAACATCCATTCATGATAAAAACCCTCAAAAAAGTAGGGTTAGAGGGAATATACCTCAACATAATAAAGGCCTTATATGAAAAACCCATAGTGAGCATCATATTCAACAGTGAAAAGCTGAGAGCTTTTCCCCTAAGGTCAGGAACAAGATAAAGATGTCCACTCTCACATTTTTATTCAACATAGTAGTGAAGTCCTACCCACAGCAATTAGACAACCTAAAGATATAAAAAGCATCCAAATCAGTAAGGAAGAAGTAAAACTTTAACCATTTGCAGATGACATAATACTATACAAAACACTAATTCAAAGACACATGTGCACCCCTATGTTTATTGCAGCATTACTTACAATAGCAACCTAAGTGTCCAAAGGTAGGTGAATGGATAAAGAAGAAGTGGTATACACACACACACACACACACACAATGGAATATTTTTTAGCTATAAAAAAGAATGAAATCTTGCCATTTGCAATGATATGGATGGAGCTAGAGAGCATAATGCTAAGTGAAAGAAGCCAGTCAGAGAAAGACAAATACCTATGACTTTACCCATATGTGGAATTTAAGAAACCAAACAAATGAACAGAGAGAAAACAAAAAAGAGACAAACGAAAAAATAGACTTTTAACATAAAGAGCAAATTGATGGTTATCAGAGGGGAGGTGTGTAAGGGGATAGGTGAAGAGAATTAAGAATACATTAATCCTGATGAGCACTGAGTAGTATATGGAATTGTTGAATCACTACATTGTATACCTGAAACAATATAACACTGTATGTTAACTACACTGTCATTAACAATTTTTTTAATTAAAAACCTTAAAAGCAGAACACCCATTATTTTCAAGTGCTCAAAATACATTTATCAAGATGATCATATTCTAGACTATTAAAACAAAAGTCCCAATTACCTCAAAATTCAAATCACAGAAAATATGTTCTGTAGTCCCATTGGCATTAAACGAGAAATTAATAACAGAGCGATCTCTTAAATACCCTCAAAGACTTGTACAAGACTGCTAATGGCAACTTGAAACTCCTGAATACCTATCAAAAGGAGAATAAACAGATTGCAATCCACCCATACAGTGGATTACCATTCAGCAATAAAAAGAATGAACTTGTACTATGCACAATAGATGAATCTCAAAATAATTTTGCTGAGTCAAAAAAAAAAGCCAAACCAAAAAAAAAAAAAAAAAAAAGTGTATACTACATGATTCCATTTATATAAAGTTTTACAAAATTCAAAGTAATCTAAAGTTACAGAAAGCAGATCAGTGATTGCTTTGGGATGGAGAAGGGGGACATGAAGGAACATTCCTAAGGAATGAAGCTCTAACTATAAAAATTCAGGTATTAGCACCCAGGAGGGGAAGACATTTGGAGAGTCAGGATTCTTTTCCTTCTCTTCAAATTCAGTCCTCGTCTGGGAGGCTTTCCTCATCTGGCACTTAAGATTATGCCTGTGGCTCTCTGTTCATGGTGAGAGCGTTAAATGAGAAGCGATAGGCATATAAAAATTAGGGAAAACAGGGGTGCCTGGGTGGCTCAGTCAGTTAAGCATCTGACTTCGGTTCAGGCCATGACCTCACAGTTCGTGAGTTGGAGCCCTGCATCGGGCTCTGTGCTGACAGCTCAGAGCCTGGAGCCTGCTTTGGATTCTGTGTCTCCCTCTCTCTCTGCTCCTCCCCTGTTCGTGCTCTGTCTCTCTCTCTCCTTCAAAAATAAATAAAACATTAAAAAAAATTTTTTTTTTAATTAGGGAAAACAAAAATGCAGCAAAAGAATATGTCATGAACATCTAGTAAGTAGTTCTTCATTTAAGTTTATATCTGTGGGACAATAAAGATTTTAAGTGGTTTTTAATTCATTTCCCTTATATGATAATAACTTTGTCTGGACCCATTTTGTCAACCTCTGATTATGCCCTTTCCCCACTTACAATAATTGCATTATGTGTCTCTAAATTGGATTCATAAAAAATATGGGGGTCACATATAGGTTTCACTGATAGGAGCAGCCAGTTTGAAGAACAAAAGACGAGAGAGCATTTAACAATGGCCCATGGAAGGAAGCATTCCTATGAAATCATCTTCAAATGAAACTCATGCCCCAGTCAGGAACAGTGCCACTGTAAAGCAAATTGGCCCTGAGATGGGAGCTCAGTTTCCGTGCAAAGACTGAATAACTAGGTTCCCCGGTGACAGATCACAAAATCATAAGGTGCTGACATTTGAAAACCGTGGAACTCATAAGGCTGCTGCAGGGATGGGGCAGATTCTCACTTGACCAGCTGTTGCCATGAGGTCCTTTCTGTATGTTCTTGATCTGATGCTCTGAGGTGACTCCTCTGTGATCTAACCAGTAGGAATTTATTTCTACGAGTCAATTATAAATGAATCCACCTTTTCTGCACATCTCTAGCAAGTGCAGAAATTCTCAAGTTATAAATCTCGTGTCTGCATTTTGGAGGAGGCGTGCCTGTATATCATTTCTCTAGCATGCGTCTACTTAAAGCCATTTCCAAAGTGCTTTCCACTTTCCTAGGCATCCCTTTATTTGGCCCATACACAGCCCTGTTATGTAAGCAGGGCCAGTGTGATTGTTCCCATTTTACAGAAGAAGAATCGGGCTCAGAGAGGTTGAGTGGTTTGCCCTCAGTCTCACAAGCTGGCAGACACCTAACTGTTCAACAAACGACAGCCATTTACTTTCTTTAATTCATGTTTGTACCTTAGAAATGATTGCCTGTATTTAGAAATAGGCTAAAATGATTCTTTTTTCTACTTTTTGGACTTGCTTATGCTTTTGTGCTGTCATGAGGAACATGTCAACTTCTAAAAGTGAAGAATACAATAATACATAGAGCTGAGCCTTTTCTGTTTAACAAAGAGTAAGAAAAAAAAATCACAATCTACAGGTCCTAGTGGCAGAAAGAGACAGGAAGGCAATTGGAAGTAGTTTGCGGCTATACCGAGGATGGAGAGGCAGTGGGAGAAGAGATGAAAGGAAGAAGGGCTTGCAAATACTCTAGCAAGTTGCCAGGGAAAACCAGCAAAAGCAAAGCAGGGAAGGTGAGGCCGCGAAATTCACAGAACTCCCTGGGACTAAAGATTTTGATGAATCAGACAACACAGCTCAGATATTAATTATACTTGAACTTCTTTAGTATATTTGTATGTATTTTCCCAAAATAAGTGTTTTAAAATTATTGTTTTAATAATTCCTTTTGGGTTATCATTTACCCAAACCCTACGTCTGTCCAAAGACTTCTTCAATTCGACATTATTATCTGAATCTGGAAGAGATTTGAATGGTGATGTATTTTGTAAAGGAATACGACTGTACTCCACTCTGCCCCAACAAAGTGATCTTAGCATATGTCTTCTCAGTTTACTGAGGGTCCCATATTGCCCATCCACTTGGGAGACAGATACTTCCTGACCTGTCTCTGAAAAGTATAAAGCATGGGCCATTGTGAAGTTTCAACTAACAACTACTAGAAGCAATAAGCTTTCCTATTCCTGAATTTTGAGATTGCATCCATTTAACCACACATTCATTTTATGGGTATTCTAGAGATTTAAATGATAGAAAGATAAAGGGGGACATAAAAGATGAGATGACAAAGAAGCTTTTCATGACTTATCAATACATGAGTACTGGCCCCAGCATCCCATCCCCCAGCACCCTTTTGCTAAAATGCTGGGTTTAGCAATGTGGTGGTGCAGTACATACCAGCCAAAACAATAACGTTCTGTCCTTTGTAGGGGTACGTGGAGCTCCTGACCCACCACCTGCTGCTGCTTCTAGCACTGCTGATGGATCGGTGCTTACTCTCTTGGGGTTGAGGGAAAGCCTCTATCTGTGAGACGGCTGCCTGGATTTAGGCAGGTAGCTCTCATTGTGGGACAAGTTGACTGGACTACGCAGGAATTGGGATAGGTCCTGAATCCTCAGTCCCATGATACCATCAGCCGAGCTCCCATGATGCTACTCCTACCCAAGAAGTATCACAAGGCCACCGTTCCTGGTCAGCTATGGAGGCTGAGAATGTGTCAGCTAAAGGGACACGATGATCATTCCACATGAACAAAAGTACCATGAATACTCTGGGAGAACAAGAAAAGTGTATCCTTGGATTTATCTTGAGGCCAGGCACATTCCAGAGCCAAGGGCCTTGCTCATCCAACTGCATCCACAGCTGGCAAGGGCCTCTACCTGTCAAAGCTTGGCCAGGCTCTGATGCTCATGAGAACTCATCCACCCCAGAGGGCATGGAGTCCTCTGGAGAGAAGGGGTCACAACTGTCTGTCTGATATTCTCCCAAATCACTCAGAAAATAATAAATTAAGTCCACCTACAGGAAAACAGCCTGGCTTCCAGGGCCTCGGGGCGTACGAGAAGAGGAAAATGCAAAATGGTAATTACAGTTGAGACATCATTAAAGTCTGTTTATACATTTTCAAACATACGTTGTTAAATATTTTTTAGAAAGAAAGTTTCAGAACAGTGTGAAACATATTATCCCATGAACGCAAATTTTTAAATGTTTAAGTTAGTAGAAGCACAGGAAAAATAATCTGAAAGAATATGCCACAAACTATTTTAAAATTATGACCAAATTTGACTTTCGTTTTCTAAATTGTACACTCTGTATCATTTTAAATTTTATTTACAACGAGCATTTATTTCTTCTAAAACAGAAGATATGAATAAATCTTTTAAATGAAGTCAAGCCTTTGAAGAATATTTAATAACATGGAAATTTTTCTCAAAAAAATCATAATATAAAACAATATATGTATAATATGGTATTGATTAAATACTAAAAGGAAATCCACTAAAATACTAAGAGTAAGTAATTTCTGGGTGAATGGATTGAAGGCGATTTTTTATTTTTTATTTTTCCACATTTTCCAGTTTTCTAGAATTATGACATTTATAATCGGGGCAGGGGGGACACAACAAGATAAGCCATAAAAAGGGAGTAAATAACTCTCTGACAATAACCTATCTAGGGAAATTGGGAAAAGACCTATCCAAGTAGGTAATGGCCCTAAGATGTCTGAACTATTCATAGCAATTCACCAAGGCAGGGGGCACCTGGATGGCTCAATCAGTTGAGCGCCTGACTTCAGCTCAGGTAATGATCTCATGGTTTGTGGGTTCGAACCCCGCATCGGGCTCTGTGCTGACGGCTCAGAGCCTGGAGCCTGCTTTGGATTCTGTGTCTCCCTCTCTTTCTGCCCCTCCCCCACTTGTGCTCTGTCTCTGTCTCTCAAAAATAAAAATGTTAAAAAAATTTTTTTGAATAATAAAAAAAGAAGTTCACCAAGGGGATGGCAGCAAATTTTTCTCAGAGGGAACTATGTGCAAAAGGACATGGAGCAAGAAAGAGGATGAGTAGTGTAGTCAGGAAGCGTCATGTGAGCTTGTGAAGTGGGAAGGAGTGAAATCGACAAGAAATTAAACTATAAGGTGGGGCGCAATGAAGGAGCACGTATGCCGTGTTAAAGAATCTGGAGTTGAATCTGTAAGCCAAGGCAGCCACTGATGGATTTAAAGTAGGGGAATGACATGATTTGATTGGCTTTGAATTCACTGGCCTCACTATGGATGAGGGAGTGAAACACAAGAAGACTAAAGTAGACAGATAAGGCTTTGCAGTGGTAAGGTAGGAAATAATGAGGATGAAGCCAGATTCAAGAGATCATTACAGAATCAAACAGATAGGACTTAATGACTTACTGGAAGCATGTGGGGCAGGGGTTGGAGTGAAGGATGAGTCCAGCAGGATGCTCAGGTTTTTTGATCTGAATGATTATATACTTCACAGTATTCTTTTCCAAGACATAGGGATGGAAGGAGTATAAGACAGAGACTGGGGGTGGGGAGGTAAATGAATAATTTGTTTCACTGTGGATATGCTGAGTTGAAGGGACTATGGGCCGTCCCAGTGGAAATATCCAACTGGCAGGCAATAAGAACAGTATGGATCTTAGGGGCGCCTGGGTGGCTCAGTCGGTTGAGCGTCCGACTTCAGCTCAGGTCACGATCTCGCGGTCCGTGAGTTCAAGCCCCGCGTCGGGCTCTGGGCTGATGGCTCGGAGCCTGGAGCCTGCTTCCGACTCTGTGTCTCCCTCTCTCTCTTCCCCTCCCCTGTTCATGCTCTGTCTCTCTCTGTCTCAAAAATAAATAAACGTAAAAAAAAAAAAAAATTAAAAAAAAAAAAAGAACAGTATGGATCTGGCAGTCAGAAGAGACAGTAGACAAGAGACAAAGATTTCAGAGCTACAAGTTATAAGTAATAATTCACTTGCCAAGGGTGTGGATGAGATAACCCATGGGAGAACATACAAAGGGAAAAGGAAAGTTGGCTGAGCATGGAGCTCTGAGCAGAACCACTGTTAGAGGATCCATGATGAAAGAGAACCCAGTCAGAATGAAGTCAAAGAGGGAGTCAAAATACTCAGGAGAGCAATGTTCTGAAAGTCAAGAGAGGTGTACGAAAGAGAGGGAGAGTTCAAAGGCCAAGCCAAACAAGGCTGGAAACCTCTTTGTTGGCTGTTAGGAAAAGCAAACTCCAGGCCATGCTCCTGGAGTGATGGAGGTTGGAGGCTACAGGGCAAGGAGGAAAGAAGCTGAGCGGAAATGAGAAGATGGATGCAGGTAGGACAGGCAGGAATGAGGCCAGGCAGCAGCAGGAGTATAGTGCATTGGAGAGGGTCTCATCGTGTTTTTAAAAAGGGAGGCACTTGAACAGGTTTGTATTCTGAGGGGGCAGAGGCAGAGTAAAAGAACCTAGAAGAAAGGAGATAATAGATGGCTCCGGGCCCTGGAGGGATGTGCTCCACAGTGTGGCCTGGGAGAGGGCGTTGGCTCTGAATGGGAGGGGAACCCACTGACAATATGGGGGAATAAGGACAGGAACTGATACAGATAATGCAGTAGATTGAAAGTCTCAGTTTTAAGGCAGATCTTGAGGGATGGTCTCTAATTTCTTCCCAGAGAAAAAGACAAGGTCATTGGGTAGGACTCAGAGAGTCTAAGAAGGGAACTTGAGGGGTGCCTGGGTGGCTCAGTTGAGCAATCAACTCTTGATTTTGGTTCAGGTCATGATCTCATGGTTCCTGTCAGGCTCCATCTCGAGCATGCAGCCTGCTTGGGATTCTCTCTCTCCTTCTCTCTCTGCCTCTCTCCCCAGCTCACATTCTTTCTTTCTAAAATAAATAAATAAACAAATAAATTATATTATATATAATATATTTATGTTTATATAAATACATATATATGTATTTATATAAATATATTATTTATGTATTTACATAAATATATATGTCTTTATATAAATATATAAATAATATATTTATATAAATATAAATGTTTATATAAATACATATTTATATATTTTTATATATTTATATATAATGAAAAGAACGTATTTATATAAATACATATATGTATTTATATATATACATATATGTATTTATATATACATATATATTTATATAAATGTATAATGTATACATATATGTATATATAAATGTATAAATACATTTATATAAATACATAAATAAAAATGTATTCATATAAATATCTATATATATATATATATACACATATATATATAATAAAAAGAAGGGAGCTTGAAATAGGAATGAAATGTTGAAGTAGCAAGTAAAACTGAATGTCAGAGTCAAGGAATAGGATCATGAGGCATTAGTGAGGCCCCCACTGAGGCTGGTCATTGGAAACTTGAGGTCCACCAACTGGCAAGATGATGTGATTCTTTCTTCTATGATGCTCAGCTGTTGCCCATGTATGGGTGCAGAGAAAAGAGTACAGTAAAACCTTGGTTTGTGAGCATAATTTGTTCTGGAAACATGCTTGTAATCCAAACCACTTGTATATCAAAGCAAATTTCCCCGTAAGAAATAATGGAAACTCAGATGATTCATTCCACAACCCAAAAATATTCATATAAAAATGATTACAATACTGTAATATAATACAAAATAATAAAGAAAATATAAAGAAAAATAAGTTAATCTGCACTTACCTTTGAAAACCATGACTGGTGTGAGGGAGACAAGAGAGAGGAGGGTTATTGTGTAGGACGACTTTCACTATCACTAATGCAATCACTGCTATCTATTGGCTTAATGGAATCTTTTTCTCCATGGGGACTATTGTATATGCTTGCATGGATATTGACTACAGTACAGTATTAATAAACTTTTGTCATATACTGTATTTAATGGAACTGGCAATAAGGCAGCAGAGGAAAGGGTCTATATCTGCAGGCAGCCTGACCTAGAGTGAAGCAAAGCATTCCTAAGCTTACTCTTGTATAGAAAAGCGAAGGACTGTCCATAGGTGCTTTGAAGTGACAAAGTTGTGGGCAGTGCCAGTTGTGGGCACCTTCCAATGTTCTAAAAAATCACGGATTTCTGCCAAACACCACAGCCTGAGACCGAGCATCCGAGCATGGGAGACAATTACCCACAATGCCACAGTGAGAGAGACAGAGAGAGACAGAGAGAGAGAGAGAGAGAAGAAACATTGGCTCAGTTGTGATCATGTGACATTCAGGGTCACATACTACTCGTATTGCGAGACATTGTTTGTTTCCCAAGTTGAAATTTATTAGAAATGTTTGCTCATTTTACGGAACACTCGCAGAACAAGTTATGCACAATCCAAGGTTTTACTGTATTTAAGTATTTCCAAGGCTGAGAATTTAGAACTTGGGATTTGCAAGACCAGAATCACAGGGCTGGGAAATAGAGAAGGAATTAGCCCAGCGATTGCTGAGGTGGGTCTTGTATGCTTGGCTGGCTGGGGAAAAGGAGAAGTCCAGGACACTGCTGGTAACCAGAGATGGCGAGGCAGGAAGATGGCCAGGGGCACAGGCCGGCTGGTGGGAAAGGTGGCTGTGGGGAAAAGGAATCCCAGAGCCCAGAACATCATAAGGCACGTGACCAGAACGCCTCATGAGCTTTTGAAGAAGTGGCAAAAGGGGGTGGAGTGTCAAGCAAGGTCATTAAAGATCACCAGTGGTGACTCACTGGGGAGTGGCCGTAAGACCTCTGGACCTGTAGTCAGGAGTCCTGGGTTTCAATTTCATCCCTGCCACTTCTTGTCTGCATGACCTTGAGCTTACCCTCACGCTTCCTGGGTTTTTGTTCCCTTGTAAGAATAGAGATATGAGGCACTGCAAATATTAAATTACATGTGGGGGCTCCTGCCATGTGGCTGGCCTCCATCTGCAGTGACTGGATCTGGGGAATGGCATGTCAGGCATGGAAATGGGGGCATCAGGGCCCAGTGACTTGAGGGAAGATGGCCCAAAGAATATGGGAAAGGAGAGAGGAGAAGCGGTCTGGGGAGAGCAGATACATTTTGACAGCTTCCCAGTTTTGCTTTGAGTTGACCTTACTACGAAGTGGTACAGGCAAAGAGAAGTTGCCCTGAGAGATATTTTGGTCATGATAATCTGCAAAAGCTGACAGCTTTATTTCACTTGATTTACGACAACTGTTTAAAAAACCCGGCCAACTTTGTTCTGAGAGACCTCGTTCTTGAACCCACCTCCTCCTGCCCGCTCCAGGCAGCCACTCCATCAATTACCCCCTCCTGCCAGCATTCCCCATCTCTCCTCCACTGGCAACTTCTCTTTGGCCTCCAAATACCCTGCAGCTCTCTCCAGTCTCTGTCCGCTTCCTCATGAACCACACTTGGGACCAGCACAGAGCTGAACAAAATATAAGACTTCCTCTGGGTAGAAGAGGGACCTGGAACTGCACCAAACTGATCCCAGCCAGGTCTGACAGGGGCAGAATCTAAAATGGCAAGAAACAAGGTCAGAATGGAAGATGGGTGCACAAAGGAGGCAGGAGCATGAAGACAGAAGGAAATAACCATCTTCTTCCCTTACTTTTAATTCATCTCTCTGTACTGTGTAAACCTTTGGCTGACTCGATTTCTTTGGGGAACAAGACATGGTAGATATACATAAGCATATTACACTCATATAATAACAATAACAGTATGACACATACATAGTATTTACTAAGTACCATGATTTGTTCCATGTTTGTTCCATATGTTAACCTCTTTAAAGCACACAACCATCCCATGAGGTAGGTATTATTATCATCCCTATTTTAGAGATGAGGGAAGTGAGGGGCACAACAAGTTAAGTAACTTGTTCAAAGTCACATACTTAGTAAGGAATAGATATGGTGGCCAAACCCGGGAAGTCTGGGTCTTTAGTATTTTGTAGAGCATTCATGCCTATACTTTTTCTCATTTTGTCCTCATAAGAATGTTGAGAGGTCCAGATGGCATGTCTAATGATGCTCGTTACCATTTAGCAGATAAGAAAGCTGAGTCTGGGGGAAAAAGGTAATTGTTTGAGGTCCTATTTAGGAGATGGCAGAGTTAGGAACTTCTGGTTCTCTACTACAAATCCCTGCCACTGTGGAGTTAGAGATGAGGGAAGAGAAGCTGGTGTCTGAGACAGTGATAGACAAACAGTAGGGATCCAGGAAGGGTACAAAGCCAGGCTGGCTAAAAGGTGAATCCTCAGGGGCAGCTTGATACAAGCTCTGACAAGATGAGTTTGGTGCTAGAAGCTTCTCTGGCCGTACACATGGATGTACTGTCACTGCTTTAAATGGTTAGTTCAGGATTTCTGAAGTGCACCTATTTTTTTTTTTTTAACGTTTGTTTATTTTGAGAGAGAGAGAGAGAGCGTGCAAGCAGGGGAAGGGTAGAGAGGAAGGGAGAGAATCTCAAGCAGGTGCTGCACTGTCAGTGTGAAGCCTGATGCAGAGCTTGATCCCAGGAAGCATGAGATCATGACCTGAGCAATCAAGGGTGAGATGATTAACCAACCGAGCTGCCCAGGTGCCCCTGAAGTGCCCCTATGCTTTAAAAAATATTTTTTTTAATATTTATTTACTTTTGAGAGAGAGACAGACAGAGTGCGAGTGGGGGGAGGTGCAGAGAGAGAAGGAGACACAGAATCCGAAGCAGGCTCCAGGCTCTGAGCTGTCAGCACAGAGCCCGACGGGGGGCTCGAACTCATGGACTGCAAGATCATGACCTGAGCCCAAGTGTGACTGAGCCACCCATGCGTCCGTGAAGTGCCTGTATTCTTAAAGGCAGTGGTAGATCCTCCAGTGCGTGTGACAATCCCAACAAGAGTCCTAGTCTGGGTGCTGATGGCACCACTGTCCTAAACCCTATGGCCTCAATGACTTTGTCTCCATCTTCAACTTCATCCTCCTTCATTGTGTCCCAGGAGATGTAAGTCCTACCCCTTTTTAAAGCTCTCACCTCCTTGACTTGCTGCTGCCTCCCCTGGCTCTCCCTGGGCTCCCTACACCCTTCGTTGTAGGCATCCTCAAGGCCTCATTTAGTTCTAGCTCTGTGCACTTCCCAGATGGTCTCATCTCACTTCATGACTTCCAATATTGTTTTTAAAGTATTATTTAAATCAATTATTGCAGGGTTAAAAAATCATATTAAAAGCTGACACTAAAATTCTTTTTTGAATGAAACTTTATTCATTTAGGAAAATACCCTATTGGGCTTCTTGGGTGGAAATAGACAAAACCCAGGGCAAAATCCGGAAAGACAGGGCTGAGCATAAGGAGGACCAAACTCATTTTCTTCAGAAAATGGGAGGGGTGGGGCGCCTGGGTGGCGCAGTCGGTTAAGCGTCCGACTTCAGCCAGGTCACGATCTCGCGGTCCATGAGTTCGAGCCCCGCGTCGGGCTCTGGGCTGATGGCTCAGAGCCTGGAGCCTGTTTCCAATTCTGTGTCTCCCTCTCTCTCTACCCCTCCCCCGTTCATGCTCTGTCTCTCTCTGTCCCAAAAATAAATAAACGTTGAAAAAAAAAATTAAAAAAAAAAAAAAGAAAATGGGAGGGGTTTCAGAAATGAGTGCAGAGGGTAGAGGGTTCCCAAGGGGAGAAGTAGAGATGAGTGGCATGAACTCATGCTTCAGAGAGTTGGCAGAAATGGCTGAGGGACTCTTTAAAAAGAGGAATGTTCCTAGGTCAGTGTTATTTCCATATTTGCAATGTAAAGCCCCTCAGTTTCCCCTGATCTTCAATAAATTCTACTACCAATAAAGGACTTGTGTGAGCCTGTTTCTATGAACTCTCTTCTCCAAAATAAGGACAATTGCTGCTGATTCAGTATCTAGATAAATGAGGTGTGGAATAGGGGCAGTGCCCGGGAGATTCTAGACAATCCACACACTAAACTATTTAATGAGGGACTTCTAAATTCTTAGATATATGGTAGAGAGTATTGGACTTGCCATGAATGAGGAAACAGAGCCTACATTCATCTTGCACAGGCCTTAAGAAATATGGAAAGCCTACTACACAATAATGCAATTATAAAGTGAATAATTTGCACAGGGTAAATGTTTTAAATTATAGCAAAACAGTAAAAGGAAGGAATACAAATTATAATGCCAACCCCCAATACAACCATTATTAACACTTCAGTGTACAACTCTCCACTCTCTCTCCCAACAAAACTTTTCACATAATTTCATATATTTTCATTACTTTCATAGACTTCATGTACTTTCCATATATTCCAATATCTTTCCCAAATTCTAGACCCATCTTTTCAAGTTTACATCTATTCAACATTCAACTCGACGTGTCCTAAATTGAGTTCAACATCATCCCTCCCAAACAGAATCCCCTCACTCCAACCCTCCCTGTCTTTCCTCTTTTCATTAATGACAAGACCATTTCGCTCATGAAGGCTTGGAGCCATCTTTGACTCCTCCTTTCATTCCCCACTCCTCCCCCAACACCAGCGAGGCACCAAGTTTAATGAGTTAAACCTCCATGGTGTTTCTCTGATTCAACTGTTCACAGCACCACCACCTTATGTACCACCACCTTGGCTAGCTTCCTCATTCATACCCTCATCTCTTCATGACTGGACTTCTGGATAAGTTTCCTAGATGGAAGCCTCCCACCTTTATTCCTTCTAGTAAACCCATCACATTACTGCTTGACTGATAGTCCACAAGTAGAGCATTATCAAGTCACTCCATTGCTAGAAACTTTCAGTGGCTCCCCATTGCCCAGCAACATAAACACCAACTTCCCCCCAGTGGCATCCAGGATTCCCCTAAATGCAATCTTTTCCCCATCAAGTTAGATTACTAAATTACTCCCCCGGAATAAATTTCATATTTTTCCCCTCTAAACTTTGTCCCTTTTGATAGTTCACCCATCTGTTATAGGCTGACTTGTGTCTTTCTAAAATTCACATGTTGATGTCCTAATACCCAGTACCTCAGAATGTGACTGCATTTAGAGATGGGGCCTCTAAAGAAGGAATTAAGGTAAAATGAGGTCATATGGGTAGGTTCTAACCTAATATTACTGATGTTCTTAGAAGAAGGACAATTAAGATTATGATGCAATCAGAGGGTGGACCATGTTAGGACACAGCAAAAAGGCAACTATTTGTAAACCAAGGAGAGAGTTCTCAGAAGAAACCAAAGCCGCTGGCACCTTGATCTTGGACTTCTAGCCTCCAGGACTGTGAGAGAATTATTTTTGTAGCTATTTTCTGTTGTTGATACTTCATTGTAGCTGCCCTAGCAAACTCATACACAACCCTTCAAGGTCCATCTCTATTTCTAACGTCTCCATTTTCTTTTCTCTATTCTTGGGACCTATGGTACTCTGTTACTGTTCATTTGCCTACTTGATCTGCTATGTGATGTCCGGGATTGTGCCTTGTCCCCCACAATAGACTATGTTTTATTCATCTCTATAGTCATCACTGTGCCTAACTCAGAACCTTGCAAAGGGTACATACCCCAAACGTACTTATTGGATTGTGTTAAAAGGAATTTTATTGCAGAATAATCTTTTCAAGTATTACTATATTCAAAAAAAAAGGAATAAAATGAATTATTATAAGCAGGAGCAAAAATGTCATGCATATTCTACATGTCCTCCAAGTACCAAGCATTTTTCTCTGACGTTGAATATCCAAGGAAAGAAAGTTATTAAGCAAAGTAAATGGTTATAATTTTTAAAGTTTTGATAGGTAAGTACCTCCCTTTCTGCATTATAACATGCACTACGTCCATGGCCAGCCAGTGTGGCATAGTGAAACAACCATTGGTTTATGAGTCTGACTAATCTGGCTCCGCACCTGGCTCTGCCATTCACTAGCTATACGACCGTTATCAGAGTAGTTCACCTCCAGTGCTCTTTTCTTATCTGTAAAGCAAAATGTCTGTAACGATTTTATAGGACTGCTGTGAGGACTGAATTAAAGATAAGGTTAGAGAGCTTGCGTTGGAATTCCAGCTTTCCACCATTTATCAGCTAATGACCTCTGACAAGTTACTTGATCCCACGAAGCCTCAGCTTTCTCAGTTATAAGAGGAGGATTGTGGCAATAATAGTTCCGACCTAATACGGCTGCTTACATGGATACCTGAAACAGTAAATATGTAATATGTGTCAATATAGTAAGTCGATATTAAAGTGCCTAATGCAGAGGCACCCTGGTGGCTCAGTCAGTTAAGTGTCTGACTTTAGCTCAGCTCATGATCTCACAGTCCACGAGTTCGAGCCCCACGTCGGGCTCTGTGCTGACAGCTCAGAGCCTGGAGCCTGTTTCAGATTCCATCTGTCTCTCTCCACGCCTCCTCCACTAGCACTCTGTCTCTCTCTCTCTCATTCTCTTTCTCAAAAATAAACATTAAAAAAAATTTTTTTAAGTGCCTAATGCAGAGACTACCACATACAGAATATCCAATAAGTAGCATTTTTATTACTATTACTTGCACCAGGAGGATTTACATCAAAAACACAACTACTATCATGAAGGAAACGCGGTCTTTATTATATGTAGTCAATCATAGTTTCTAAGAGAGGATTCCAGTATTTGAAGCAATGTAATCTTCTCCTGAATGAAAGTAGTTTTGAGCTACAACATTGACAAAGCAGTAGACAATCTCATCACTTTTCATCTATTCTATCGATGCCTTTGGTGTCTGCAGTTACCCCCTCTTCAAGCAGCCACAACTCTATATCATAGTTTTTTCGTGCAAAGATGAACAGAGAGATAACGCTCATGGTGAAATTGGCTCAGCTATATAACATGTACTTTCTGAGGGATCCCAAAATGGGCTGCTCCCCCAACCTAAAAGCACTTGCATATGTGTGGGCCCTTCAACACGAAGCAAAAAGAGCAATCAGCCAGAAAAACTCAGGGGGGTATAAACCGGGAAATAATAAAGGCCATTTTAAAAAATGCCCGCTGTTTTACAAAAATTTGTTTATAGCCTCCTTTTGGGAATGGGGAGAAAAAGCAAAGATGGACTATAATTTTTTTTCAATAGTGGGTATTTACATATGATTTTTGGTAATAGCACAGGACTATAGATTCTCATCTTAAATCCCTATCATTTAGAAAACTCTACTGAATCAAGCACATATTAAGAGCTTGTAAATACTCCTTGAATTTCAATTAATTAAGAAGTTAATATCTATTCCAATGACCTCAGGCTAGTAAAACCTTAGACAATATTGGTAATTCTCAACCAGAGTGAGCCAACAGGAATCCATCACATTATCTGGTTAAAAAAATCAAAGAGAAATAAATGTATTTAAAAAAGAAATAAATATATTTAGTCAAAAAAAATTTATTCTGTATCTATAATATGCCAAGCACACAGGCTTTCAAAAAATAAAGATAAACTAGATTCTCTATCCTCTCAAGATTGAATATCTCCCAATTTAATGAACTTTCAAGAAAGAGAATTCTAGAAGTGTTCCCTTGCCTTTCTACCATGTTGATCCATAAAACAATGGAAGAGATTTGTAAGAAGGAGAAAGCTAAGCTTCTGGCCTTTTCCACTGTGCTACATCTCCTCTTCTCCCCACTAGTACTTGGGAGAATAGCCTCTCAACTTTGTGGAAAATTTCCAGAGCAAAACCTGAGTCATCGAACACTGGAGCCAGAGGTCCCTTGGTTGGTCAGGTGGGTGGTTGCCTCATTCTCAACCCTATTAGGGGTCTATCAGCTCAGTTGCACAGTTTTCAAAATAGCATTCTCCTGTCCCCCAAATTGTGTATGTTCTGGATGGGTATAAAGGGTGAAATATGCCTGTAGCAGTATTCCTAGTTAAGAACTATTGGCATGGAAGATTTTGATATAATCTATAGGAATGCAAGGAACTTGCCTAAGATCACAGCAGAACCCCACATCCATCTCTCCTTACTGCAAATACCAAGCTTTCTCTAATTCTGGAATCTCAGGATGAGCTCTAGAGAGTCTGGTGACCCACCTAAAATTGTATGTAAAATTTGGTTATGTATGCATAAGTACATTTAGCAGGGGAGGAGATCCATGGCTGTTAACAGATTCTCAAAAGGATCCACCACCCAAAATACTTAAGAATCAAAAGTTCAAATTTGCATTGGCTATTTCTCAAGCAATGCTACAGAATCTCTGGGTAGAGGGAGGCAGGACAGGCCACATATGACTGGGAATTAGAATGCTTACATACTGTGATTTGAAGAAGGTAGTATAAGCCCCACTCTGTAAGAGCCCCACAATGTACTCCCAGTCTTTTGCCTGAAATCTTGTACATTAATGGACTTTGCCCTATTCAAATTAGATGCTCATGAAGAAACAGCATAAATTGTTATCACACACAATGGAGAGGAAGTCACCGTATTGCTTCCAAAATGCGCAGATTTGAAGTATGGGGAAGAGGAAGAGAAACCACA
Organism: Lynx canadensis; assembly: GCF_007474595.2. Taxonomy (NCBI): domain Eukaryota; kingdom Metazoa; phylum Chordata; class Mammalia; order Carnivora; family Felidae; genus Lynx; species Lynx canadensis. The sequence goes on along the minus strand of NC_044311.2, from coordinate 50,218,461 downwards.
GGGGCCCCGCGCAGAGGAATGGGGACAGGTCCAAGAGAAAAGAGTGTGAATATAGGAGACAGGTGGGCCTCCAAAACCCAAGCCACCCCTGTCCTCCTTAATGACATATATATATTGAAGGGCACAAATCCAAACCCACTGCAGCAGATCAGAAGCCACATGAGCTCATCATTTGGTAGAGACCACTCTATGCTCTGTGGCATCCTCCGTCAAATAAATAGTTCAATAAATAAACAACTCACTCACTCACTCACTCACATGACAGCCAAAGAAGCATCATGTCGACTTGAAGGATTCCATTTACATTTTGAGGAGGAGTTGGATAACTAGTATCTGGCAGAGTTAGCTAGAAGCTGGCATATCATCTAAAGATGAAAGCTCACTGACAGACGCCCCCGCACTGGCTGCCCAAGTCACAGGCCTTCCCAGTGCCTCTTTACACCCCTGCATTGGTGGCTCTGTGCCTTCTGCTCTCCCTGGGCTGCTGTGGAGGGGGCCAATGGAAGCAACCATATTTGCTAAATATCAGCTCCTCCAGCCCTTCTGGACCCCACCCACCACTGACATTTAGGGGCATCTAGTCACCTTTAAGAAACAGGCCTAAAGAAGGATTTGGCAGATATGTAGGTTTCTGGTTTCCTTTGACTGTATGTTCATACTTTCCTTTGACTTTATGCTGATTCTATATGTTGACGTTGATACTTTGACTATATGCAGAAACGATCAAGGTGGCAGGGAAGGGCTCATCCCATTTCTTACTGGGTGAAGAAGAAGGGCCATTCTCTACTGGGAGAAGACTATTTTATTTTGTAGAGTGCCATAGATCCTGCTGATGAGGTACCCTCTGACAGCTGTCCACACAGCTAAAAAGGCCCTCCTGCTGAATTCTTATCAAGGGACTAGCTATGAAAAGCAGCTCCTCCTTATAAACCCTGTATGTAGTACTGTCAGCCATATAATGTTTCTAATTCCTGCCTGCAAACAAACCATTAAAAATCAAGATTACTTGAAGGGGGCAAAAATAGAAAACACCAAAAATTAATTCCTAACGTTATGTTCAGTGAAATTGGAAACAAGAAGGTTAGACTTGAGCAACATCTTTGTTTCCCAATGGACAGTGTAACAGTTAGGGTTATTTATTTATTTTAAGGAATTGGTTATGCAATTTATTTGTTGCATAAATAAAGAGGAGAGATTTATTTTAAGGAATTGGTTCATGCAATTATGGAGGCCAAGTCCCACAGTCTGTCATCTACAAGGGAGACCCAGGAAAGCCAGTGGTGCTGTTCTAGTCCAAATCCACAAGCCTGAGAACCAGAAAAGCTGATGGGGTAAGTCCTAGCCTGAGAACAGGAAAAGACTAATGTCTCCACTCAGCACTCAGGCGGATAGCAAATTCTCCCATTTTCTGTCTTTTTGTTCTATTCAACGTCTCAACTGATTGGACGCTGTCCACTCACACTGAAATGCTAGTCTCTTCCAGAAACACACTCACAGACACACCCAGAACAATGTTTAACCAAATATCTGGGCATCCCTTGGTCCTATGAAGATGACACATTAAAATGAACCATCATTGGAGCGCCCGGGTGGCTCAGTCGGTTAAGCGTCCAACTTCAGCTCAGGTCATGATCTCACAGTTTGTGAGTTTGAGCCCCGCATTGGGCTCTGTGCTGACAGCTCAGAGCCTGGAGCCTGCTTCAGATTCTGTGTGTGTCTCTCTCTCTGCCTCTCCCCGACTCGTGCTCTCTCTCTCTCTCTCTCTCTCTCAGTCCTTTGGCCTGAGCTTCTTATCTCCTTGTTTTGTCTTGCTATATGACTTCACAATGACTACATCAATTTACCTGGAAAGGATCCTATCTTCCCTCAGTAACCATTTGCCACTGACCACTGGCCTAGATATAAGTCACCAACCACTTCACCATCCTTAATTCCCTTTTTAAGAATTCCATTTGAATTACATAACAGGAGAAGGCTTAAAAATTCTGTTATGAAACTCCACTGACTCTGTGCCTGTCACACCCCACCAGAGGAGAGTGTTTGCTCACAGTATCTGTTTTAATAACAGCTTCTGATAAATACAGATACCAAGAAAATTGTCAGGTTTATGTGTGAATCCACTGGGCATCAAACGTTCATCTTGTTCCTAGTTCAAGGATCATTCTCTAATTTTCTTTGAATCCTGTATATTTTAAAAATTATATATGCTCAATATATTGCCAAGAAATACAAACCCAGTCTAATGTGTCCAGGTTGAACTGAAATGCACTTATAATTTCTTAAATTATATGAAATTTAATAATTTTTTTTTTTAATTTTTTTTTTCAACGTTTATTTATTTTTGGGACAGAGAGAGACAGAGCATGAACGGGGGAGGGGCAGAGAGAGAGGGAGACACAGAATCGGAAACAGGCTCCAGGCTCTGAGCCATCAGCCCAGAGCCCGACGCGGGGCTCGAACTCACGGACCGCGAGATCGTGACCTGGTTGAAGTCGGACGCTTAACCGACTGCGCCACCCAGGCGCCCCGAAATTTAATAATTTTTTATTAAACAACCTCCTTGCCTGACACACACATTCTCAGATACATTCTGCTCCCAGGAACCTCTTAAAACTTACTCAGGTTGATCGGTTTGAAGACCTCAGAGTAGTCTGTGCTCTTTAAGGGAAGTTTTCAAAATGGAATCCACCAATCGTTTGGGTATTTTTGTCACTGCTTTCAAAAGGAATTTCCAGAAACTTTCCAGAGAGGATAATTATTTATGTACATAAAGATTTCAGGCTCTGTGGTGTTTCAGCTCTCTGGAGGCTGGAAGGAACATGGAGAGCCCTTGAAATAAACTCTCAGAGCACAAGAGTACATACACATTGAACCTTCTTTGAGATTAATTCATTCAAAGAAGAAAATGTTAGGCAAACATGAAGAACTGTCTTTCGGGAGGACAGAGTTCACACTCATCCTTTGGAGGGCCTAATGATATAAAATTGCGTAAAATGAGTACTGCCACTAAATGAAAAGTATAAATCTCTTTCCCTCTCGCTGGCCCATTCCCTCAAGGATATTCTTTCAAGCATTCTGCTTTATAGCCTGTGCTAATTTTTCCATAGACAAAGGACCACTGGGGAGAAATTCATATTTAAAATGTAGTCATATGGATTAGAATTCTTCAAGAAAGCTACTGTTCAATGACATTTATAGGAAAGAGAAACCAATATAGTCCATTCTTAACTCTTACAGTGATATTCCTGGAAAGGGTGTCATAGGTCAAAACGATAGAGATGGAAACTAATGTGGTGTGTGTGTGTGTGTGTGTGTGTGTGAAGTTTCTGATGCTCAGATTAAATAGAAATGGCCCTAAGCAACATACTTAAGCAACTACAAATTTCTATCCTCATGTAGATCTCGCAAAGGTCTAGACAACATAATCGGGTAAGCACAGAGACTCTGAGCAGATAGGCTGCAATAACCTCTAAACCATGAGTCGGGAAGTATCCTAGCAGCAACACTTTGCCCAGTTCACTCCCAGAGACCATTGTGTGAAGACCCCAGTTTAGAGAAGAAATAGAGCCGATCAGACACAACATACTCAGATCCAAGAGAAATAGGAGGCTGGGGCCTTGCAAACCCAGAGAGAAACCATTCTTGACATAAGCGGTCCTCAGCAGCAGAGGGAAAAAGGGCCTCTTCAGAATGTGACTGATAGGGACACTGCTTAAAATTAACTTTGAACAGAGACCAAAAGAAAAAGCCAGTTAGAAATATTAAAATATCCCATGCGGCAAGAACAGATCAAGAAGAGAAATACAAACAGAACAAAAACAGAAACTGTTTTTTCTAGGTTTTTTTTTTTTTTTTTGAGAGAGAGAGAGAGAGAGAGCTCATGCACGTGTGCAAGTGGGGAAGAGGGGCAGAGCGAGAGAGAGAGAGAGAGAGAGAGAGAGAGAGAGAGAATCTTAAGTAGGCTCCTTGCTTAATGTGGAGCCCAACACAGGCTGGGATCCCACAACCCTGGGATCATGACCTGAACCAAAATCAAGAGTCAGACACTTAACAGTCTGAGCCACCCAGGTGCTTCTCAGAAACTATTCTAATCAGCCCTGACTAAGGCTTTTGCCAGTTCCTTTTTGAAAAGAGACAGAACATCATTTGTTTATTGTTTATAGGTAGGCTTAAAATCACTACATAGGGTTTCCATTCTATAGAATGGGTTCAAGCATTTTCAACTAATTCTTTTACCATCTTCCACAGGTCCTAGCACAACCTGCATAAATGAAAATACTGGGGTTGAATGAACTTTGTCACTTGTCTGGTGCACTCAAGATTCTGACTCAGAGTGAACACATTAAGGCAGTATCATTCCTTACAAAATGTTGCTTTAAGGGCTTATTAATATCCGGGGGTACTATTAGATACAAACGGATAATGTAAAGATTTAAATATATATAAATCAACTTAATGTAGCACAATAATGCCAAGTAAAATTGTTTCATATTATACAGTATAAAAGTGTTTCGTATAAAACTCATTCCTTGCCTTATTTCTACCGGGAAAGAAATGAAGAAGCACATTCATCAGAGTCATGGAATTAAGAAGTGTCGTACAGGCCCTTGGACAAGGAGTTCTAGAATTCTAGGCCTGTGGATAGGATGGTCCAGAAAGGGGGTGCAGCTGGATGGATACACCACTTGGGTCTCAAGGACTCTTTGCCCTGTTGGGGTCAGAGGACAGTCCCGGACTGCCTGGGGCATGTCAGTCACACTGTCCTGAAGGGACCGTCCAGCACAACCAAGTGGTACCCATGTTCTGGACAATTCCCAAATATCCTGCCAAACTAAACCACTGCAAATATAAACAGGTTCATAAAAATCCTATTAAGTCTTTACAGTTACACAAAAAGCTCAGTCTTCTGGGAGAACTTTAATAGGAAGAGAGAAGCTTAAATGGAATAAAGATCTTGTCATAAAATGACTGACCAAATCATTCATTTCACATGTTCACTCTACCAATTTGAACTATACATTTAGTTGAAAACGGTATCTGTGCAATAATGCAATTACCACAAAAGCTAAAAAACTATCTGCAAACAGCTAGTAGGTAAGATTTGAAAGCACTTCAACAGATTTAAAACCACATAAGAGGGGCGCCTGGGTGGCGCAGTCGGTTAAGCGTCCGACTTCAGCCAGGTCATGATCTCGCGGTCCGTGAGTTCGAGCCCCGCATCGGGCTCTGGGCTGATGGCTCGGAGCCTGGAGCCTGTTTCCGATTCTGTGTCTCCCTCTCTCTCTGCCCCTCCCCCGTTCATGCTCTGCCTCTCTCTGTCCCAAAAATAAATAAAAAACGTTGAAAAAAAAAATTAAAAAAAAAAATAAAACCACATAAGAGGACAGAGGTCTTACTGAATATCATTAATTAGGGTTGTTTTCAAGTATATTAAATTATTGCTTACATATATATAATTTAAATTTTTTCTAGTATAATGATAAAAATGATAAATAGGTTGACATCATTTATTTTGGGGTTACCTGATACTTTTGAATCTCACTCTGTTATTGCCCCTCCAGTTCGACAACACAATTTCTGTAAAGATCCTTACATTACCATTTGGTTTTTTAGTTTTTTGGGGGTTTTTAAATTTTACTTTGAGAGAGCAAGGGAGGGTCAGAGAGAGAGGGAGAGAGAGAGAGAGAGAGAGAGAGAGAGAGAATCCCAAGCAGGCTGCATGCTGTCAGTGCAGAGCTGGACGCAGGGCTCAATCTCACCAACTGTGAGATCATGACCTGAGCCAAAATCAAGAGTTGGACACTTAACTGACGGAGCCACCCAGGCGCCCTTTATTCGTTTTCACAGACATCCTCCTTACACCTTGCTCCCCTTCACGACTCCCCCCTATCAAACGCTAAGACCTTCAGCACTTTTGAATGTACTAGAAACTGCGTGCCGGCTTCCAGAGACCGCAGGACTTCAAGGCAGGAAATACGTGCCACCTCATCTCCACTTTGTTCCATGCCGTGACACTGAGAATTATTTGGATACTATACTTAAAAGTAAAGACCAGCATGTTATTTGCAATGTTACTCTTTTCTCATTACTTCTCCAGGTTATGTTGATATATTATCTCTACTTCAGGTGAGGACATGTCCGTCTTTCTCTTGTAATATATGCATGTTCACGGAACATCTGCATGTAGGGGAACAAATGAGGGACGTGAACTCCAGCCAGAAGCCGGGTGATTCCGACACTGCGGTCCCCAGAATCACAACAGGCTTCCTTCTGCACATGAGCACAGCCTAAGAACCCCTCACACACCTTCCAGGAGCCACTCCGCGACCCAGAGGGCAGGCTCTGTGTGAGCGCAGTAAACAAGTCCCTGATTCAGCAAGATTCCAAATGGTATCCAAAAGTGAGAACTAATCACGTGTGAAAACGAAAACAAGGAGAGCTCAGAAGTACAACACGGAATTAAACCACAAGTAGACGAGTGACGTTAAAGATAAATCTAAATAAAAACATAAAACATAACAAAACATCATGTGCTCGGAAGGGGAAAGGTGCCTATAACCCAAAAGGTCTGTAAAGGAGACAGGAGGTGTGTCAATAGAGTAAACTTCACACTAGAGTAAACTTCACTCCTCTGGTTGGTAAGGAGTGTTGGCTCAATACATCAAACACGAAGTCCTGCTGACTCTGGAGATGGCCACCTCTTCAACCTCTTTGAAGTTCTGTCTCTCCCTTCTCTTGAATCTCTAGGCTGAGCACAGAGTGAGACCTTTGCTGCAGGCCTAAGACCTGCACACACACAATATCACATGCCTGTGTCCGTTGGTGACCAGCAAACACAGGCCAGCCTGTGCTTACAGTCCAGTTTATGACATAATGCTGTGGTCACATATTAGCTCTCATTAGGCTCTCCTTTCACATTAAAAGGATTTTAGACATCATCCCCAGGACTGGGGGTGTAGCTTTTCAATTCTTCTTACGTAAGCACGTGTAATCTCTTTCTATTCAGGATGCCGGTAAAATTCATTTTCCCTTTTGCTGGACTAGCTACAAAGAAAGATGGAATGTCGTAAAGATTCAGTGGTATAAACCAACAGAAAGCTTTAGTGGGAAAAATACACTGCAAAAGGAGACTCCAGTCTGAGATCCAACACCCTCACTGGGGACTGTATGACCCAGATCAACATCCTCTTGGACCTGGATACGGCAAACACCCTGAGCAACAAACACAGCAAAATGTTCTGAACCTCAAAAAAAATCCCTTAACCCCTTTACAGATGTTTTTGTGTCCCATTCACCTTTCTTCTCCCAGGCAAACCAACTCATACACCAGGCATCATGCTAGATGCCAGGGAAACAAGATGAATTAAGAACAACTAAATTCCCCCTCCAGGTACCTTCAGGTCTAATGAGAGAAATGATCATGTATACAAATAATTACAAGCAGAGGCATATGGGGAGGAACAGAGCTAATGGGGCACAGGTGGGAAAATGATCAATTCTTCGGAAGAGAGCTGTCTCATCTGTGACACTTAAACCTTCCCAGCTTGGATACAGAACGATGTGAGGATCAAATGGGGTATAATATGTGAAAGCACTTTGAATAGCACAATGCTCTCTTCTCTTCAGGGCACTCATCTTGTTTCCTATTCCTCTTCTCCGGTCACATCTGAGCTGCAGTGTTGGGCACACTGTCAACAGCCAAAGGAGAGGTAGGGCAAGGCATACTTCATACCTCACCATTTTCCCTAATTAATTCACTGTATTTAGGTAATTGATTTTGAAAGGCAGCCCTCCCTGAAGCCAACGGTAGAGAATCAGATCGAGAAGGATAATATGCAATGGCTCCACGCCCAGCATTGACTTTTGTACATTAGTATGCATCTGCATCCAACTCCTCAGCTGGAAGACACGGTAACAAGTGATGAGTCACCTTGTAGATCATAAGCTCGTATGCACACGAAATGAATCTTTGTACCACGGCATCCGTGCAACATTTGGCCTTGATTTATAATTCTGTACGAAGTTTGCCATTGCTGCCAAAAGGTAATGAAATCATAAGATAAAGTTGAATTAAAAGTGCTTCTTCATTTAAATGTCTACACCCAGCAAAAAGTTATGGCTGGATCTGAACCAACACAAAGACAAAACTCGTATTTCTCTTTCCCTAATCATAGGGCTTAGCTGGTGCCAGGAATCTGCTCATTGTGGTAATTTAATCACCGGGACCAAATAATGCTTCTCATTGACTTGAAAAATAACTGGACATTGGAGAATAGTATGCGTAAAAATGATCTTCGGTGAGGTGCATTCTGACATCTCCTTCATAGCAGAGTTTTATTTACAAGTTATTAAATCAACCCCACTGCTGGGTAGTAATTTGATACTTGATGATCATTATTCCTACACTTTCACCATGAACTTGACACGGTGGTTGACCAGAGTCTCTACTATTTGACTTGATTCAAGGTAAATGAACGATGTAGAATTTTTTTTTAATGCCATAGTTCATTGGAGAACCTGAAAAAAATCCATAAAAGTGAAGATTCTTGACTTGAGTTGACCTTTCAATACCGAGCTATTCTATGGGATAATGGAGATGGTCTGTTTCTTCACTGTACAATACAGTAGCGACTAGCCTCTTGTGGATATTGAGCACTTGAAATACGGTTAATGCTACTGAGAAATGAAATTATAATTTAATATTAATTACCTTTAACTTAAATAGCCACAGGTGACTAGTTGGCTGCCATATAGGATACCCTAGTGTGAGTCCTATGTTCAAATACCATTGAATAAACCACATCTAAACCTACGTCTTAAAAACGGTTTTCTAAACTACCTAAGCATGATTCTTCTGCAATTTGTTGTTAACTTCAGAGCACCTTAGTTTTGTGAACTACATCATTGAGTTTCTAGAATGGTTTTCCTTATTCTCCTCATCTTATTTCTATCTTAGATAAATGTCAGTGGAGATTTTAGCTTCCTCTGGTTCAGAGTCGAGCAGCTAATCTAAGGAAGGGGATGAAGAGTTGTTTTTATTCATTTGGAGCCAACAGAGTGGGCAGACTCTTCCAAAGGCAAGCTCTTTGGTGGCCTTTTTTTTGTAACCCAAGGGTATGAGTTACTAAAGATGTCATAGTGCTGGCTGGCAAATGGCCTCACTTGGAGCTACCGGCAGGAATGATCTGAAGGAACTTCACAGATACCGTATGACTATGAGGGATGTTAGCAACTACCTTATCTGTCCCAAGTAAGAGACTCCATGTCTTAATAGCATCTGTGATTCTCATCGCTTCTCGGCCTTTTGGCTAAGATCAAGTGTAATAGCATCTGTGATTCTCTCCATCCTGACTCTAAAGTGCTGAAGACTCAGGTGAATGTACAATGAAAATAATATAACAGTCCTCTCTAGACAGTCAGAAGGAAAGAGATTAAAGGCAGCTGATGGGAGGTTTTGTTTTCAGAGCTAGTTGGTCATGCATTTAGCATGTTTTACAGGTAGCAGGTGGTCAGAATTATTAGCCGATCGTTTGCATAATTGATAGGCCTGGAATTGGAAGAAATAGTAAATTTACCCATTGCACACAAATAAATAGGTTTAGGTTATTTGCATATCTTCCTTGCTTAAAAACATCCAGTATAAATACGTCCTAAATACTCAATCTATTCAATTTGGCCTCAAGCAATGTTTAGAGACCCACTTGATTATTTCATGTGATGAAAGTACTTCAGACGTGAGTTTTTCAAAGACTTCTTTCATGTACCCAACACTGCAGATCAGGTATCTCAAGCATGGTGTTCTAAACGTTTGTTCTGAGGCTTTGTGAATTCTTGGAATGCTTTCGATGTGTAAATTAAAAAAAAAAACCTCAAAACCATGTCATATCTAACAAAATTGTGTGAGTAGTTTTTTTTTTGAAATATAGGTAATGCACACAGTATTTTTAACAGATAAAAGTTCAAATACCTCACCAATAACCTGTCACTCATTTTCATCTGAACTTATATATATAGATATTTCATATTTAAGTAAAAGACCAATCGTCTTATGAAAAGTATAAAGCACTGATGCTTTGCTTATGAGGACCAGCCTTCACAGATTATGCAGAAACCCATATGTGGATAGAATTAAACATTCTCCAATGTGTAGAGAGCTATTCATATTCAAAAAGAAAATATTAACAAAACTGCAATAGGAGCTAGATCTGAAATCAACACGAAATGTCGTTAAGGGGGTGGGAGAGAACCTTCCTCTGACCAGAGCCTAGCACATCCATATTAGGACACTGGAAGTCAGATAACAACATTCTCTTTCTTGGTATCAGTCTTGGGGGTGTGGGGGTGGGGTGGATTGCAGTGTGGGTGAACAAATTACTCTGTCTTTCAGTTTGGTCGTCAGTAAAAGGGCCATTAAAACTAATGTGAAACAAGAAAGACAAACATAGAGTAAAGGTCACAGGGCTTTTTAAAAGGGCACAGAAGGTAAGGGATGGAGGCAATACAGCTGATGTGAGGGATTTGGTGAACACTCCCTGGGGCCCGCCCCGCATGCACAGGGCCTTCCAATGGCTGTAGCAGAGGAGATAAGGGCCAGCCTTAGAGGAGAGTCTTGAGCTGCTTAAAAGTGATCCATTTGAGGTTAGTGTGAGTTAACGAATTATAACAAAGAGATAATTGCCTCAGGAATGTAGTAGTTTAAGGAGCTGCTTTAAAGCCAGAAAAGAGAGAAAAGATGTGAGAGTGCGGTGGCTCTCTCTGAGGCTTCTTTTCATGTGAATGAGAATGTGGATGATTTAAGTGATTCTGTGGAAGCACTTCAGAGACACAAGAGCCAAAAGCCACAGCAGCTGCTGCAGAGTTGTGCCCTTCTTCCTCCTTCCTGATGCCAGAGTGCCAGACCTTGGGGCCTCACCACATCAATGAGCATTTTCCCTTCTACACAACCTCTGATGTACGTGTGGAAATGAAGACCAGAATGCAGCCAGCAAAGCTCTACCAGAATACATTCTGCTCACTGAACCCGCCTAAATCACTCGATCCATGCTTTCTTCTCCTTTCCGTTCTACTGTCCTTGCAGCTGTCCCCAGCCCGCTCCCCTGCATTAACAAACTAGCTCTCTAGCAACTTCCTATGCACAGCTTGTCCAAAAACATCTTCTTAGGATATAAATTGGATCTCATCACTTCTTACCTGTGAATCCTTCAACAGTTTTCATGACCAGCCCCTCCAAAGATCTTCCATTCCTTCCTCTCCAGTGCTCTCCTCACCAAGAAGGTTTGGGGGGAGCAAGGAGAAAGAAAAAGAGGAGAAGGAAGATGGAGACAAGTGACTACCTGCTCCCAAGTTCCACTCCACGATGTTAGGTGCTTTATAGCTGTAACATTATTTAATCTTCTTCATAATCCTGTGGGATAGATATTATTATTTCCTTTTCACTGATGAAAAGTAAATGTGTAGAAGGCATAAATAAGTTGTGTAAGTGATCTATTTAGTAAGCCTTAGAACCAACATTTGATTCATATCTGTCTCCAAAAGTTGCTTTTATAACCATCACCTCTAAACCTTCAGATATACTATTCCCTTTGGATCAAATGCTCTACCAGTCTTAGACCAACTGTCAAACTCTTATTCATCCTACAAAACCCTGCACATGAATCTCCAACTATTCAAAGTCATTCCGGACTCTCAAAAGAGTATTCATCACTTGCTCTACTACATTATGGCTATGTCTTAAGTAGCAACATTGCATGTATCATACTAGACTCTAATTATCTGGTTGATATGGTTCTTTCCCCTACTGAACTGCTCTTGGAATTGCTTAAAGTCAGGAACCATATCTTTCCTGTTGTGGGCTTAGTGATTGGCATACTGCCCAGGGCGCAGCTGGTGTTTAGTCAATCTTTTTTTTATTTGAAACTTCTATTGTGAAAAGAGTAAAGTGGTAGATCCAAAACCTTTGGTTAAATTCTTAACTAGAACTTAGCAAACCGTCCGCGTGACTGTTAGCAGATTGCTTAACCTCCTAGGCCTTAGAAAACTTATTTGCAAAATTACTCGAGGGAAAGGGGGAGATATTAAATGGTCTCTAATATCTCCTCAGAGTCCAAAATCCTATTCACTTACCCTTTGCATACAGAGAGGGCATGGAAGGAGAACTTCTATAATCAGACACAAAATGAAACATGGCATTTGTATAATTGCACTTACTGCACAGTTGATGGAACTTAACCATATTTATTGGGGCAACAGAGGGGGAGGCTAACCACTTTATAAATAAACCACTTTATGAGTTTTTAATGTGTTCCTTATTAAATATACATTACTTTCCATACTAAATTAAGTAGCATTTAAAGCCAATGTTTCCTTTCATACCTTTAGTTAAATGAGATTTCTGTTTATTTTAGCCATGTGATTAAGTAGCTCAAGCTACTAGAGATGTAGACTAATAGAGGAAAATATCCTCTACCCATGAAAAGTTAGAGGATTTAGAGCAAGAGGAGAATTAAGAATCAAGCCCAAAGCCCAAGGAATGGAGACAGCACATCACTGGTTAATAGTGGAGTAGCCTCTTTGCCAATTGTCAGGTGACTGACCAACTGCAATCTTATTGCCATGAGTTCATTGCCATGCTACCTTATGATATGTCCATCCCCTCCAGATGTGATCATCAGAGAGTGTGGTCAACATATGTAGGTTGCCTTCCCATAAACTACTTCCCTCTTCTCACACCAAGAGTGTTCTGCCTCTTCCTTCTCAGCCAGGTAGTTTAGGAAGGGTTGAGCATGATGCTACAGAAGTCAATCGGCATCATCCATTGCCAAGAGGCGGTCAGTGGTCCAGAAGTGGAAGGGACAGCCAATCAAAACAAGGGAATCAATAAGAAGATGCAAATTCTAGGAGAAGAAAGCTCCTTCTTTCTTTCTGCTTTCTAAAAGTGAATGAGAACATTTGTCAGCCATCTTGAAGATGAGAGGAGGGGCTGAAGCTGCCTCAGACCTGGACCCGACAGTGGGGTCGTTGCCAAAAAGGGTCACGGATTCAGATGGAGAGACCAGGTCCTGTCCACAATGGTTATACCTTGAATCTGCCCTTTCCTGAAGTTTTCCCTACCTCTGGACTTTTTAGTTAAGTGCACCAGCCAGTTTCCTTTATTACTTAAGCCAGTTTATTTTTCTGTTGCTTGAATATATATATATATGTGTGTGTGTGTGTATATACATATATATACATATATATATACACATATATATATACATACATACATATACGTATATATATACACACACACACGTATATATCCAGTAGAGATGGTCTATGCTATTCAAAGTTATCTATAAAATAGAAGCATTTTGACAGAATGCACCTCAATTTTTTATCTGCATAAAGACCCCAATTTTTCTTCAGGTTAACTTCAGAACAAGATTCTTTTTCTATAAACTTCACTACAAATTGGACTGATGAATTCCAATACTTGTTTCAAATCTGAGGTATCTCAAAAAAAGAACTTCAAAAGCATATATCTTAAATTCTTAAAATCTAATTTTAATTTCAATTTTCCACCCTTTTACAAGAGTAATATACACACACATTTGGAAATCGGGAATAGAAGAAGGGGAAAAAACTGTCCACATTCCTACCACCTAAAAATAACAACTGCTGATATCTGGTTGTTGTGTTTTGTTTTTTGTTTGTTTGGTTTTTTCTATTCTTCGTGCAATGCTTTTAAAAAATATAATTGGAAGGGCACCTGGGTGGCTCAGTCAGTTGAACATCTGACTCTTGATTTCAGCTCAGGTAATGATCATAGGGTCTTGGGATCAAGCCCCATGTAAGGCTCCATGCTGAGCATGGCGCCTGCTTGAGATTCTCTCTCTTTCTCTCTCTCTCTCTCTCTCTCTCTCTCTCTCTCCCCCCCTCTGTCCCTCCCCCACTTGCACACATGCTCTCTCTCTCTCTCTCTAAGATAAAATCAATACAAATAATTTTTTAAAATAAATAAAAATATAATTGGGTCCATTTTGATTTTTAGTATAACTATTTTTCTTGGTTTAAAAAGTGAACTTCAGAGGAAGCCATCAAAATCCTCAAGGAGAAAGCAAGCAAAAACCTCTTTGATCTAGGCCGCAGCAACTTCTTACTCAACACGTCTCCGGAGGCAAGGGAAACAAAAGCAAAAATGAACTACTGGAACCTCATCAAAATAAAAAGCTTCTGCACAGTGAAGGAAGCAATCAGCAAAACTAAAAGGCAACTGACAGAATGGGAGAAGATATTTGCAAATGACATATCGATAAAAGGTTAGTATCCAAAATCTATAAAGAACTTCTCAAACTCAACACCCCCCCCCCAAAATAATCCAGTGAAGATATGGGCAAAAGACATGAATAAACACTGCTCCAAAGAAGACATCCAGATGGCCAACCAACACATGAAAAAATGCTCAACATCACTCATCATCAGGGAAATACAAATCAAAACCACAATGAAATACCACCTCACACTTGTCAGAATGGCTAACATTAACAACTCAGGCAACCACAGATGTTGGCGAGGATGCGGGGAAAGAGGATCTCTTTTGCATTGTTGGTGGCAATCCAAGCTGGTGCAGCCACTCTGAAAAACAGTATGGAGGTTTCTCAAAAAACTAAAAATAGAACTACCCTACAAACCAGCAATTGCACTACTAGGCATTTATCCACGGGATACAGGTGTGCTGTTTCGAAGGGACACATGCACCCCCATGTTTATAGCAGCACTATCCACAATAGCCAAAGTATGGAAAGAGCCCAAACGTCCCTCGATGGATGAACGGATAAAGAAGATGTGGTATATACATATACAATGGAGTATTACTCGGCAATCAAAAAGAATGAAATCTTGCCATTTGCAACTATGTGGATAGAACTGGAGGGTATTATGCTAAGTGAAATTAGTCAGAGAAAGACAAAAATCATATGACTTCACTCATATGAGGACTTGAAGAGACAAAGCAGATGAACCTAAGGAAGGGAAACAAAAATAATATAAAAACAGGGAGGGGGACAAAACAGAAGAGACTCATAAATATGGAGAACAAACTGAGGGTTACTGGAGGGGGTGTGGGAGGGGGGATGGGCTAAATGGGTATTAAGGAATTAAGGAATTAAGGTATTAAGGGGCATTAAGGAACCTACTCCTGAAATCATTGTTTCACTATAAGCTAACTAATTTGGATGTAAGTTAAAAAAATAAAAAATAAAACAAGTTGTATAAATAAATAAATAAATAAATAAAATTATTTTTAAAAGTCTAAAAAAAGTGAACTTCAGGTCAATATGAACATATTTAAATGATGTGGAACATTCTACACGCACAGACACAATCTAAGCAAGTAGAATTGCTGAAGAAAATATTACAAAGTAAATATATATGCAGGTTTAAAACCTACAAAGGGAAATCCCCAGATGTGAAAACAAAGGGAGCACCAAAGTCAGAAACAGTAGGGTAAGGACATAGTGTCTTCCTACCCTCCCTCTGGGGGCAGAGAAGCTCTGTTTCACGAGGCAAACATGGACAACTCTATGAGCATCATTTTGAATAATCTAGCTTTATAAATACCATCAGAAAATCTTTCTGTATTCTGGTCACAAGTTGGGCTAATTTAAGTTTTCAAATATGTTTTTTTTTTATATTTTTCTCTATGTTCCTAGTAGGAGGAAATCCAGAGAAGCTGCTCAGTGGATGGTTGTCAGAGTTCTGTTAACTAGGAGTTCAGAATTAACTTTAAAATTTTTCCTACATATGTACATGGGCCTTTGCTTTCTTCTATCAAGTAGATCTCTATGTATAAAGTGAAATCTGTATCTCTCTGTTCTTGCTAAGGTTAACAGTGACTTCCATGTTCCTAAATTCAAGGTCTACTCTTCATCCACATCCTGCTTGACACATCGGGAGTATTTAACATAGTTGATCCCCTGCCTCTTCATTTAGCTCCTGACACCACATCCCCTGCCTCTCGGAGTGTTCACCCTCAGGCTTCTTTGCTGTTTCCTCCTCATCTCCCTCACCAACTAGCATTAGGCTGGTGTGCTGGTCTCAAGGCTTTATACTTGCATGCTAGATGGATGACTCCAAGACTTATTTTTTTTTTAATATATGAAATTTATTGTCACATTGGTTTCCATACAACACCCAGTGCTCATCCCAAAAGGTGCCCTCCTCAATACCCATCACCCACCCTCCCCTCCCTCCTACCCCCCATCAACCCTCAGTTTGTTCTCAGTTTTTAACAGTCTCTTATGCTTTGGCTCTCTCCCACTCTAACCTCTTTTTTTTTCCTTCCCCTCCCCCGAAGGTAATTGAAGAAGATTTAAAGAAATGGAAAGACATTCCCTGCTCATGGATTGGAAGAATAAATATTGTCAAAATGTCAATACTACCCAAAGCTATCTACACATTCAATGCAATCCCAATCAAAATTGCACCAGCGTTCTTCTCGAAACTAGAACAAGCAATCCTAAAATTCATATGGAACCACAAAAGGCCCCGAATAGCCAAAGTAATTTTGAAGAAGAAGACCAAAGCAGGAGGCATCACAATCCCAGACTTTAGCCTCTACTACAAAGCTGTAATCATCAAGACAGCATGGTATTGGCACAAAAACAGACACATAGACCAATGGAATAGAATAGAAACCCCAGAACTAGACCCACAAACGTATGGCCAACTCATCTTTGACAAAGCAGGAAAGACTTATATCTTTATATCCTGAATATAATTCTCCAGACCAGACCTCTCTCATAAACTCCAGACTCTTGTTTACTTGACATCTTCCCTTGGTTGTCTAACAGGCATTTTGATGTCTCACGTCCACAAACCGAACCCCTACTCTTCTTCCCATGAGATCTGCTCCCTTGCAATCTTACTCATCTCATTTAAGGGCAACTCAACTGTCTCAATTTCCTAGGCCAAGAAACTTAAAGTCATCTTTGGGTTATTCCTTTTATCACACATTACATCCAGTTTGTAGTGCTCTTAAGTCTACTCTTAAAATTGATCCCTTTCTACCCTGGTCCAAGCTATTGTTACCTCTTGTCTGGATCATTATAGTAACTTCCTTTTTTTAAAATTTTTTTTTTTCAACGTTTATTTATTTTTGGGACAGAGAGAGACAGAGCATGAACGGGGGAGGGGCAGAGAGAGAGGGAGACACAGAATCGGAAACAGGCTCCAGGCTCCGAGCCATCAGCCCAGAGCCCGACGCGGGGCTCGAACTCACGGACCGCGAGATCGTGACCTGGCTGAAGTCAGACGCTTAACCGACTGCGCCACCCAGGCGCCCCAGTAACTTCCTAATCAGTAGCCCTTCTTCTAATGTTTAGTCTATTTTCCAACTTAGCTGTCAGAGTTATCCTGTTATTCATTCCATGATGATTTTGGTAAAAAATAAATCATGTAGCTCTCCTGCTCAATACTTTGCAAAATCTTCTCTCTCCTAGGACTAGAAGCCAACATCATTTTTTAAAATTTCAATTCCAATATAGCTAACATACAGTGTTATGTTAGTTTCAGGTGTACAAAATAGTGATTCAACAATTCCATGCACCACCTGGCGCTCATCACAAGTGCCCTCCATAATCCCCATCGCCTATTTCACCCATGCCCATACTACCCTCCCCTCTGATAACCCTCGGTTTGTTCTGTATAATTAAGGGTCTGTTTCTTGGTTTACATCTCTCTCTCTCTCTCTCTCTTTTTTATTCTTGGATCATTTGTTTCTTAAATTCCACATACGAGTAAAATCATATGGTGTTTGTCTTTCTCTGACTGATTTATTTCACTTGGCATTATACTTTCTAGCTCCATCTATGTCGTTGCAAATGGAAAGATTTCATTCTTTTTACAGCTTTTTACAGCTGAATAATAGAATATTATTCTATTATATAGAATATTAGAATATATAGAATATATAATAGAATATATTATATAATATATTATATAGAATATATTATATAGAATATAATATAGAATATATAGAATATATAATAGAATATATTATATAATATATTATATAGAATATATATAGAATATAATATATAGAATATATTATATAGAAATATAGAATATATAGAATATATTAGCATATATAGAATAATAGAATATTATTCTATTATATACATATACCACTTCCACTTCTTTATCCATTCATCTATCGATGGACACTTGGGCTGTTCCATAACTTGGCTATTGTAAAAAATGCTGCTATACATATAGATGTGCATGTATTGCTTTGAATTAGTGTTTTTGTATTTTGGGGGTGAATATCCAATAGTGAAATTACTGGATTGTAGGGTAGTTCTATTTTTGACGTTTTGAGGAATCTCCTATACCAGTTTTAGAAGCCCACATCTTTTAAATGACCTACAAAGACCAGCATGACTTGGCTTCTGTGCAGGGAAGTATTAAGCTTGATCAAAGAAAGCATTGGCCCTTTGCCCCCCAGCTCCTGGGAGGTAACCTCTAAGCCCTTGGAATGTTCTACCCAACAAGAGTATCTTTGTTTGCCTGGACGCTTTGGACCCTGCTGAATGGTGTATACTAAATGTATGGTTTATAGTGAGGCCTTGGGCCACTGGGAATCTGCTCATTCTTCACATGGACTGAGCGCCAAGGTCACCCATGTAGGTGGTCAGTGTGTCTATAGGGCCAATCTCCAGCAAAAAGTCTGGATACCAGGTCTTGGGTAAGTTACCCTAGCTGACAATACTCTGTCCATATTGTCGCACACTGTTTCAGGGGGAAATGTGCTTTCCACATAACTCCACGGGCACAAGACAACTAGAAGCTCTAACTGGTTCTCCTGGACTCCATCCTGGGCCCCTTTTCTCAATGGTGATTTTAATCTGTATCTTTTTGCTGCAATAAACTATAACTGTAAATATAACGCTTTCCTGAATTCTGTGAGTCCTTCTAGTGAAGCATATATATACTCTCATTCTAGGCCTTTACACATACTGTGCCCTCTGTCTGGAGTATTCTTCCCCCAAGAAACCCAGGTGATTGTCCTTTTCACCTCCTTCAGATATTTATTCAAATACTGTCTTCTCAGTGAGGCCTTCCCTGACTAAACTGTTTAAAATTGTAACTGTCCACTAACACATACACTCTCCCTTCATCCATGGTTTGTGTTTCTGCAGAGGTCTTATCTTTTCTGAAATGTTATATACTTTATTTAGTTAGCTCATTGTCTACCTAATCCTAACTAGAATGAAATCTTCAAGAAAACAGGGAACTTACTGTTTTTCTCTGTTTTGTTCATTGCTGTGTCTCCCAGAATAGTGTATAACACAAGTGAGAACTTGGTAATAGCTCTTGAATGAAAGAATGAATCTGTGTATACTGGGGAGGAAATAAGGTAAATAGTTCAACCAAAAATCGACCCAAAACAGCAAGGACTGATTAGTGGCCCTAGAAAAGAACTTCATAAAGAGGGCCACTGATGAATTATAAAATAAGGATTAGTAGACTTGGCTACATGAGCCTGATTTTCTATCTTCTAAGAAACTGTGTTTTGGATCACCCAACATTCTAAACAGGTCATGAGACATAAGAGGGATAATATTTACCCACATAGGACATCCAGAAACCAAGAACTGGTGAAAATGGAGTAAAAAAAATGGTAGGTCCTTGGAGAAGAAGTGGTTTTGAGGACCCGTTCATTGTCACTGAGGCCCACTCAGGTTCCCTCAGGCAATGAAACCCCTTGAATGGAAAAGTGTGACCCTACTGTCGCTATTGCCCAGTCCCACCAACACTGAGTAGAATAGGTCTGGTGTTTCTCAGGATGTAAAGCGTGGCCAGAATAAAGTGAGAAACCCCACAATGACTCAATGACCTAATGATACCACCAAGGTAGCATCCTCTAACTGTTAATCTCCAGCTGAAGAGTTTCTTAGTTATAGGCCAGATTATTCCTGGGAAAGTCTGATCTATACCAAGAATAAGAGGTCTAATCAGAACTCACAATCATCCATAATTACTGCGTAGAGAGAGAATCCTTTAGTGTATTTAGGATGGTGGGTCATCTAGGAATCCCAACAGGATGGCTGACCCTATAGATTTGTCTCCCATCTTTTGGGAGATGACATATAAATGTTATAATGATATGATGAACCTCTTGCAATGAGACAAAAACCAAAAATGATCAGGACAAGAGTAAACCAAAAAGGGCTAGCTGATGGGATTGATGGACAAGGGGTAGAAAGGGGAAGAATTCATGGTGGAAGGGGTGATAAAGAAGAGACCTATGGCTCTGTAACATTGGTACATAAGAACCACATCTAGGAGAAATGAGGAATATGCCCAGAGGGAAGACCATGAGTATTTTGTCTGGTCTCTGTAACTCAGGACCCCCTTGTGGATAGGGCTGCACAGTGACATCACAGAGAACTTTCTGGAGGAAAGTACAGTGACGCCTTCATGAATGCAGTGAGGTAAATAAATGAATGAAAAGTGAAACAAGATGAATGTCTGAGGAGAAACAAAAATAAAGTGGGCTTATGACATTATGATAGGTATGAAAGGCAACTTCAACGGTCTTAAAATGCAACCTATTTCCTATGAGAACAATGTTGTCCCCAAGTACCACTATCTCAAAGGAGGACATTGGGAGGCTTTTAGTAAAAAGAGAAAGGTAGGAAGTAAATGGCAGGAGACTATGGGTGGAGAGTCTGGCGGAGCAATTCCTTATATCGGATAATCCAGCTGATTGTCAGCGAAGAATGAAGGCTTATTTGTTATACTCCTGCCTAATAATTCATTTACTCAGCAAATGTTTACTGAGTTCTACACTAGAGACTAGATTCTAGGGATGAAGCAATTAGCCATACAGATAAGATCCCTGTCTTCCTGGGGCTCACACGCTAGTGGGAGAGACAGACATTACAGAAATAAACAATTAGAGTGCTAAGAGAAAAAAACAGGCAGAAAGGAAGGAGGTACTAATTTGATGAATCTTAGAAAGAAGTTACAGTGAGGATTCAGCTCTCGGGAAATTATGCATGGAGGTGCCAGTCATGCACAATGGTCATCTCAGGAGCAATGACAGCTCCTTTTTAAAGCCTTAACCACCTTCCAAGTGTATGTGTTGTCATTGTGTGCTGAATTACAGAGTGCTGCAAAATTACAAAAGCAGTGACCTGTTATAAACCCTTTCAATGCTAAAGCAGAGCTTAGATACCTAATGAGCTACACATTCTACACCCACACTCTTCAATTGTCAGAGCCTCTAAAACATTCTGCCTTTACAAATTAAAAGGATTATCATGAGGGAAAAAATAGACTAAAGACAACTGGGTCAAAAACTCCTTGTCGAAAGATAGCCCATATACCCCACTGGGCACCTGAGTTTCCCTGGCTGCTGGGCAGCTCACTACCTCCTCCTCTCCCACAGCGGGCTCACTGGGACCCTGGGCCAGAATCCACACCATCCCTCTGGAGACTGCTTGTGCCAGGCCCCTCCCTTTGCTGCTGCTCCAGCCTTTTGGAGGTGTCTCTGGGCCCGTTTCCTTGGTACTTGCCTTTGGAGCTGGATAGCACCTGCTTGACCCTCCCAGCCCTCTTCGCTCTGCGTGTCTGTGCTCGGAGGGCCTGACTCCGGTTCCCGGTAACGCAACAGCCCCACCGCCAGCACACTCCCCTCAGCGGATATGTTGAGCAGAAGAACACAGATGACTGAATTTATGTGGGTCAATTAGGTCCGTACGTCTTTGAAATCCGCCTCAGCCTTGGACCTAAAGTCCAAGATGAAAACGTTGTGGCCCTTGTTGGGTAGCTGCAGAAGACATGGGCTTGGACGCGGAACTGGGAGCAGTAACCAGCAGACTGTAGGACAAGCACAGCAATTAGGCGGCACGACAGCACCACCTCCCAACCCCAAGCAGAAATTGCAAAGAGTCACGGCCCTTTTCCCACTGACCTCCCTGAGCTAAATTTAATTCCAGCCTGAACTGCTCCAGATTGACGGAAACTAAAAAGACATGACAACTAAACTGTGATCCTAAACCGGATCTAGTACTAGTGGAGAAAAAAAAAAAAAAAATTGCTTGAAAGGGCATTATTGTGTCAGCTGACGAAATTGGAATACAGATGGTATACATCATATAAAAGTAGCATACCATGGAAATGTAACTGAAGTTGGAAATCGTGTAGGGGTGTATGTAAGGGTTGAAGGGCCATAACATACGTAATTTACTCTCAAACTTACTCTCTTGGAAAAACAAATTGGGAGGTGGGGGGAGGGGTGCAGGGAGCAAGCACGTAAGAAAATGTGCAAAGGTTAATGCAATTGGGGCAAAATCTTCACAATATGTTAAAAAATCAAGTGCCTAAAAATTCTTTGTATTCTTATAAGTTCCTGTGAGACTGAAATTATTTTCAAAATAATTTTTTTTTATAATCTGGTTTTAAGAACTAGGTAGGTTGTCTAAAAATAGCTCCTCTACTACCTGGACTGTCATGATTAGAGGTTCATTTCTTTGGATGTGACATATTTGCAGACCACCCCAATTTCTCCACATCAACTGGGTCCGCTTTGTTTTCTCCTTTTGAAAACAAAATGTCCTTTTGCTTCATAACTGTTTGAAACACAAAGACTTAGAACATATCTTCATCTGAACATTGGCATACATCACAAGATATATAACTGAAATCTTAGGGAGTATCAGTTCATAATTAGCTAGGGACAGGCAGAGGAGTCACTAGAAAAGAAGCTAAAGCAATAGGTGTGGAGAGGTGTCCCATATAAATGAAAATGAGCCATGAATACAGAGGAGGAAGGGCACCGTTATTCCTCCACCTCTTAATTTGGTGCTGAGCCAGACCTGAGGGTAATGTTCTACGAACTACCGTGGATTCTAAGCTAGCCTTCTCTCTGACAACGCTGATGACACTCTCCTTCCAGATTCCCTACACATGCTCCATCTCAACTGTGCAACAAGGTGCCTGCAACCAAGATGGGGCAAAAGACATCAATAGAACATTCTCTAAAGCAAGGCCAAGGAGGTGAGGCGTATGCCTTTCTTTTCTCCACCGGCCATGCCCCAGAGGTTTGTGGTGGGCTTCAGAATCCCCCGTGTTGGAAACTCCCAGACACAGAAATTTGCTCTATCAAATATCTAGCTTATATAGGTTATAATAACATAGGCTTGCTATGGATCAGGGCTTCTCAGAATCCTGAGAATATGCTGGCCATAATTTATTTTTTCTCGCTATAGGACATTTGCCACGTGGTACCAAAAAAGATACTTCTTAATTTCCAGAATCAAGGAAAATATACAGATTAGAATTTAAATTCTGGTCTAGGATTATCTGGGGAAAGTGTAAAGATTTCTGCGAGCTGTGGTTAAGGAACCCGGGGGCTTAATTTTCTTTATGAAATAGCGTATCCTAGTGGCATTCTCAGAAACTGCAGGGAAATTCAGAAGTCTTCCCCCCGTCCCCTCCCCCCACCTTGAGTGAGTACATATTGGACCTACAGTAGCTCCTTGGTGAGAAAAACCAGGTCTCAGTGCTATTTCTTTTTTTTTTTTTTAAACCGCCATCAAGAATTTCTATATGAGAAAACGTGGGTTCATATAACCCACTCTTGTTCTGGAGCCGTGAATTTCAAATGTTTTTATTCAGTTACATAAACAAAGCAAATTTTCCCTTGGAAAAACACAAGTGGAAATTTCAAAACAGAACAGAAATAATATTTCAACTCCAAGTGGCACGCATCTCTCACTTTTGCTTAAATTTTAAAGCATTTTCTATCTAAACTGACACTTTTAAAACCTACTTATTTTAGAACTTGTGTTACATTCAAAAGGAAATAAACATTCTGCTCCATTCTGAATAGGCCCCTTTCACTAAGCCTTCGAGCCCCTTCACCAGCAGCCTATTCAGGTTTCAGGTCATCACACACGTTCTGGGTCTGAACCATCTCCCTGTCACTGAAGTTCCTCCAGAAATGTTGAGGCCAGGAGAGCCACAGAGGGCTCAGAGCAAATTAGCACAGGCCTCGCGACTGACCAAAATTAGGCCAGTCTAAAATAAACCATGTAGGCTTTTTTTTTAAATGTAGAAAATATAACCCCCTGCACAGGGAGCATTTTATTAGTTTTTATTTATTTATTTGTTTTTCAGCCTTTTAATTTTCACGGTCATGGCCAGAGCTCCTTTTCAAGTAGGTCTGAGTGCGCCAAGCATTTTGTGAAAAAAGTAGGTCACGGGAATGCATTGCAAAGGGATTTTGTTTGGGGGTTAGAAGTGGGGGGCTGGAAAGAAGACAGTGAGTTCAATTTGGGAATAGAAATAATTTTCAGTTTCTACGCTGTACTATGGAAATGATGAAAAGGAGGAAGAGCAAGATGGGGACAGTCTTTCCTGAGTGCCCACTATTTGTGCCTTTGCATGAATATTATTATCCCGTGAAGGAGGGTTTGTTTTCATTTTATGGGTAAGGAAGCCAGAGATCAGAGAAAGAGGGAAGAAGGAAGGTGGACTTCAAATCCCGAAGCTGGGACATCATCTTATCATTAGGACAGAACCCAGGAAAAGGTTTTCAGAGTGAAAATAATTCTACTTGTCCTTAGAATCTCCATCGAGAGGCCAGTGAAAACTATCAGTTAACGAATGCTCTTAGTCACTTTGCCCCACCTCTTTGAGAAAGCAGTCGAGTGAGTGAGGTTTCTCTCTAGCTTTCCTATCCTCTTCTTCAGTTCCTTCCCTCCTATGTCCCCGTACGTCAACTTGTAGCTCCGTACCTGTGCCCTGACACACAAGCTTTCCTCTTGATCTGTTCTAGAAACTTTCTTTCTGCCTTCTCTGTTTTCAGGTCAGGTCTGGCCAATATCTTGTCTTTGCCTCGGTCAGCTGCCTCTTCGCTTGGATTAATACTTCTATTTTAACAGCACTGATGCCTCTAGTTGGAGAACATCTCAGATACTGTGGCAAGCTGATGGGAGAGGTATTGTGAGCTGGTGTGAATTTTGGGCTTTTAATTATATTCTGTTTCAAATATTTCTGTTCTGGCCACAATGCTAGGCACTGGAAATACACAGATTGATAAAAGATTATCTTTATCTTCATATACACCATTTGGAGAGTAATTTATTACAATGCTTCATGAAGCTGTTTTGGGCTATGCGTGAGGTGAAAGGAAAAAACCCCACATTTTCTCAATAGATCCTAAGGATAGCTTCCAATAGAAGAAAAAAATTATAAAAGCAAGTGAGGAAAGGAGAGTGGTATGCCCAGTGTTTTGGAAAACTCAATTTGTAGGTGTTATTTTTGCCCCTCTCTTTGTTAGATACATTGTTACACACATTTCCTTTCAACCCTCTGGAAACTGACTACATCGTGGGTTCCCAAGATTGGCTGAGAAGGAGGTTGGAGCACGAGAGCTCAGTCTCCCGCTCCCGCAAGGGGTGAGCTAAGCCATGTGTGACTTCATTTTAGTCTTACAACAGTGTTGTAAGGTAACTTCAACTGGGTCCATTTTACAGATGAGGAAACTGAGGATCAGCAAAGTTAGGTAACATACTGCGTCTAAGACACAGGAGCAAATATGAAGTTAGAGCACTATTAGTGGGGGAAGGAGAAGTCCCTACTTCTTGCTCTTTAATGTCTTTCTTTCTGCTCCCCAACTTCTAAATAGATGCACCCCAGTCATGCAATACACATGTACTGAGCACTGTCAAAGGAAGGATTGCAAAATATTATAAGCTCTGGTCCTTGGTCCTCAAGGTAACAGCAACATAATTTTGAGAATAAGACACACACACAGATACACACGTACACACACACACACACACACACACACAAATAACTAACAATCCAAATCTATGTGGAGCAAAGACAGGTCATTCTGTAAGAGAGAAGACTGTGAGTTGGATTTGCCTAGGCAAGGAGGATGTATAAGAATATTCTAGTTGCAGCAAGTTATGATGAATGGAGACCCAGTGGTCCAGGGCAGGGGTGGAGGATCCGTGTGCAGAGCAATAGGACCGAAGCAGGTTGCAGAGCAGAGCAAAAAAGACAGGTGACCAGAAAAGTAGACCAGAGCAGGATGGTGAATGTGACCGGGACTGCAGCATGCCCAGGAAGCAGTGTGGGCACACGGGTGTGTGCACACGTGCGTGCATGGATGGGCATGGGCTGGGATGGGAACTAGGGGGCTGGGAGTAAATATGGAGAGTGTAGAGAAAGCACTGGACTGGGTCCCGAGGTACAGGGGTTCTCGTCCCAGCTTTGCTGCTGACTGCAAATGCAACCTCAGGCTAGTCACCCAACATTGCAGCCTTGCTTCTCTTCAGCTGTAAGACCAGAAATTGGAGATCATCTCCAAGATCTGTCAGTAATCTTAAGACATCCCCCTGCCTCTCCTTTTCTTCTGCTCCTTCTTCACCATCAGCTCCAGAATATGAGAAGTGTTCTCTTTGGTTTGCAAATAGCATAACTTTTTTTTTTTTTAATTTGAGAAACAATTAGTTCATTGCATGAATCTGGACAAGCCCTGTTACTGTAAAAGAATAGTGAAAGCTGCACCATCATTAATAGGGAATTTTTAAAGTGTAAATAATCTCAAACTGATGTTTCTATTAAGCCAATGTCATTTCTTCGCTAGCCACCTGCTTGCTTTCGCTGAATTATTTTTTGTGGCAATGCCACTGTTAATGTTAGGGGATCCACAGTAAAGAGCCCTAGGAACCTCACTGCTGTGTTTACTGTAAGGATATTTTTGAGGATGTTACTAATTACATAAAGAAGAACCATGAGAGAAATTTTGCTCCGGTATCCAGATTAAAAAAAAGATGTGCCAACACTGCTCAAGTGGCCTATCCTTACCTACCTCAAGGACTCCATGACTGTTGTAAAGAGCTCCATTTCACTATCTACAATTTGGTGCTGCTGGGAAGCACAGAGCCAAATCTGATCCAAGCACATGGCTTGCTCAACTCACCCCGGGCAACATGTCTTCCCTGGCTGCTCTTAATCTTTCTTGAACTCATTTCTTCCTCTTTGTTATTTTTATCTTTCTGAATTATATGCATTTGGGTGTACCTTAAATACCTCTGGAAACAAAGAAGTTTAAAATAAATACAAATAAATAAATAGATAGATAGATAGATAGATAGATAAATAACTTCATGCAACTGAAAGCTTTGTTTTCTAGACCAGAGGCCAGCAAACTGTGGCCTCTTGGCCAAATCCAGTTGTTTTTGTATGGTCCTCAAGTTAGGATTGACCTGTACATTTTTTCGTCGTTTGGGAGAAAAAAGGAAGATGGTTTATGATGTGCAGAAATTGTGTAAAACTCAGTGTCATAATTCAGTGCCCATAAAGTTTTATTGGAACACAGCCACACCCACTCGTTCACTTACTGTCAATGATTGGTTTCACCCTCCCACAGCAGAGTTCAGTAGCTATGACAAAGGTGGATGTGGCCCCTGGCCTAAAATATTTACTACCTGGACTTTTACAGAAAAAAAATTGCTGATCCCTGAATTAGACTTTCATTTTACATCTGTGTAAGTTCCTCCCGGCTAATTATAAAATTGCTTCAAAGCTCGGTGTTTGCTGCATCCTTACTCAGTCTAGATATTTTTTGTGTTTTGTCCATAAAACTATCTCTCAGTGTACTTTAACCTCGACCTAAGCTCAGGTTTATTATCTGGCTCAGATTTCAATGCTGTGTAATAGAGACAATTGACTTTGCGCCTCTTAGAAATGACTAAAGGACTCTCTTGGGTAACTATTTTATAGACACTAATAAAATGAATCCACAAAAACCTTCTATTTTTGCAGAAAATTCTAAGCCAACAGAAGGATCTACACAGCAACTTGGCACTTTTTACACCACGTTCAAACAATTCCCTCCAGTTTCTTTTCAGTTGATACATGTGTTTGCATATTTACTGATTTTTTTCCTCTCCTGGTCACCCTCAGTTAGAAATAAAACAAGTCTCCATGGAAACACAACAGAATGCTCTCTCACAGATGATCGAGGGACCCAAGCAGCTGGTATTGGGCTGAAGGCTGCAGTGGCATCTGACCAAATTAGGAAGAGAAAACAGCTCACCGGCTCCTTCAGACCTCTCAGAATTCTAAAGCTCAGCATGAAAACCTACACAGATTGTGAATTACTGCAGATTTCTTTTTATTCCTTCTTTTCTTTCTGAGAGATGTTCTATCTTATCATGTGATATTCTTATATTCTTATAAAATATTCTGTCTTACCCCTGTGTACATTTCAGCCATAGGGGGTTTTCATCCCGTCCCCTAGAATGAATGACAGAGTCTACAAAATAAGCAGGAGAGGAACTTCTATCAATGAGCACCTGCTCTGTGTCAGGCACTTACATGTCACAGCCAGACTAATGTCACACAGTTTGTAAAGCAGAAGAGCCAGGATTTGAACTCTCTTCTGGTTAACTCTAAAGCCCATTCTCTTTCCAGTATACATGAAATAATATCCTTCAGAAAGAAGAAAATAGAAAAGGCAAGATGAAACAAGGTATTTTGACAAAGCCATGGTTGGAGGGCAGTTGGAAATCAGGATAAGGAAATAAGAATATGAAATTCACCTTCTCACTTAATACTAGGTTTATGAGAAGTCACAGCCAATATGATTTCACTCATATATAGGATTTAAGAAACAAAACAAATGAACAAAGGGGGAAAAAAACCAAGAAACAGACTCAACTGTAGAGAACAAACTGATGGTTATGGGGGAAGGTGGGTGGGGTGGGTGAGATAGGTGAAGGGGATTAAGAGTACACATATCATGATGAGCACTGAGTCATGTACAGAACTGCTGAATCACTATATTGTACACCTGAAACTAATATAATGTTCATTGTGTGTCAACTATACTGGAATTAAAGTAAAACACTTAAAAAGCAAAAAAGAAGTCACGGCCAAAAGCCAAGTTGGGGTTAGAACAGAGAGAACCTGGGTTCTCTTCCCTAAAATCCCTCCCTAATGTTCAGAGGAGGATGTTTTAAATAAGGGTGATTAATAAGGGTCTTGAAAGAATAGACAAATTACTATGGGAATCTAGAGAAAGGAGACGTGTTTCAGGTTGGAGGGAGGGGGACGGGAGGAATAATGGAGGAAGGGGCAGTAAAGCACAGCAACCCATCATAATACAGAGCTTTGGCTCTTCCCTAGGGCCATGTATCCATTTAACTGAACATGTGTCTCCTCAAAGTCTGATCCCGGAGCTGCACTGTTCTAGGTCCCACTTGTTACTAGTGTTGCCGAGTGACACAGAACCTTGCCCAAGAGCCCATCTCTGTGACAGGACCAAGCACCCTCAAGGTCACAGAGCCTTGTTCCCCAAGCCTTATGAAGAGTCACCTTGGAACCGTATTCTCAAATCATGGGAGTATGGGATTGACAGGGGGGCCTCCAGGGCCAGAATGGGGGATGGCTGCTCCCCTCAAGCAGGTGGGCTCCAGGCCCCCGGCTTCAACAAGGACACCCTTGCTTTTACCTATTTGAGGAGGGATCATTCCTCTGCTTCAGAACCATTTGAAAACATATTCAGAACCTATCTTCGTCTGAACATTGGCACACATCACAAGAGGTCTAACTGACATTCAAACCAGGACTCCTGAGGGAAAGACGCATGTCCTCTGAAGCTTTATAAAGAGTTCATGGCTGGGACGCCTGGGTGGCTCAGTCAGTTGGGTGGCTGACTTCGGCTCAGGTCATGATCTCACAGCTCATGAGTTCAAGCACCGTGTAGGGCTCTGTGCTGACAGCTTAGAGCCTGGAGCCTGCTTCAGATTCTGTGTCTCCCTCTCTTTCTTCTGCTCCCCTGCTCGCTCTCTCTCTCTCTCAAAAATAAACATTAACAAAAAAAAATTCAAGAGTTCGTGGTAAAACCACCCATCCTGTGACAGAGATGCAGAGAGAGATTTTTTTTTAATGAAACAGTTCATCCTCAACTGATCTACATTCAGACATCACCATCCTGCCACCACTGAGGGTCAAGGAAAGCGTAGAGAAGAGAATGGGAGGAGATGGAGAGAGAAGACAGCTCCTTCTTGTGGAAGCCAGATTCGGGAAAGGTGACTGAGGAACATCAGCATCTCCTCCATCCCGGTGTATGGAGCCATGAGTTCTCTTGGAAAGGTGGTTAGATTCTTCATAGGCTCCATTTCCAAAGCATGTTGGGGTGGGCTGTGGTATGTTTATAATCTCCGTAAACCTAGAAGAGTTCTTCTTCTGCATGAGCCCTTTATTGCATAAAGAGTCTGTGTGAAACACATTGCTCTCCAAAGAAGTCATTTCGTTGCAAATTGCTTTATTAGCCAAATTAGATGATAAAACTAGGGCAGTATCTACTACACTAAAATAGACCTTTAGATTATGGAAAAGTGAAATCATTGGAGACATCATGTCCATGCAAAAACAATCATACTCTGGAGAAGGAAAAGCTTTGACTTGAGCTAGGACAGCCGTTCTTCACGAATGTTAAATTCTTTTTTCCGTTTTCAACACCCTTGTCCTTCTGAATGGCTTTTGCTCAGTTTCTTGGATATTTAAGACTCTAGGCATTTGTCAGGCAAGCATTAGTGTCGGTGCCCCTAGGTGATTCAGCTAAGCACAGGCATGTCTTAGCAAGGTTTGGACAATAATTGCTCTGACAAAGAATGATACTTCCCATCTCAGAACAATTTATGAAGATTACACACCCAACCCCACACCAGGGGAAAACTTCTCCCTTTTGTTAATCTTTCACAGAATAAATGATGGTGTTGGAAGTTTAGAGAACAGCCAGTAATTTATCTCAGGCTGCAATGATAAAAAGTGCCGTCGTTTCAAGAAGAACTTGTTCGTGAGCTACTTTATTAACCATTAGCACAGACCACATGATTCAGACTTAGAAGAAAATAACGGCCTTAACATCCAGGCAGCATATTAAAAAAATCCTACTCTTAATTTATAAATTCCCTTAAGAAGAATAGAGCCCCCATTCTTCATTAAGACCTGCTACGTCACCTACCTCCTCAAAGCCAAAGATATTATTTCTACAGGCAACACACGGTTAGGATCCTCCACAGAGAGCCTGACTATCCTCTAAGTAACCCTTTAAGCAAAGAGAAAGTAGACAATATAGAGCGCAAGAAACTAAGGCAGACCAAGAAGAGGGCTCCCTGCATTCATTTTTCTTTTCCTTTTTCCACACAGTGTTTGCTTTGTCATTTCAGTCCTTATTTCTTTAACAACAAGAACCCTTGACTTCCGTGCAGTGCCCTGGTTGAATAACATTGCAACCGGCCAGTACCTGTAAGCCATGCCCGTCTCTGCTCTGGTGGTTTCCTGCAATGAAATTCCATGGACACGTAAAAACTTCTCCAAATATTTCCGTTCCGCTGCTCCACTAGGCCTCACCGGCCAGCAGGCTGCCTGAGGAGGAGGCTTGGTCACTGCTATGTGCCGTCTACATTTCAGAGCCGATTCACTGGATTTGGGAAGACCCAGCTTGGGGCTGGGGATGTCTGCACAGGCAGGTTTATACAGATGCATGTTTCCAAAACCCAAGAATGCAAAGCTAATTTCACAGTTCTTAGCTCTGAGACTGGCTGTATCTTGCTATGATTACTTGGGTTATCTGGCTTTGGTGTGTCCCTAAAAGGGATCAGCTCGTTTTCCTTAGCTGCCCCTTACTATTTTTTGTATGTGAGCAGACTCTGGAGTCCCCGGCAGAGCTCCTAGATACATGTCTCTGTTGAAACCTTAGAAAACAAAACAAAACAAAACCCTGACAAAGTCCAATCCCTTTTCTTGTCCCCGTTAAGTTCCCAAAGTCAAGCTTCAGCAACTATGTATTGGCCCCTGGGGAAAAAATACGGGCACTCTTTCCCATGTCTTTCTATTTAGGTAAAAGGAAATATTTGGGTGGGATATAGGCCAAATGTTCTGTTCTCATAAGGATCATAAGGCCTTGGGGATGATTCATGAGTGTGTAATGAGACCTTTCTAAGTACTTCATAATCAAATAATTTATTATACTAGAGACATGATTCATTTGGGTAGAAGGTCCATCAGTCTTTTTCTTTTTAAGATGTTGCTATCGAGTGATAGGAAATATCAATAGGATGGTTGTAAAAAGCAAAAGGCCTACACAAATAGGACCCAGTGATTTTTGACAGAGATGTAAGAACGATTCGATAGAAAAAGGATAAGCTTTTCAACAAATGGTACTGGAGCAGTTGGACACCCATAAGCAAAAACAAACAAAAACAAATGAGCCCTGACTTCAACTTCATATTTATACAAAAAAATAAATCAAACTGTGTCACAGACATAGATATACACCATAAAACTTCTAGGAAAAAACAGAGGAGAAAATCTTCAAGACCTAGGGATAAGTGAAGAATTCTTAGAGCTGACGCCAAAAACACAGCCCATAAAAGAAAAGATTAGTAAATTAGATGCCATCAACATTCAAAACTTTTTCTCCATGAAAGACCCTGTAAAGAAGATATGAAAACAACTGGGACTGGGAGGAAGTATTTGCAAACCATGTCCAACAAAGGGCTTATATCCAGAACATACAAAGAAGTCTCAAAACTCAACAATAAAAACATAAACACTCCAATCAGCTGGTGGACGAAAGACTTAACGGATGTTTCACTGAAGAAAATATACGGATGGAAAATAAGCACGTGAAAATAAGTTCCACATCATTAGCTATTAGGGAAATGCAGATTAAGCCCATGAGATATTACTACACACACCAGACTAGCTAAATAAAAATACCAATAACACCACATGCTGGCAAAGATTCAGAGAAACTGAATCACTCACACATTGTTGGGGGAGATGTACATCGGAAAAGAGTATGGCAATTTCTTATAAAACTACACATACCAAACCTACCATAGGACACAGTAGTTGTACTCTTGGGTTATTTCCCCCAGAGAAATGAAATCTATGTTGACACAGAGAAACTATACACAGATGTCCATAACAGGTTTATTCAAAATAGCCAAAAACTGGAAACAACCCCAATTTCCTATAACAGGTGAATGGTTAAACTGTGGCGTATCCACACTATGGAATAGTATTCAGCAATAAAAAGGAATGAACTACTGATATACGCAACGACTTGAATGGATCTCAAGGGAATTTGCTGAGTGGAAAAAAGCCAAATTACACATATCAAATAGGACTCATTTTCTCTCCCTTTCCCCCACCATATCACAAACACTCCCTCCCAGCTTCCCAATTTTCCTGGGGAAAATCATTACTTATCTTGTTTTCTAATTGTTCAATATATGTCTTATCTTGCCAATGTTTCAATAAGGTCCTTAAGAGGAAAAAAAAATCATCATACTGCATAATCCCATCTAGATCACATTCTTTAACTGATAGAATTACACACATGGATAACCAATTAGTGGTTGCCAGGGGTTAGAGAATTGGAAAGAGAGGGAGGTGGCTCAGTCTATAAAAGGGTAGATGAGGGATACTTGTGCTGGAATTGTTGTGTCTTGACTATGGTGGTGGCCACATCACTCTACCTGTGTGATAAAATGGCCTGGAGCTAACACACACACACACACACACACACACACAAATGAGTGCATGCAAAACTAGTGAAATCTGAATAAGGTCAGTGGCTTGCATCACCATCAATTTCCTAATTGTAATACTGAACTATAGTTATGTAAGGTATCATCATTGGGAGTAACTGGGTGAAGGAATTTCTCCATATTGTTCCTTACAATTGCATGTGACTCAATAATGATCTCAACAGAAAAAGTCAAAAAGAGAAAACAAAAAGTCCCCTCATATAAGGGTCCTTTCCCTTTGTGATACCAGCTGCGTCTCTCCTCCAGTGACCACTCCTGGGCATAAAGGGTTCATCCAATCCGACGGGCTTCCTACTCCCACCCCACCCATCACCATGGCTTTGCTCACATGAGCTCCCCCACCCCATGTCCTGTGAGAGCTCACCTCCTCTAGGAATTCTTGCCCCACCTCCTAGACCCTGGTATATGATTACCTCTTGAAATTCCTCTTGCAATTCACTTCTAAAGCACTCACTTGACACTTCTAAACTGTTTCCAAACATTTGTACAAACCTGATGATTTCTGTCCTATTTTTGGACCACGTTTACCATTATTTATTTACTATTTGGAATTCACCTGCTTTTTTTTTTAACCTAAATGAATATATTTAGTGTTATGAGCTGAATGTTTGTATCCCTCCCCCAAATTCACATGTTGAGATCTAATCTATGATGGCATTGGGAAGTGAGACCTTTGGGAGATAACTAGATCATGAGGGTAGAGCCCTCATGAAGGGGATTAGTTCCTTCCTAAGAAGAGGCCAGAGAGCTAGCTAGCTCTCTTTCCACCGTGTGAGGACACAGCAAAAGACAGCTGTCTATAGACCAGGAAGAGGGTTCTGGCCCAAATCCAACCATGCTGTCACCCTGGGCTTGGAGTTCCTAACCACTAGAACTGTGAGAAATAAATGTTTGTTGCTGAAACCACACAGTCTGTAGTAATTTCCTATAGCAGCCCAAGCTAAGAAATTTGGTAAGGAAACCTTGTATTACTAGCATTACACATAGAAAACCTTTATCACTTGAAATAAAAGAGAGCGTAGCCTGTAGAAAATAAGTGTAATAAAAATGAAGAATATTATTAAACTGCCAGACACTGTTGGTGTCCAAAGTTTCTGAACCCGAGTCCTACCTCTTTTTGTTTTTTATATCAGAAATTAAAAGGTATTATTAGGTGTTTAGCACAAATCTGAGACTTTTTTTCTCCTTTCTCCTGTTAATGTTTTAAAGGTAATCAGAAGAATTGACAGGAAATTGACACAGGAATACACCACCTTTACAATATGAATCCAAGTTAATGCCCCATCCGTGTCACCTCCTTGTCTGCCAGTGGTACTGGTACCTCCTTTGGGAGACACAGACTCATAACACATTGTCCCAGAGTACTAGATACCTCCTCCTGCAAGTGCACATCTAACTCCCCATCCAAGCTATAAGCTCTTTGAAGAGACGGACAGACTCTATCTGGTATAAGTTTTAACCTCCATCATAACCAGCATGGTATTTTGTGCTCAGTCAACATTTCATAGATATTAAGAGTTTGTCTGCTTGAATTTTAAAATTCCAAAAGCTACTCTTGTCAATCTTTCCATTTTCAAGCTCACAGCCAAAGCTGAATCTCAGGGGAGAAATAAGAGCTGAGAGAGAGGGGGCCAGGAAAAGTTAGAAGAGGACACAACCAGCGGGATGGAGTCGGGGAGAAACAGGCGTGCCCAAGTAAAGTTGTACCTACTGTTCCACCACTTACACTAGCCCGTGGTTGCATCTGACTTTGTGAGCCGTGGAACTGGCTCCCCAGTGGGAATACCCAACAAGGAAGAAGCAGAGGTGAAGTGAAAGAAGTCATGGAAAATGAGACACGAGCCCTGTTCAACACATCACTCTCTTTTTCTGCGCTCTGAATATGGAGCCAAGCCCAGGAGAGGACAGAGGGATGAGAAAGCCAAGATTTGTCTGAAACCAACATCTCTTTTCATTAAGTTCTAAAAGCTGATCACTGTCATAAAAGGTCCCAGTTTGAAGGTGGGGAGTAAAATATATTTTTTTTTTTAAGATTTTTTTTTTTAAGTAATCTCTACACCCAACACGGGGCTCAAACTCACAATCCTGAGATCAAGAGTTGCACACGCTACTGACTGGGCAGCCCGGTGCCCCAAATAAAAACTATGTTTATAACAGAACTTTAAGCCCCTTTGGCTGTCAATGCAAATCTTGCAAATGTACAATACTATAAGAAATGCCCCTGAGCAGCTGACAGGGGTAGTTAATGTCTGCTTTGCTGTCTTTCTCTGTCTCAGGAATGACTATCATATACTGTTCAGAATCTTTAAATACTATGTAATCTCAATGTGGAGAAAAAGTGACAAGACCACTGAGGACAGAGATGTTTCTGGTCATGTTCTTCTGATGGGATGCTGAGAATCAGAAGTCACAAATAGAAGCTCATATAGCTCTGGGTGGTGAGCAGGCTTTAAACACACCTGTTCAGCATTCATAGGTAACAGTGTAACCATGGGCAGGCCTTGACATCTCTGGCCCCTTAGTTTCTTTATTGGCTCACACTTAGGTAATCTCTTAAGATTCTTCTAGGTCTGGTGTTCTGTGAATCATAAAAACAACTTGGGGGTGCCTGGGTGACTCAGTCGGTTGAGCGTCCAACTTCAGCTCAGGTCATGATCTCTCAGTTCGTGAGTTCGAGCCCCGCGTTGGGCTCTGTGCTGACAGCTCAGAGCCTGGAGTCTGCTTCAGATTCTGTGTCTCCCTCTCTCTGCCCCTTCCCCGCTCATGCTCTGTCTCTCTCTGTCTCTCAAAAATGAATAAATGTTAAAAAAAAAAAAAAAAACCTACTTAGGCTAGGGGGCACCTGGGTGGTTCAGTCAGTTAAGTGTCTGACTTCAGCTCAGGTCATGATCTCACAGCTCATGGGTTCGAGCCCTACGTCGGGCTCTGTGCTGACAGCTCAGGGCCTGGAGCCTGCTTTGGATTCTGTGTCTCCCCCTTGCTCTTCCCCTACCCTGCTCACACTCTCTCTGTGTCTCTGTCTCTCTCTCTCTCTCAAAAATAAGTAAACATTAAAAAAAATTTTTAAGAAGAAAAACTACTTGGACTAGACATTCTACAGAGGTGAGGATCCTGCCTGTGTTGACTGGAGAGGCTTGGAGGCTATGAATTATTAGCTAGCTCTCTGACACCGGGACCCAGGAGATTGCTGCTATTATTCTTGGAATATACTAGTCACACATATAGCCTGCTTTAAAATTTTTCTTGGCTAAAGAGATGGCCTGTTAAACACTATATCTGGGATTTATGGGAACATCACAGTCATCTAAAAATTGTCTTGGCCTACAATCGAAAACTGAGGCCAGAGCCAGTGGGCCTGGGACAAGGAGACTGTGTTTCCATGGCTGGGGTGAAGGAGGGCTGGCTCTGCTCAAATGAGTTTGGACAAGGGACACCAGACCACAGATCAGAGCCTGTCTCTCTCTTCCAATCATTTATGGGAACTGTGGCTCTTACTCCCGCTCAGGGGTCTGGCTAGTGCTCTGCAGGCGATGCTGTGATAAGAGAGCAGTCACCTGACCAAGATGTCTGCCTTGTTCCACTGGGAGTCATCACAGGGCTTTCTCCTCTTGTCATTGCCATCTTCTCTCCACCTTTGCAGAAGCACCTGGGAGTCTAGTTGTGTGCAGTGAGACCACAGGTAAATATGTGCGTGTCATATCAATGCAACACGATGAAGAAAACCTCACCCCTGCCCTTGAGGAGTTCCCAGGAGGGAGAGGAGAGACCAGTAAAGCTTATAAAGCAGTGAGCTATGAGCTAGGGCCAATCCGTCTCACCTCCTTTTAGGACGAAATGTTCCTAATAATAGACAACAGCAGTTCCGATGGGATTGGGAAGAGAACACGTGTGACAGTGCGAGGGATGACAGCATGGGACAAATGGAAAGCCCCCCCCCCAGCCAGCCTCAGCTCTGAAGGCAGGGCCTCCCCTCAGTCCCAGTCTCCTTTACATCTTTTCCTTATCCCTGCTGCTTGTATATTATGTACTTTTGCATTATAACATAAAGCAGCCCCTCCTCAATGTACAATCATATTTCTAATGCATACAGAGGCATATACATTATAGCCTTGCTTTACAAAAATGAAGCATACTTATGGATGACCACATGTACAGGTCTCTTCCTTGGCCTATGAAGGGCTTATGGGCGGGGCTGACCCTTGGGATTTCACTGGCATCCTGCATTTATCCCACACTGACCCATATCCACAACCAGAAAGCATCTTTGAGTAGAGTTTGTCATTTGCAGCAAAATCTCCCCTCATCACTTTGAGGGTAACCATCTTGTTCTTTCTGCAAAAGGTCCCCCCCAAAATGCCAAAACGTGGCCTTTAGTCTGAGACTAATGCAATGGAAATGGCCAATGGAACCCAATGTGCAAAAGGGTGCCCTGTGGCCAGAAATACCTTGAAAGGTGGCTGTTGGGGACACAGAGTACCTTGGAAAAGAGGCAGGTGAGGAGGAAGGAAGGGTGAGAGAAGGGGCCGCAGTCCTATTATGTAGGTTTTACACTTTCTTTTTAAGTAATCTTGGGCCATTAAAGGTTTGAAACCAGGATAGTATTATGGTTATAAGCTGTTGAGTCATTACTGAAGTAATGCTCTCAGGATGCTAAGAACATGCTCCTCCCTTATCCCAGCCTGCATTGGCCATGGAGTGGGGGTGGAATATAGTGGAAAGTGCATGGGCTGCAAAATCAGAAAGACTTGGATTCGAATCCTACCCTTTACAGCACACTAGTGGATTGACCATGGGCACTTGCTGAGCTCCAATTAATTCCTCTGGAAAATACACCTCTCCATATTACCTCATAAGGTTGTTGTGAAGATAAAAGGAAGCACAGTGTTTGGTGTGCCTGGCTCAGAATGCACGGCCCATTAAATGGTGGTTATTGTTATAATATCTGTGGTATTACACAACGCCAAGGACTGCCTTGGGCATTGTCGTCGGTGTGGATGGCGCCCCCTAGTGTCACACAGCAGCCAAAGCTTTACGTGGCCGACCTAGTAGATGCAGCAAGCAGTCATTTTCAGGGGACATCAATGCTATGAGTTGCATGACTTCAAAATGATGGGATGGCTTTAAATATATGACTTCCTCTTTTCTAAAGAGAAGGGAAATATTATCTAATAAAGTTGATTTGCTCTTCATCTGGCAAGAAATCCCCCCATCACTCCTTCAGCGTCTACTCAGAAAGCAGATTTGAACGTTGCAGAGAATCCCACACCTCCATGGTCCCTGCTCCATGTGCTCTGCCATAGGCTCACCCATCTTCCACACGTTATCCTTTTGGGGTCAGGAACGTATCAGAGACAAGGCTGGGAGTCTGGGACACAGAGCGGCACCATGAAAAGTGAATCCCAGCTATAAAAGCAAGGCCTAGGGGCGCCTGGGTGGCGCAGTCGGTTAAGCGTCCGACTTCAGCCAGGTCACGATCTCGCGGTCCGTGAGTTCGAGCCCCGCGTCAGGCTCTGGGCTGATGGCTCAGAGCCTGGAGCCTGTTTCCGATTCTGTGTCTCCCTCTCTCTCTGCCCCTCCCCCGTTCATGCTCTGTCTCTCTCTGTCCCAAAAATAAAAAAAATAAAAAAATAAAAAAAATAAAAAAAAATAAAAGCAAGGCCTAATAACATACACGTTCAGTTTTGTGATACGATGCACTGCTGTGAGGTCTTCTTGGCATCATTCCAGCTGAACCAATCTACCTCTTCATCATCCTCTTCCAGGCATGTAACAATAATCTAAAAAATCTAGGATTCTAACTACAGCTCTAAGAAATCTTAGAAATCACCTGGTTCAGGGCACCTGCGTGGCTCAGTCGGTTAAGCATCCAACTCTGGATTTCAGCTCAGGTCATGAACCCAGGGTAGTGAAACTGAGCCCCATGTGGGACTCCACACTGAGCATGGAGCCTGGTTAAGATTCTCTCTCCCTCTCCCTCTGCCCCTCCATGGCTCACACTTGCTCGCGTGTGTGCACACATACTCCACGCTCTCTCTCTCTTTCTCTGTCTCTCTCAAAACAAAAAAGGAAATAAAAGATAAGAGAAGAAAAGAAAAAGGAAAAGAAGAAAAAGAAAAAGAAAGGAAAAAAGAAAAGAAATCGACTGGTTCAATTCTCTTGTTTTACAAATAAGGAAAAAAACATCCAGACCAACCGGGCAACATTTAGAATCAGTTATTGTGAGGACTGGAATAAAATGCAAGTTTCCAGGAGCATGGGCTTAGAGGTAGACAGACAGATTTAAATCCTTGGCTGATAATATGCTACTGTGTA
Organism: Lynx canadensis; assembly: GCF_007474595.2. Lineage (NCBI taxonomy): Eukaryota > Metazoa > Chordata > Mammalia > Carnivora > Felidae > Lynx > Lynx canadensis. Next base: position 50,178,520 of record NC_044311.2, on the reverse strand, counting down.
ATGCGAGTGTCTCTGAGTTTTTAGTTTCTTCCTCATAAAAATGGGAAAAAACACTACTTCCACAAAGAGAGCTAAATCAGTCTATATTTTTTTAAATTTTTTTACTGTTTTTAAATTTTTTTACTGTTTGAGAGAGAGAGGGAGAGAGAGAGAGAGACAGAGTGTGAGTGGGGGAGGGGCAGAGAGAGAGGAAGACACAGAATCTGAAGCAGACTCCAGGCTCCGAGCTATCAGCCCAGAGCCCGATGTGGGGCTCGAACCCGCCAATCATGAGTTCCTGACCTAAGCTAGAGTCGGTGCTCAACCAACTGAGCCATCCAGGTACCCCCAGTTTATATATTTTAAATCTCCAAATACACCGCACCGCCTCTTGCAATGTCATTTCACCATGTAATAATTGTGAATGTTTAACCATTGACCGATGTTCCAAGGAATACTGTTGAAAACATGATCCACTGGAAAGCCCTCCGTGTATTTCTGCTGTGGAAAACAAATGAATAGCTTCATTTTGCTTACTTGATTTGTGACAGAATGTTCTGTCTGCGGGGAAATTTATAAAACATAGAGTACAAGGGTCCCATCCACATTTTGAAAAATTGTGTTCTTCATGGTTTGCTCTTCTAAAATCTCTAAGGAGTATTCCAAGATAAACTCCAATGTGAAGCAATTTCAGCATTTGGCATTTTCCCAAACACATTCAAATGCTAGCTCAAATAAAGTAACGACCGAATTTTTTAGAGGTCACCTGTTTAGCAGCCTTGCTAGATAGAACACAACCGAGAATAAACAAATGAACAAATAAGACATCACAAAGCCCCAGTCCCAAACCTCCTGGGAGGGCACCTCAGTTTATAAACCATTTACTCTCTCTTGGTCATAATTCAAGCACAACGAAGCTTCTTATTTCCCACTCCCCAGCAGAGTAAGGATAGCAAATGAGATGAAAAAGCTATTAGAGAGGCAGGCATATTGACAGCAGCAAGAAAAATTTACAGCAAGACGTGGATACAGGAAAAGTAATGGAGGGGGTGAAATACAGAAGACAAAATTTAAGAGCGAATAAAGCCTCTGATTTTCAAGGCAAAGAGTTCTATACTCCTTAATCGTCCCCGAGGACAGTTTAACATAGCACAATAGCTGACATTTACTAAGATAAACTAGAGTTGTCGAGTTGTTTCTTCAGGTTTAAAAAGTTAAAAATAGAGCCTTGACTGTGAAATTAGAAAGTTTCAGGTACTGGGGAAATCGCTTGAGTGAAAATTTCCATTCTCTGACAGTGTCAGATGAGCAAGGCCTAATTGTGACTAATCTCCGCATTTAGAAATAGTGTCTTGCCCCTTCTCACAAACTTCTTTCCATCACTAGCAACTTGGTGGTTTAGCTGATGACTAGCCTAAGAAAAGATCAGCTTTGTTCTTGAGCTACAGACCACGCATTTTCTTTCCCTTGCCCCTTCCTCCCTGCCTCCTTGCTGGCTCATGGTCTCACGAGCTCCTGCACCTTCCTTGTAAAAATCCGCCGAAACGGTGCATCTTGTGTTTATTTTTTCCTGACATTTCTCTTCCTTGTCTCCTTACCTCCAGGCAGAACTAAGTACTCCTTTCTTTCCATAGCACTCCATTTCTACTTCTCATACGGCACCAATAAAACTTTATTGTGGTCTTGTCTTTTCTGAAAGGACTCCAAGATTATTCAGAGCAAGGACCCTATCTTATGTGCCCTACATCCCCAGAATTGAACGTAATAGATGATCGAAACTCTTGAATGAATTTCTGCTTAATTTTCTAGTGTGCTTGTTAGGAATTCTTTCAATATTACATAAACAGTAATATAAGAGCAATCCTAAATTCTGAATATTGACTTCATTGGATATTCATTTAACTGGAAATACTTTAAAAAAACACATTTCAACTTGATACTTCTTTGCCATTTCTTTTGGATAGATGACCATCTGGAACCTAAAGTAATATAAACAGATTTAAGCATTTAATGTTTTGTTCAACAAGCAACTGGTGTTTGGATCACATCACTCAAATTACTGCGCTTGGAGACAGAAAGAGCTGATCTTTCAAATGCATCCCACTTATGGAATAGTTTGCCCTGACTACACCTCCTTAGTCCCTGAGGTAATTAAATAATTCAACAGCCCTTTTGGACAGCTTGTCTCATACTTAATGTTTATTGCTGTAATCAAATTAAATAAGAAGATGAAGCTACAGAATACACGTTGGACTTTGACAAGTGAACTATTATAAATATTTGTAATAATTTGTAATAATTTTTTTAAAAAAGTATATTGAATACAAACCCAAATTCTCTTAACCATTTTTTCCTCAAATTCCTCACCATTCCACACAAAAATATGCACGTATCTTGTGTGAGGCTCTTGTTGAGCCAGGGAAGGAATGCCAGGACATCATAAATGATAAGCCATATTATTTAATAATATTACATTCAAAACCATATTGGATCCTGCTGCTGAGAACAGAGTGACCGGCTTGTCTGTTGTCAAGACTCCTGTAGGTGCCTTCCAGAAAAGTGAGAGTGTTAATTGAATGAACATGCTGTCATAGAAGCTCTTCTTAAAAACACACCTGACCAGTTCTGAAATAGCAGACGAAATTAATGAGCCCTCTTGGCTCTCAACAAGTGCTCTCCGACTTCTGTTTCCATGTGCCTGATCCCGCCTCATAAGATATCAGCGTGCGTCTGTGGCGCCAGCGCCTTTGGCTGTCACCATGGGAAGAGATGACCTCCTGCCCTGCAGCAACTCCATCTCACAGCCGAGTGGAGGAGGAACAAAACACGAACTGCAGGAAGCTCCTGCTCACCCACCCATCAGTGATCCTTAGGGCAATAAGAAAAGTTCTGAGAGGTTCAAAATGAGAGTTGAGCACTCATGGATTGATGTAAGCAAGGCTGTGTTCCAAGTCCTTGCCAAGCTTATAGCAGATCACCATCTACGGGTTTCTGAGGGACGCTAGGCTTCACAGTAAAACAGGAAAGGAAGTTCCCAGTAGAGAAGCCAAAAGAGACTGACCCACCATGTGGCTATCACCAGGTGGGTGCGTCAGGCTTTGAACAAAGAGAATGGCCTTGAGGGTAAAGAAATGCCCTTCATCTCTCCCTGTTATAGGAAACAGACTCTGCCTCAGCACTTCCTTTATTCTGCTCTGACCATGGCTTTGTGACAGAGTCTGGCCAGCTGTTCATCATGCTCATTTCTCTCTTCCTAGGCATGCATTTGGACTCCATTTCCATCCTCCCTTGAAGTTCAGAACGGTCATGTGATTGAGTGCCAGTCAATGTCACTTCTGCCTACAAGTGCCACTTACAGGCCTGGGCCATAAAGTACCCTTCAAATCAACCTCCAAACTCTCTTCTGTCTGCTGGATCGATGTCAATTCTCAGTCACTAGCCAGCTTAGAAAACAAAAGCAAAAATGACAGAACTTTCATCAGCCTGGATTTCACCTGATGGGACAATCCTACCCTTGACTGGGCTCCCATGAGTAAGAAATAAACTTTCTTAGGTCAAGTCACTGAACCTGCAGGATTTAGCTGCAGGAGTGTCCCTTAATAAAATCAATGGACTCTATTTAGTGAGGGGCATTCACTTTTACCCTAACCATAATAAGCATTCAAGAACTCTTCCTAGATTGGGAACCAGAATCATATATCTGGTCTGGAGCTAAATTTAATGTCCTGGTGAGAGATATTTGGCAAGTTTCTGTTTGCAGTTAGGTTGTGATGTGTGTACCAAGGCACATGAAACCCCCAACCTCTCTTGCCTTGGAATGGAGATTTTTCTTCCAAACTGCAAGACTTGATGCCTGATGACTCAAGAGGCTGCGGGGGGAGGAAACATCACTTCAGTCATCATCTCCAGACAGATGTGAGCATGTGTTTCTCAAAACCACACTGCATCCTCCCAGAGAGCAGAAAAGCACCTAAAACAACAGCAAAAATCTCTGGCAGCACATTAGCATGTGCCATTTAGTGATGACCACGAGCTAAAATTGGAAAGGTCAAGGCAGCTGTTGCTGTGTAATGTTTGCCTCCTCTTGGAGTTGTGTGAGAGGGAGATGGCCAAAGACCCTGACTTAAACCAAAGATCTGAAATTCAGTTAAATTCATCTAATAGAGGATGCCATGTGAGGGCTTCCAGAGCCTCTGCTCTCACACAGCTCTTTTGATGGAAATAACTTCCATGGAGAGAAGCCTGAATAAATACCGAAATTCACAGCCCACTGTATCATGCAGCCCTTTGCTCTCCATCTGAGGGACTTTTTTGCCATCTAAGCTGCTCTCCAGCCCCCACCCCCAGCCCTTGGCTAGACTCATGTAAGGCCAAACTCAAGGACCTCAAACAGGGAGAAGGAGCTGTGACTCCCACATCCCTCATCAAGGAACCTTATACTGTGATGGAAAGTGAAAGGTAAAATTACTCAAGTGATATCTCAGTAGCGATCTATAATCAAGCCAAATGAGGGAAAGGGAGTGTTCTGTGGGGTTAAGAGGTGACATCTGCCACCCAACCACCCAGGTTCAAGTTCTGGCTCTGTCACTTACTTGAGTTGGACCCAGGGCAGTATCTTTTGTAAGCCTTCCTCCCATGAAGTGGAGATAACAATAGCCACCTGGTTGATTATTGGTAGGGATGAAACTGAATGGTCAAAGGAAAGTGCCCAGTAGATAATAAGGATTCAATAAGCACTTCCTGATATTAAGAAACAAGGCAAGATTCCTAAACCAGACAGAGACCCAGTAAAAAAAGAGAACTACAGGCCAATATCTCTGATGAATATGGATGCAAAAATTCTCAATAAGATACTAGCAAATCGAATTCAACAGCATATAAAAAGAATTATTCACCATGATCCAGAGGGATTCATTCCTGGGATGCAGGGCTGGTTCAACATTCGCAAATCAATCAATGTGATACATCACATTAATAAAAGAAAAGATGAGAACCATATGATCCTGTCAATTGATGCAGAAAAGGCCTTTGACAAAATCCAGCACCCTTTCTGAATAAAAACCCTCGAGAAAGTCGGGATAGAAGGAACATACTTAAACATCATAAAAGCCATTTATGAAAAGCCCACAGCTAACATCATCCTCAATGGGGAAAAACTGAGAGCTTTTTCCCTGAGATCAGGAACACGACAGGGATGTCCACTCTCACCGCTGTTGTTTAACATAGTGTTGGAAGTTCTAGCATCAGCAATCAGACAACAAAAGGAAATCAAAGGCATCAAAATTGGCAGAGATGAAGTTAAGCTTTCACTTTTTGCAGAATGACATGATATTATATATGGAAAATCCGATAGACTCCACCAGAAGTCTGCTAGAACTGATACATGAATTTAGTAAAGTTGCAAGATACAAAGTCAATGTACAGAAATCAGTTGCATTCTTATACACTAACAATGAAGCAACAGAAAGACAAATAAAGAAACTGATCCCATTCACAATTGCACCAAGAAGCATAAAATACCTAGGAATAAATCTAACCAAAGATGTAAAAGATCTGTATGCTGAAAACTATAGAAAGCTTATGAAGGAAATTGAAGAAGACATAAAGAAATGGAAAAACATTCCGTGCTCATGGATTGGAAGAATAAATATTGTCAAAATGTCAATACTACCCAAAGCTATCTACACATTCAATGCAATCCCAATCAAAATTGCACCAGCATTCTTCTTGAAACTAGAACAAGCAATCCTAAAATTCATATGGAACCACAAAAGGCCCCAAATAGCCAAAGTAATTTTGAAGAAGACCAAAGCAGGAGGCATCACAATCCCAGACTTTAGCCTCTACTACAAAGCTGTCGTCATCAAGACAGCATGGTATTGGCACAAAAACAGACACATAGACCAATGGAATAGAATAGAAACCCCAGAACTAGACCCACAAACGTATGGCCAACTCATCTTTGACAAAGCAGGAAAGAACATCCAATGGAAAAAAGACAGTCTCTTTAACAAATGGTGCTGGGAGAACTGGACAGCAACATGCAGAAGGTTGAAACTAGACCACTTTCTCACACCATTCACAAAAATAAACTCAAAATGGATAAAGGACCTGAATGTGAGACAGGAAACCATCAAAACCCTAGAGGAGAAAGCAGGAAAAGACCTCTCTGACCTCAGCCGCAGCAATTTCTTACTCAACACATCCCCAAAGGCAAGGGAATTAAAAGCAAAAGTGAACTACTGGGACCTTATGAAGATAAAAAGCTTCTTCACAGCAAAGGAAACAACCAACAAAACTAAAAGGCAACCAATGGAATGGGAAAAGATATTTGCAAATGACATATCGGACAAAGGGCTAGTATCTAAAATCTATAAAGAGCTCACCAAACTCCACACCCAAAAAACAAATAACCCAGTGAAGAAATGGGCAGAAAACATGAATAGACACTTCTCTAAAGAAGACATCCGGATGGCCAACAGGCACATGAAAAGATGCTCAACGTCGCTCCTCGTCAGGGAAATACAAATCAAAACCACACTGAGATACCACCTCACGCCAGTCAGAGTGGCTAAAATGAACCAATCAGGAGACTATAGATGCTGGAGAGGATGTGGAGAAACGGCAACCCTCTTGCACTGTTGGTGGGAATGCAAATTGGTGCAGCCACTCTGGAAAGCAGTGTGGAGGTTCCTCAAAAAATTAAAAATAGACCTACCCTATGACCCAGCAATAGCTCTGCTAGGAATTTACCCAAGGGATACAGGAGTGCTGATGCATAGGGGCACTTGTACCCCAATGTTTATAGCAGCACTTTCAACAATAGCCAAGTTATGGAAAGAGCCTAAATGTCCATCAACTGATGAATGGATTAAAAAATTGTGGTTTAGGGGCGCCTGTGTGGCTCAGTCGGTTAAGTGTCCGACTTCGGCTCAGGTCATGATCTCACGATCCGTGAGTTCGAGCCCCGCGTCGGGCTCTGTGCTGACAGCTCAGAGCCTGGAGCCCATTTCAGATTCTGTGTCTCCCTCTCTCTCTGCCCCTCCCCTGTTCATGCTCTGTCTCTCTTTGTCTCAAAAATAAATAAACGTTAAAAAAAAATTTTTTTAATTGTGGTTTGTATACACAATGGAGTACTACATGGCAATGAGAAAGAATGAAATATGGCCCTTTGTAGCAACATGGATGGAACTAGAGAGTGTTATGCTAAGTGAAATAAGCCATACAGAGAGAGACAGATACCATATGGTTTCACTCTTATGTGGATCCTGAGAAACTTAACAGAAACCCATGGGGGAGGGGAAGGAAAAAAAAAAAAGAGGTTGGAGTGGGAGAGAGCCAAAGCATAAGAGACTCTTAAAAACTGAGAACAAACTGAGGGCTGATGGGGGGTGGGAGGGAGGGGAGGGTGGGTGATGGGTATTGAGGAGGGCACCTTTTGGGATGAGCACTGGGTATTGTATGGAAACCAATTTGACAATAAACTTCATATATTGAAAGAAAAAAAAAAAAAGAAGCAAGGCAAGGGGCACCTAAGTGACTCGGTTGAGCATCTGACTTCGGCTCAGGTCATGATCTCATAGTTCGTGAGTTTAAGCCCCACATCAGGCTCACTTCTGTCAGCACAGAGCCTGCTTTGGATCCTCTGTTCCCTTCTCACTGCCCCTCCCTGATGTGCGCTCTCTCAAAAATAAATAAACATAAAAGAAAAAAAAAAAAAAAACAAGCTAGATGGTCTGGTCCTTGTCAGTGTACCCAAGAAGCCTGTCCAGGATCTGGGAAAGAAATATGGTGGGATTTACCCCTATGTTTACTAGAAAAGCAGATTAGAGTTAATCATTTTCTCAAGCCATGTTCTAGACTGAATTACAGCCAATGTCTCAGAACAGAAGGTAATAAAAATAATAGCCAACATATAGTTAGTAGTTTATAACATACCATTTCACCTATGCACTTTCATCTAATCTTTAAAATTGTAGACAATAACTCAGATGCTTTTATTTCCGTCCTATAGATGGAGAAATTAAAGCTCAGAGAGGAGAGATGATTTGCTGAAATTGGCACAACTGGCCCACAAAAGAGCCAGAATTTAAACCCAGGCCTCTCTATTCTAGAGACAAGGGGCCAATCCACTGTGCATGGAGAGAGGACATGTCAGAAAGACGTTTGATCCTTGTTAATCAGAAAAGATTTTAAATGAGGGCGTAAGTGAAAATCTTAGAAGAACAGAGTTCTAAGTGAAGCAAGGATGGAAGCAGCAAGTCCTGCTGTTCTCTTATGGCTGGGGAATTTTCCCAGGCTAGGGAGCTCACAGAAGGAATCCAACAAAAAGAAGAGTACGGGGATAAAATAACAGAAGGCCCTTTAAAAGGGGGAATGGTAATAATAGCATTTGCTGAAGGGCCCTCTCCCTGCGGTCACCGCTGTGCTAAAACTTTTATAGATGTTCTCCCACTTAATCTTCCCCACCCTATGAATGTGCAGTAGTGTTATTCCCATGTACAACGGAGGAGACTGAGATCAAGGTCACGTAGAGAACGTGTAGTAGAATCAGGATTTGGACCTAGGTTGGCCTGACATCAGAGCTTATGTTAGCCTGCCCACAGTTTATGTAGTCCCTGAGGCTCACAGAGAAGGCAAGATACACAACATCCCTCATTGGCTGGTACCACAAGTGCACTGTAAGCTGCAGGGCAAATGTAAAAGATTAATCAATGAAGCTGTATAAAATAAAATTAATCTGTATAAAATGAAAGTGGGGCGCCTGGGTGGCTCAGTCGGTTAAGCGTCCGACTTCAGCTCAGGTCATGATCTCACGGTTCATGGGTTCAAGCCCCGCGTCGGGCTCTGTGCTGACAGCTCAGAGCCTGGAGCCTGCTTCAGATTCTGTGTCTCCCTCTCTGTCTGCCCCTCCCCCACTCGCACTCTGTCTCTTTCTCTCTGTCTCAAAAATAAATAAACATTAAAAAATATAATAATAAAATAAAATAAAACTAAGCCATAAAACTGAGGCTAAATTTTAAAATCACAGCATGATGTTACCCCAACCCATGGGAAGCAGAACACTCAGCATGTAGAGAAAGAGCTGGGAAGGCTGACCTTAGACAGGGAGTAGCATAGCAGTGGCTCAAACAGGTAACCTGGAATAGAGATGAGCATAGCCAACAAAGAGACAGTCCAGGAAATACTCTACCCCCTTCATGGGAAAAGAAGAAAAAATAATCAACACTAGACTGAAAGTGAATAAGCAGAGCCATACTCTTTACCCCTGAGGGCTGTAGGTTAAAAGTCTGTGGGGCTGCTGTATGAATTAAATGGAAAGATATAGATGTGACGTGTCATAGGTGCTTAATAAATGTGAAGGAGATAAAATAGTCTTTTGTGTACCATGTTCAGAATTTTTGTCAGATCTGAGTTCCACGTCTACTCATATTCAGTGAATATTTTCCTCTAAGTTGACTCACTGGTTTTAAAACTTAGTCTAGGGGTGCTTGGGTGGCTCTGCTGGCTAAGCATCTGACTCTTGGATTCGGCTCAGGTCATGATCTCAAGGTTCATGAGTTCAAGCCCCATGTCAGGCTCTGCGCTGACAGTGCAGAGCCTGCTTGGGATTCTCCCTCTCCCTCTGCCCCTCCCCTGCTCATACCTTTTCTTTCAAAATAAGTAAATAAACTTTAAAAACAAAAAAACCCCTTAGCCTTGTCCTCTGCCCTAACAGCCATGAATCTGCAGGTTTGAGGTGTTAGCTATACGTTTCTTCCCAATATTCATGAAAATAAATATAAAACCATTAGCACAGAAGATAATGTATGTGAAAGCATTTCATAAACAGGGACATCACAGATTGAAGGTGTTTGTGTAACTCTGTCTCCTTCTTTCAAAGAAAACTTTAGTGGCGCCTGGCTGGCTCAGTCAGTAGAGCATGCAACTCTCGACCTCAGGGTTGTGAGTTCAAGCCCCACGTCGGGTGTAGAGATTACTTAAAAATAAAATCTTAAAAAAAAAAAAAAAGAAAACTTAAAAATAATCAAACATATCCACGAATGGTCAACCAATCGCTAAAACAATTCACTTTAAAAATCAGAGAATTTTCTACTGCTCCTACACTTCAAAACAAAGCATCAACATGTTTCCTTTTCCTTGCAGAGACAACACAAAGGCACAATCTCTGTGAAGGTCAGTGAGCAGGAAATCAAACGCTACCCCTTTACTCTGGATTATGATATCGTGATACCAAGTAGGCTCAGAGCTCAAAAGAGCCTGAGAGATCATCTTGTCTAGTATTCTCATATTACAGAGGGGACATTGAGTCCTGGAGAATTTTAAAACCTTATTACAATCAGGGCAAAATGGAATCTGAATCATGGATGCAAGCCCCTCAACGAATGCTGCTGTCGTTACATGAGCCCACTCCCCGGAATGGCAGAAGCCAAGAGGAGCCATTCCTCCTCTTCAGGGGAACCAGGGCTTCTGCGCTCTTCCTAATCCACTGACATCCAGTTGGAAAGAAATATGTGGGCAAGTTAGAAGACCAAGACATAGACGCTGCCTTCAGTGTGTCCACAATCCTTCAGAATGAATTGGACACACGCAAACATGACCCAAAATTGAGAAACTGCCTTGACTTTCCCAAGTAACCCAAAAGGCAGTCACAGGGATGCAGAAGGAAGCCAGCACCTATGTATTTGGCTACTACTGTGGAGGTTGGTGCGCCTGCCCAGGGATGCCTACTTGCAACTCACCACCCTGGGGGTACAGCGGCACAGAGCACTGACAGCCTCATGGCCCTACGTCAAAGGATATCATCGTCACCTTTAGAAACCATAGCAATCCCACCCTTCCCCAAGGGCTGCTGCTGGGATCCTGGGAACTTTCTCTAATCAAATGCCTGTCTTACTGAGGTTCACCCCCCCCCCCCACTCACCCAGGCATTCAATAGTCTAAGATTTGCACTAACATACAAAACAACAGAACAAAGAACTAGGAAGCAATCTTTCTAGCTCATGGTCTAATTAAGCTACACAAAAACATCTTCATGTTCTAAAATGTCTAGAAACGCACCTCTAGGTGACTTCTCATATAAACATTGCATGCTTGCTATAAGAAACATGTATCACCTTTTAGAAAAGAGCTTTTTCTTTAATAACCAAAGAATCTAATCAATGGTATTTTCTAACAAAAATAATATTGGCTTAAAAATTTAGTTATTCCAGGGGCGCCTGGGTGGCTCAGTCGGTTAAGCGTCCGACTTCAGCGCAGGTCATGATCTCACGGTTCGTGAATTGAGGCCCCATATCGGGCTCTCTGCTGACAGCTCAGAGCCTGGAGCCTGCTTCGGATTCCGTCTCCCTCTCTCTCCGCCCCTGCCCTGCTCACACTCTGTCTCTGTCTCTCAAAAAGTGAATAAATGCTAAAAAAAAAATTTTTTTTAGTTATTCCATTGTAGCACATTTCTATCTCTCTATATTCTGTCCCTGATATCATTTTACTGGTGCTGTCCACTATGCCTTAGGTCATTAGAGGAGGAGTAGGGGGCAGGGGACCAAAACTGATTGAGTGTCCAGTCTTCACCAGATGTTTTTTATAATTTCATGGAATTTGCACAACAGTCTTCTCAGCTAGGTATTCTTACACCCATTTGCAGAATGAGAGTAGAGTTAGTACCCTCCAGAAAGGGGAGGCACCTCTAATAATAGACCCAGTTTTAGTCTCATGATAAAAACAAGGCATGGAGCGTGTGTCAGGAACTCTGTTAAGGACTTTCATATAACAATGCACTTACTATGCACCAGACTCCATGTGCTTTCCTTATTTATTTATTTATTTATTTATTTATTTATTTATTTTTATAAATTTTTTTTTCAACGTTTTTTATTTATTTTTGGGACAGAGAGAGACAGAGCATGAACGGGGGAGGAGCAGAGAGAGAGGGAGACACAGAATCGGAAACAGGCTCCAGGCTCCGAGCCATCAGCCCAGAGCCCGACGCGGGGCTCAAACTCACGGACCGCGAGATCGTGACCTGGCTGAAGTCGGACGCTTAACCGACTGCGCCACCCAGGCGCCCCGCTTTCCTTATTTAAAAGTCATTTTATCTGCATAATAACTGTACGGAATTGGTATTCTCGTTATCCACATTTAACAGCTGAAGAAACTAGGTCACACAGCTGGTCAGTGGCAGAGCCAGGGCTTGAACCCAGCAGCTTGGCTCCTGGACTATGGCCTTAACCTCCAAACCAACTGTGTCAGGCAAGGGGCCTGCCCAGAGCCTCTGGTCAGTAGGTGACACTACTGGAACGCAGCCTGTAGACCACGGGACTCCAGAGGTATGTTCTTCACCACCAGGCTCCACAAACACTTCCCTTTGCCAAAGCTAACACCTGCCTTCAGTGGCCTTGACCTGTCTTCTTCCTCTTTGGGGTCATGGCTTCATTACTTGCATTACATACTTTATCTCTCCATTGGACTCTTCCTTTCTGCCAAAAAACATCTACAGACCAGCTTTCTCCTACAAACTTCTCCCCGAACCCTGATTGAGACTTCAAATATCATCCACTCTCTTCTTATCGCCTCTTCTTGAGAAGAGTCTACACACACTGCCTCCCCTCCCTGTCTAGTCTCTGCTTGACTCCCAAGTCTCTGAAAATGATCTCCTCTCCTTCATTCTCCTGGCCACACTCCTGGCTCCAGCCTGCAAGAAACTTTCCGAACAAAAAAAGCAGTTCTCCATTTCCATTTCACACTTTCATACTTCTGTGACCTTGCTCACACTCTTCCCTCTACACATATTGCCTTCTCCAGCCCCGACCTCCTCTTGCTCAAGTCCTGCTCACTTTCCAAGTCCAGATCCAAGCACTCCAGCTGAAAGCACTCACTCCTTCTGAGCTTTATGAACTTTATGATCCCTCAAGAATCTTGAGGACAGAATTCTTACCTAATTCATCTTTGTGTCAGCTACAGGGTCTTGTACAAAGAGGAGGCTCAATCAGTGGTTGTTAAATGTTCATTCACTGATCTCAGGCTTGATTCTCAACTCCTGATCTCCCTGCATAAACTCAACCCAGAGGTTACTAAGCTCATGGATCACCTGCTGCCCTATTGGCAGGAAATGAATCCACCAAAACCGACGTTGGAGAACTACTTGTCCTCACCCAGAACTACATCTGATCCTCTGGAAGCAGGCAGAAGTAAATGATTTCTAGGAAGTCAAGGAGTTTTGACAGCAGAAAGAGGAAATACTAGAAATGTGGCCCAATGTAACTCTCTGGTTAAGAAGAAACATTCATTAAGATGGTAGAAATCACTGTTAAAATGCTACAGCTCAATGTTCATTTGTGTGTTGACTTGCCCCACTGAATGTCCCCAGTCATTTCAATTTAATAGGTTCACTCAGCTATGGTTTGGAATGTTAATACCGTATTAAAAAGTACTTAAAAGCTCTTTGTATTCTATCCCCAAGTCATTTTTCCCCAGGAGGATGGTGACTGTATGAATCCCCAGAAAGCCTCTATTAAGAACACAGTGGTATCCCATAAATATTAATTGAGCACAACAGGATCCTCTCAGCTGTCAGGTGCCAGGTGAGGTGCACATTATTGCCAGGTATGTTAAGAGTCACCCCATCCTTAATTACCTTCATAAGCTTTCGACACACCATGAACAATATGGGGTCACATCGCAACCTTTTAGAGAATTCGGAAACAAAATATATTACTCTTTTCAAATCATTTGTACGTTATCTCATTTAATTTTTACTAACGGTCCCTTATAATGCTATTAGTCCTCTTTTGCAGTCAAAGAAATTGAGACTCAAAAAAGTTAATTAACTTACCTAACAACTTGTTTAACTATAAAAATCAGTGCTATAGGGCAGGGATTAAAGAGTGCCCTTGTGATGAGCACCGAGTAACGTATAGAATTGTTGAAGTACCATATTGTACATATGAAACTAATATAGCACTGTATGTTAATTACATTGGGATCTTAAAAGCTTAATTAAAAAAACCCTCAATGCTATGGATTCCATATAAACACTATGCATATAGAGAAAGCAATGAGATAGGTATCCCCAAATATTGCTGGTAGCAGAGCACATTGAGAAAATATTTTCAAAAAGCAATTTATGATGTACATTAAGAATAAATATGTATGTGTTTGTATATATGTGTATGTAATGTAGTATGTATAATATTCACCCATTAATTATTCTTCTAGAAGTAGAGCCTAAAAAATAACCAGAGATATATTTTTCAAATCTGATATAAAGACATTATTATAATATTATTTATGATAATGATAAACACTAACCAAAATAAGAATAGCTAAGCAATAATATAATAAGATATAGTCCTTAGAAAGAAATTTTTAAGCTGTCTTTAAGATAATAAAATGGACTGGCATAATATTAAGTGAAAAAAAAAGGTAGAAAACAGAATGTATAGAATGATTCCAATTCAGAAGGCTGGGGGAAAGTACACCAATTATTAACAGTATTGCCTTTCTTCTTTATATGTGTTTGCTTTCAAATTTTTCTACCTTTTTTAGATGCTACTTTTGTAATCTGAAAAAAAAATGCTATTAAAAACAATAAATAAATTCTTTAAAAATCATATCTATAGTTACACAAGAACTTAAAGCCAACTTTTTGCCTCCAACCTCAGGACGCTGGCCTCTGCAACACTCTTTCTCACTATGCAGAGAAATGAGACCCTCGTATAAAATACACCAGGATCACAGGGCGATCAGTCAACTCTGTAAAGTGGCCAATCAGTATGAAGCAATTATATTAGATTGTTTCATATGTAATCCTATGTAGATACAGATCTCTCCCCCCGGAAAGGGGGTCAGAAACATTTCCCACAAAACTAATGTGCTTTCTCTGCCCTGCTTCCTGCAATTTTATTTCTTAAATATACCAGGATGGCTGGGCCCCTCTCAATTTCTAATGCTTTCATTTAATCATTTAATAATACTCTTTTTTCAAATATAGGTTATTATTGAATCCGAGGATAAGACAATTCTCAAATCCCTCATGAACTAGAATTAACTTGCTGTAAAATATTGTCACTCCATCCTCTCAGAAAGGAAATTAGAGTTAGAGCCCTCTAGCATTTTCCTATTGATGGCCATTAACCAACAACCCATAAAATCCTTGCCCATAGCAAATGTGTATATCTTCAAGGACTCTTCAATGCATTTCATATTCTGTCCTATAAGTCAGGTTTCACAGATGAATACATTTGTTCTTATTTTAATCATATTTATATTCTACATACAGGTCTCTAATGGAATTATCACTCTTGGGCTATGCTTTTCATCTATAAATGAAAGAAAAACAGGTGGCTTGGGGAGTGCACATTCTACTACTTACATTACTATTTAAGGGGATTGTACCATTAGTCATGGTCATTATCCTAACGATCTCAAGGACTCAACTGAGGTAGGTAGTCCCAATACTGTGGTATAAAAAGGAAAAGAGCTGACAATGAGAACTCTTTTTCTGAGATATGCATGTACAGAGCTCTGAGATAAATCTAATTTATAAATGGACTTAGTTCCAACTGCACACACTAGTTTCCTCCTAGGAAATCATGTTGCAAAAATAAAGGGGGAGGAGACTTTTTTTGCTGTTTTTGATGGTGTAAGGAAGAAATGATTTTCACTGTTCTTGAACATCTCACTAAACAAAGGACACCCAAAGTTACTGCAAATCAACGATTAATAACCCTGCCCCACAGATTACCATAGAAACCATTAATTCTGGGTCATGTCTTCTGACTAAAGGACAAGTTAGTATTGTTTGAGTAAAGCAAAAAAAGAGTAGATATTTGTTTCTTCCCAAAAGTTGCTGGCTAAATCTGGTTACCTGAATGAATATTCCCCTCTGACCTGATAAATGTTATTCCACCATCAGATAACAGAGTAGGAATTTTATGATCATAAAACAGAACATAAAACTGAATCATAAAATTCCTGTGTAAGACTGCTTTAAGGAGTCTTTACTCCTTTACTCCTTTAAGCTTCTGGTCTACAGTAAGTAAAAGAATGCGTTACGGAAGGAAATCATTATCAGGGCTTTGCCACTTAACTCTCTTTCCAGAAGCTCATTAATGATAGCTTTAAGATTTATAGATGTGAAGTCCAACACTGAGAGGTCATTCAAGCTTTCTCTGACTTGAGGCCATTCTCTTTGGTCCTTCCTCCTTGTACCCCAAATGTAAGCACGACAGCTTACAAGAGCTTCAGACAAATCACTCTGGCCATAAATAGTAAATGTATTTCACAGAACATTTCTAGAAACCTTATCTTGTTCTATTTCTTAAATGTTGATTTTTAAATAGTGGCTTAGATTTGGAAATATCTATTTTATTCCTGCCATGAAAAGGGAATGGAAAAAGGGAAATTCGGGCATTTAGAAGTTTGTACTCCAACAAGTGTTTAGTCTACAGGCATCAATTGCTAAATCAATTGATTTCATGGCCAGATAAACTTTTCTATAGTGTCCTTTTGGAATTAGAAACATAAAAATAGGGACAGTGCAGAGCACACTGGGATGCTTTAGTAAGTACATTCCAGAATGTCCATACTACCACACAGTCTCTACAAAAGAAGTTTTCTATACTTTGACCGTTTCATTTCTAATTAATTTTTATTACCATCTAATGAAAATAGTTATTTCAGGCCTTATTTTCACAATAACTTTCTTTGCAAAATTATCCTTTTCCTAAGAGATTTTTTTGTAGCAATTGGGAATAAGCACTCTTAAATTTCAGGACTCAGACCACTTTTACTCAGTGCATTTTGCCTTATAACATTAAGATTTGTGAAATTATTTCTGTTCTGCAGTATTTGAAGCTGAGGCTGAGAAAAGAACAGAAATTAAATCTAGAGAGATTCCCTACTTTTTTGAAATGTACCCTTTGTCCTGATGCTGTCTTCCTTACTCAGAGGAGGGTCTCAGACCCCCATACTGGGGTCAGATTGGGTCATATTGCAGATTGCACATTGGGTCATATTGGGTGTTCTACTCTGCACTCCGATTGCCAGACTAAGTTGTCATTCAACAAAGTCACACTATTCAACTGTACACTTTGCAAACAAGCAAAACACATTTCCCTCCTTCATCCCCAAGTTCTCAAGGTAAAGGAAGTGCAAAACGACTGCAAAGTCTTTTTTGTTGCTATGGTGGAAAGGGGCATTTTCCTGCAATCTTTGAGCTCCTCTGATTTTCACTTAAAAGGGATCTGAATGCCATACCCTCTGCTCCTGCCAAGCCCTTGAGGGTCTTTTGCCTCCTTACACGGGGTGTCTTTTGAGTAACAATCCAGGGAGCATTATTTGCCATTTTCGCCAAGTTCCTGCTCTGTGGTTACGCATTTGGGAGTGTCAATCATCCATGAAACAATTAGAGCCATTAAGATCTCCAGCAGCACGGGAAAAGAAATCAGGCATCCACTCTGAAGAGTGGAGTCTCCCGAAGCACGCGCCGAGAGGGGCGGAGGCTTACCTGTGGGGCATGCCGGTGGTGTGGGCGGCGGTGTGCTCGCTGGACAGGTCGTAGAGTTTTAGGTACCAGTTCATCTCCACTTCGCGCACCAGAGCCAGCTGGCGAGCCCTGAGCTGGGTTTGCCCCGTGGGGCTGAGGCTGCGGTCTTTCCCATTCTCTGAGGCTTTCTTGGGAGATTTGTCTTTGCCCCCCGTGGAAAGCCCAGATTGTCTCCTGAACTTGGGATTCTCTTCTGAGATCTGACTCCCGGCTGCCCCGGTCCGGGCCGCCAGCATCCTGGAGCTTTCGTGTCTATCAGAGACGACTCTGAGTCACTGTCGTCAAAGTAATTTGAATTGATTTTTCTGTTTCTGTCTCCCTCGTCCTCCCCGTCCTCCCCCATCCCCTTAACCTTATCCTGCAGCAACGCTGTAATTGAGCCAGGTCTGTGGCTGGGGGATGAAAGGCTATCTCTAACTTTCCTGAGGAAGGGCTAGGGCGGCCACTACCTGTGCTACCTTGGAACGTGGAAATTTAAAAAAAAACAACCCCTAGCAACTTTGTAATGCTGAAGCTGTTACGGTGCTGTTTCTTCTTCAAAGTTTGGACTTGACTCATTTTAAAAATACGGAACCTGAGATCATTAAGGCTGGTAAATTATATTTGGTCATCATGTCAGAGTTATATTTAAAAACAGACGTCTAGAGGTTCATTAGCCATTCTTAATTAGAGTCCCTTTAGAGTTTTAAACGTTTTGGTGTGAATTTCCTCGAATAAGTTTCACAATATCAATGCAAGGGGAGGATCATTCCTCTCATGTAAGCCTTAAAATAATATTTTTAACTTATCTCATGATCCTTTGGGAGAGGAAGGCTTTTTGAACATCAGTGAACCACATAATATATGTCAAACATTCTTTCATTCCTCATGAAGAAAGGTAGGGCCACCATCAGGGCTTCAGTAACTGACCCTTTCCATACTTTTGAGGGATGGAAGGCCTGAGAATCACGTTACAACTAAATAGACTGAGGCTGAAGCTGCCGTAACCAAACTAGGAGGCTGAAAGGAAGTGGAAAGAGCCAGTGTGTGCACATATAGACGTGGGGGTGTATGTGCTCAGAGCCCGTGAAAACCAGCCCTGAAGATGGAAAGAAAGTTCGGTTAATGGCCCTTGTGCTCAAGACCCATGGGACTGACCCACACATGCCCACCAATCAGTCCTAGCTCAAGGGACGATGACATTAGTGCCCACCTATGTGTCTACCACAAAGTTGTTTGATGAGCCACTAAGCCCAGGCATCCCCCCAGTCAACCTCAGTCCTTCCTATATCAACTACTCAGTGTCAGCTACATCTAAAGAACTTGAGACAGTTTGTGAATTTGTCTATCCAATAAAAATCAGGGGCACCTGGGTGGCTCAGTCGGTTAAGCACCCGACTTCTGCTCAGGTCACGATTTCACGGTTCGTGAGTTCGAGCCCTGCGTCGGGCTCTGTGCTGACAGCTCAGAGCCTGAAGCCTGCTTCAGATTCTGTCCCCCTCTCTCTACCTCCCCCCTCAAAAATAAAGAAACATGAAAAAAAAATTTTTAAATTAGAGAGGGAATGTGAGGTTTTATAGCCTCTGCGAATGACAGGGGAGAAAAGAGGAAAGACAAGGTTCTTCTTAAAAAGTTGACTCCTGTGGAAATCATAGAGATGTCTTTGAAGATGCCCATGGTTGCTAACTAATCAAAGCTGAGAATGAGAGGACAACAAATTATATCATGTGGACTCTCCTATATTTAGGCAACAGATGTTTAATATTAATATCTAGAGTAAACTAGGATTAGAACTATGACCATAAAGCAATGTAACACCTGAAACATTGACCAAAGAGCAAGGAGGCAGCTGCTACCAAGTGCTGGGGTCTATCCTACCCAGCACTGAGGAGGCTTACAAATGTTTAGCACCAACAGCTGCAACCTCTCCAATTCCTCACCCTGCCCTCCAACCCTTGAGCCATCAAGGAGCTCTGACAACAATGGTATCCAATAGACTTCTCAAAGTGTGGACTCTGAGGACAGTCCCCCTAGTTTGATATTGTTGGTCATGTGTCAATTGGGGACTCTGTAGTGGAGCTGGGGAGAGGGAACTATGTTCATTCAGCCAAAGGTGCTTCCCAGGTCCCTTGGCTTGCCTTTCTTAGGAGGCAGTGCTATTGTGTTAAGGAGCTCTTCTGTAAAGTCAGACTGCTTGGGTCTGAAACCTAACTCCATCACTTATCTGCTCTATGAACTCAGGCAAATTACTTAACCCCACTATGTTTTCCTTTGCTCATCTATAAAGACAGGAATAATTATCTACCTGTGGCAGTTTTAAAACATAGCCCTCATTCTTTTTTATGGATGAATAATATTCCATTGTCTAAACGTACCACAATTTCTTTATCCATTCATCCATCGATGGACACAGGTTGTTAACCGTTATCTTGGCTATTGTAAATTATACTGCGGTGAACAATGGGGTACAGATATCTTTTCAAGTTAATGTTTTTGTTTTCTTTGAATTAATAACTAGAAGTGGGATTGCTAGGTCATATGGTAGTTCTAGTTTAACATTTTTTTAGGAAATAAACTAAGTGTCCACCAATGGATAAAAGGATAAAGAAATTGTGATTGTACACACACAGAGACACATATACAACGGAATATTATTCAGCCATAAAAAAGAAAGCTTGCAATTTGTGACAACATGGATGGACCCCAGAGCATTATGCTAAGTGAAATAAATCAGATAGAGAGAGACAAATACCATATTATCTCTCTTATATGTGGAACCAAAAAAAAAAAAGGAAAGAAAAAGAAAGCTCATAGATACAGAGATTAGATCGATGCTCAGGGTGGTGGGGTGAGAGAAATAAAAAATTTTTTAATGTAATCTATATATTTTTTAGCCAATGTGTGTGTGTGTATCTGTATCTGTATAAATCTTGGATTCAGTCTTTTATTTATTCATTATAATTTTTGAAGTTCTACCTAGGAGGTCCCCAACAGTAAGCTGAGCACTATGCAGTATTGAAGGAGAATAAACGAGGCTGAACCTTACAGTATGGAGCTAAGGAAGATTCACATGCTAATTAAAAAAAAAGGGAGAGAAGCCATGTAACTTAAGGAAGGACACTGAAATATAATAGCAAGTGTATACCATAGAGATTTCCCCAGTCCTTCTCCAAAAAGGCTTTTCTCAGGTAATACATACATACTGAAATTATATATATGTTATATATACATATAGAGAGAGAGAGAGAGAAGTTTATATATATAAACTTGATTAACATATATAGAAGAATAATATATTATATTATATATAATACAAACTTTGATATATATATATATATATATATATATATATATATATATATAAGTTTTTGAGGGAAGGAAGGAAGGAAAGGAGAAAAAAAATGAGTAGGACTGAATCAGGAGGGGAAAATCAGGCATAGCCTGGGCACAGGCTAAAGCTGGTTGTCTACAGGCAGTCAGGAAAGGAAGACGATGGAACTCCAGGGGCACAAAAGGAAAAAAAAAATAACAAAATAAAATGAAAAGACAAAAAGGAGACAAACCACAAGCAGAATGAAGAAAAAGGGTCTTAATTGAGGGGGGAAGGCATATTAAAAATTAGAAACAAAAATAAATGTAACTACAGAAACAGCAGTATTTAAAATTAACAAGAAAAACAGAAAAACACATGACCCTCAAATTCTTTGACTCTCCTTCCAATGACAGGTGGGATGTATTTTCCTTCCCCTGACTCTGGGTGGACTTCTGATTGCTTTGATCAGTAAAATATACCAGAAGTGATGTTATGTCAGAAAGGCCAGATGGCTTTCACCCACCATTGTTGGAACAATCATCCTGGGGAAACCAGCTGCCATGTAAGGAAACTGACTACCTTGAGATTGCCATGGCGGACAGTCACGTGAAGGTGCTCTGATCAGTAGCACCCGCTGAGCTCCCAGACAGTAGCCAACATCAACCACCAACGCTCTGAGCCAGCCAGCTTGGGTGTCCAGGCACAGCTGGTCCTTCAGATGACCGCAGTCCCAGCCAACACCAGACTGCAACTGCATGAGACACCCCGAGTGAGAACGGCCCACGCAAGTCCATCCCCAAACCCTAACCTCCAAAATTGTAAGATAAGTGATTGCTTTATTACCCCCATTAAGTTTTAAGGTTTATTGTGCAGCAATAGTAACCAGGGTATTACTCATACCCTTATGATAAACATTTCACAAAATATGTGTTAAACTTAGAACAGTATCTAGCATATATAAACATTTAATAAATATTAATGACTTATTCTCCAAGTTAGATACTATTAAAACACTCGAATTCAAACTTTCTGCTTATGTTTCCCTTTTAAAAATTTGAAAAACTATCAACTTAAACATTTTTAAATATATTTGTCATCATAAAGTTAAAAAGTGGCAAAGATGCCATGTCCAGCATATAAGTATTGCTGTTTTAAAAATAAAGTTGTTATGCCACTATCTCAAATGTATCCAGTGGAATTTAAATCCATGGCTACTTGATATCTATCACCAAACATTTAAAAAATTCATGAACACTCTCTTCTTTAGCAGTTGGAAATTTTACATTCTTCCTTTTTCTCCCTGAACTTGTTTTTCTAGTCCATTTCTCACCCAGAATTTTATTCTGATGTAAAATATTAGCATGCTTGAAAATATTTTACAGATGATACTATCAAATAATTCTGCAAGGAAAACAAATATAATAAAACTGTTAAAAATTTTCTTTTCTTTTTTTTTTAACATTTATCATTTTTGGGAGACAGAAAGTGAGTGGGTGCAGAGAGTGTGAGGGAGACACAGAATCCAAAGGAGGCTCCAGACTCTGAGCTGTCAGCACAGAGCCCCATGCGGGGCTCAAACCCATGAAACATGAGATCATGACCTGAGCTGAAGTTGGACACTTAACTGACTGAGCCACCCAGGTGCCCCCAAATTTTTATTTTCTATATCCATAAGACTATATGTGTTATACGCCAGTCAGAGTGGCAAAAATGAACAAATCAGGAGACTATAGATGCTGGAGAGGATGTGGAGAAATGGGAACCCTCTTGCACTGTTGGTGGGAATGCAAACTGGTGCAGCCGTTCTGGAAAACAGTGTGGAGGTTCCTCAAAAAATTGAAAATGATCTACCCTATGACCCAGCAATAGCACTGCTAGGAATTTACCCAAGGGATACAGGAGTGCTGATGCATAGGGGCACTTGTACCCCAATGTTTATAGCAGCACTTTCAACAATAGCCAAATTATGGAAAGAGCTTAAATGTCCATCAACTGATGAATGGATAAAGAAATTGTGGTTTACATACACAATGGAATACTACGTGACAGTGAGAAAGAATGAAATATGGCCTTTTGTAGCAACGTGGATGGAATTGGAGAGTGTTATGCTAAGTGAAATAAGTCATACAGAGAAAGACAGATACCATATATTTTCACTCCTATGTGGATCCTGAGAAACTTAACAGAAGACCATGGGGGAGGGGAAGGAGAAAAAAAAAAAAAGGTTAGAGAGGGAGGGAGCCAAACCATAAAAGACTCTTAAAAATTGAGAATAAACTGACGGTTGATGGGGGGTGGGAGGGAGGGGAGGGTGGGTGATGGGCATTGAGGAGGGCACCTGTTGGGATGAGCACTGGGTGTTGTATGGACACCAATTTGACAATAAATTTCATATAAAAAAAAAAGACTATACGTGTTATAAAATGTCCTAGGAATTGAATTATCGTGACAATTATTAGACATAACTGATCAAAATTAGATATTCCAAATTTTGAAAAATTATTGCTTACCATAAGAAGTAAAATTATATTTAAAATGTATCTTTATTTTTTTACTTTTAAAATTTATTTATTTAAGTAATATTTATACCAAACATGGGGCTCAAACTCATGATCCCTAGATCAATCATCGCATGTTCCTCCAAATGAACCAGCCAGGTGCCCCAGAAATGTATCTTTTCATGACATGGATAGGGTTGAGATTTTTTTTTCTGAATTAGGTCATGTATCCATAGAGTACTATTCTTCACTGGTAGAATGGGATAAGATTCAACATCAATTCTAGCCTCTTTTTTTTTTTTCATTTTTAAAGATACATGTTCTGAGAACTTTGTTCATATAAATGGAAATGGAAGGCTTTTTTTTATTATAATAAAATTATTCGGTTCTTTAAACGTCTTCTCAGATACATATGAAAATCACAATGCTGTATCATTTAACAGTATGTTAAAGATCCATCCAGCAACATCTCTGAGATGGAGAGCTTATGGAAGGAGATGACTGAAGAGTGAAACAAACAGATTTATGTAGTAAAAGGATTGCTCTGGCTGCTTTGCTGGAACAGACTGCAGGCAGGGGCAAGCAGAAGGAAGACTAGTAGAGGTTGTTGCAATGACCTAGGAGAGAGGAGAGAGATGATGGCAGCAGAGACATGGTGAATCGTGGCCGTAATAAAAAGGTGTAAAACTGTGTACCTATTTCGAAGGTGACAAGCATAGAATTTCCTGGTGCATTGGTGCCAGGAAAGCAGGTATAAAAGAATGATGGGAAGGTTTTTGGCCTGAGCCACTTGCTGAGACAGGGCAGAGGCAGGTGGATTGAGTTTGCTGGGTGCATGTGGGCAGTTTTTCTATTCACTCACATATTCACCATTTTTAATGCTCTTGGTGTCTTCCCAAAGATCCACGTTTCCACTCACTTTCATTTCCTACAGTCAGAACTTCCCTGAACAGTTCTTTTAGGCCTGCTAACAAGAAATTCTCTTTTATCTGAAAATACGTTATTTCAGCTTCTTTCTTGAAAGGTATTCGCTCTGAGTTCTTTATCTTCCATCACTCTGAAGATGTTTTTTCATTGTTTTCCGGCCTCCGCATTTTCTGATGAGAAACCAATGGTCAAGTCATTTTTCCCTTATCTGCAATTTCCTACGCTGTTTTAAATATTTTCTCTTTATCTTTGGTTCTGATTAGTTTGACTATCATGTGCTCCAGTTTTGTACTTGTTCTGCTTCAGTTTGCTTAGCTTCTTGAATCTATAAATTTCTGTCTTTTACTAAATTTAAGAATGTTTTGGCCATTATTTCTACAGTCTCTCTCCTCTTCTCAGGGACAGCAATGACACATATATTAGGTCTTTTGAAATTGTTCCTTGTGTCCCTGAGGCTCCGTTCATTCTTTTCTTTTTTGTTTCTCTCTTCTCTGGATTGTACAGTTTTATCAATTATTCTTCAAGCTCACTTTTTCATTTCTATTCTAAGTGCATCTTGTAACCCTTTAATTCCAGATAATATATTATTCAGTTCTGGAATTTTCATTTGGTTATTTTCTATATTACTCTGATGAGATTTCTTAGCTTTTCATCCCCTGAAAGCTTATTGTCCTTTATCTCATTGAGCATAGTTATAATAGCTGATTTAAAATATTTATCTGGTCTTTCTTTCTCTCATCATTCCAAAGTTTTAGCCAGTCTACACGCATAACTGACAGGTAAGTTTCTCTAAAATAGGAAAACAGACAGATGGAGAGAGGGGCAAGAGAAACCTGCTCTAATTATATCTCTCTCGTGCTCAAAACCCTTCAGTGTTTTCCTTACACCATAAAATACTGCTGAAACTCATCAAATTGATTTTAAAGGCCAGTCACTATCTCTGTCCAGTCTGCTTTTTCAATTTCATGTGTAGCTGCTTCTCTGCACAAAGTGTATTCCAACTAGATTGCCTCACTCCTGGTTCCCCTAAAGTGCCTGCTGCTTCACACCACATTTTTATCATTCCTTTCCCTTTCTCCCTATCAGTAAAGCTCTCTGCCTACCCCTTTCCCTATTTCCGCATTGAGATTCCAGGCTATCATAAAGCTTCCTCTGATCCCGACAGCCTGCAGGGAGCATTTTCTCTCCTGCTCTTATCATGGCTATGGGCTGAGCTAATTAGGATATCCTGTTCTACATGGCTTTGCGACAATTTTCCTACTGTCTTGACCATCTGCTCCCTTTACTGTATGTCTTGCCCTCTATCACCTGCCCTTAATCCGTCTCCCTTTCACCCCCCTCTTTGAGGTCCCACCTTTCAGGCACACCTTCGGCATCTTACCCACTGGATCTTTTCCCTTCACCATGGGTTCTTGAAGGGCAACGACAGGGCCTGGAACCTAAAAAAGGTTTTGTTTCGGAGTGTCTGGGTGGCTCAGTCGGTTGAGCGTCTGACTTCAGGTCAGGTCATGATCTCGTGGCTCCTGAATTCCAACCCCAAGTCAGACTCTGTGCTGACAGCTCAGAACCTGGAGCCTGCTTCAGATTCTGGGTCTCCCTCTCTCTCTGCCCCTCCCCTGCTTGCACTTGGTCTCTCTCTCTCTCTCTCTCTCTCTCTCTCTCAAAAATAAATAACCCTTAAAAAAATTTCTTTAAAGGTTTTGTTTTGCTTTATTTCTAGAAAATCCTATGTAAATAGTAAGAGAGAAAGCTTAGAACATAGTCATCAAGAGGGGAAGGACATTCGATTGCATGATTATTATTTTCTTCCTCTCCCTTCCCTCAGGGCCAAGAAGAAACTAGAGGCCAAATGAGAGTATTGGAGTAGATTTGATTAGGCCTGAGGTGCCACTGGCCCTACTTGCTCTGTGTGCAAGAAGGTATCTGAGTGACAAGGAAGCAATGGTTGATGGAGGTGTTTGGCCAGGTAGACTGAAGGGGGGGCCTCCCTGAGTCCTGCACACCAAGGTAACCCAATATGTTGTGAAACTGGGCCACTTTGGGGAGGGAAGAGAGTGCTGTTAATAATAGTCACATAGAAACAACAGGCAAAAACGGTAATGTCCTTCCAAACAGGAGGTATACGCATCCCACACATACCCTGAGCGTGATGTAGAACAGCAACCTAAGGGTTTCTCTAGCAGTGGTCCCTCCCACATAAGGCACGCAGAAATGACAGACAGAAGCCAGCATCCAGGAAAGCTGGGCTCAAGACAAGGGAACCGCAAAGTGCCCTGCTGTGGGCCCTGGTGCGAGGGAAGGTGTCTCGCCCCTGGGGGACTGGCAGCCTCAAGAGCAGGCATGTCAGGACGAGGACGGCACCGGCACCAGATGCACCTCCCACGGTCAAGAAAATACGTAAGGTCCCTAGAAACTTAGAATTAGCCCAAGAAGGGAGGTAAGGAGACAATCTGAAACTGACTGAGTTGCCATTCAAAAGTGACTACCTGGAATTGGCAGCATTTCTGCTCTGCTCTCAAAGGAAATGAAGGTTTTTATGAGCTAGACACTGAGGGATGAGTGATGTTCTTGTATCCTTGCCATGAATTCAAATGTTTATTATTTTTTAAAGTTCATTTATTTCTTGAGAGAGAACATGAGTGTGAGCAGTAGGGGAGGGAGAAACAGAAAGGGAGAGAGAGAGAAAGAGAGAGAGAGAGAGAGAGAGAGAGAGAATCCCAAGTAGGCTCCACATTGTCAGAGTAGAGCCCAACACAAGGCTTAAACTCATGAACCATGAGATCATGACCTGAGCCAAAGTCAAGAGTCGAATGTTTAATAGACTAAGCCACCTAGGGACTGTCCCACTCCCCCGCCCCACTGTGTTTTCAGTTGTTTTCCATTCTCATCCTAAGATGATCGATACTTTTATTACTTTCAAGGTTCCTCTGTCTTCTGAACTTGGTAGAACCCAGTAGAAGCTATGAGGCCATTTCTGGATAAGTGAAACACATCGGCAGACCGGCAGGGCTGCATTTATAGGCTATGACGGGCAGAGCACAAGGGTACTAACCTCCAGCTCTCAGCAAGGAGAAGCTTGAGCCAGAGCCTTTTCCAAATGAGGGCTGCTACTTCTGGTCAGAATAACAACATCTATCACAACAACCCATAGCCATGTAGTTACAGATCTGAATGGCTGTCATGTATTCTCACTGCAGGTTCCATTCTTAGATGAGGAGATGTCGGCCCAGAAAGGTTCTGTGACTTGCTCTACTTTCAGCTCCTTTGAAAGAATCAAAGCCGGATGCTGTGTTTCACAAGTAATGTGGATTCATTCCAGGAACAATCTCTGTGCACTGAATTTAAGAGGTCAGTTCCTGTCACTCCTGCTTTATGATGTTAATAAACGCACACTGCTCCACTAAAGTTTTGGGTTTTATTCTTTACCTGCCTGTTGCAAGGTTGGTTTCTTCTTTCCTGTTAATCTGCTAACCATGAATTACTATGGGTCATCTTTATTACCTTTTAAATACTTAACACTGTATAGTGAGTCACTTTGTATTCCTACTGCATTTCTGCTGCTTTAATATGCTACACATTTCTCTTTTTTTAAGTTTATGTATTTATTTTGAGAGAGAGAGAGAGAGAGAGGGAGAGAGAGAATGAGTGGGGGAGGGGCAGAGAGAGAGCGTGAATCCCAAGCAGGCTTCGCACTGTCGGCAGGGAGCTGGATGCGGGGTTCTAACTCACAAACCAGGAGATCATGACCTGATCCAAAATCAAGAGTTGGATGCTTAACTCACTGAGCCCTAATATGCTACACATTTCTTTTAGAACGTCGTCATTGAAAGAAAATACAATTCCTCTTTATAGATTTTAGAACATTGCTACTTATAAAGCAAGGAGCAATCCTCTGAAAATAAAGTGTTTGGCAAACAAAGAAAACACATCGAAGCTGTCAATGAAATGTGTGCTGAAGGCTATGCCATCTCTGTAATCACTGCTTCAAGGAAATTTGAAGAAAAAAAAACTATTCTGTATAAGCCTTCAGCAGCCTCTTATAGAATCTAGAGACAGAGAGGTAGAAATCATCTACATTTGCTCCATCTCCTTCCCTTTAAAGGAGAAGGACTGAGCATAATCCCAAAAAGGAAAAGTAACGAGCATGCAAAATGGGAGGTAATTATTTTCTTGTTTTCAAAAGCAGACAAGTCTGGGCACCTGGGTGACTCAGTCAGTTAAGTGTCCGACTTCAGCTCAGCACATGATCTCACGGTTCGTGAGTTCGAGCCCTGGGTCGGGCTCCGTGCTGACAGCTCAAAGCCAGGAACCTGCTTAGGATTCTGTGTCTCCCTTTCTCTCTGCACCTCCCCTGCTTGTGCTCTGTCTCTCTCTCTCTCTCTCTCTCTCAAAAATAAATAAAACATTAAAAAAAATTTTAATAATAAAAAACATGTAGACAAGTTCTAATGATGGTTAGGCAACCAGAATCAATGACATTCTGTGATCTTAAAGGAAACATTTAAACGTCAGGCCAAAGTAACCTGTCTCAACTATTGCCCAGTAATCCTGTAATTTACTCAGACTTGTTTCTTTACAGCTTGAAAGATGACTCCACAGACTTAAAGGGTCTTCTAGCTCATGAACACTATTCGAGGAGCCCAATATTTAAGTCACTCCTCCCTTGTTGGAGCATTGCTGCAGTGATGACTTTGGCCCAGTTCCTATAAAGGTCTCATTGCCTCAATTCCCATCCTGGGGCCTGAGCCCAGTTCAGTCACTCGCAACAGAAATAATATACCAGGGCTCTTAGTGTGCGGTTCAGTATGAACTCAAGTATTCTGTCAGCCCTACATTGGAAATGCAAATAACGGCCCACATTTCTGATGCATTCACACCTTCATAGACAGACACTGCCTCACTATCTGGGATAAACAGTGACTCCATTTCCTACCCATTCTGGATCCTCAGGATTACATTTGTGTAAAATTAAACTCAACCAGGGGAGCCTGGGTGGCTCAGTCGGTTAAGTGTCTCAGGTCACGATCTCATGGTTTGTGAGATCCCCCGCTTGCACTCTCTCTCTCAAAAATAAATAACAAACATTAAGCTTTATGCTGACAGCTCAGAGCCTGGAGCCTGCTTTGGATTCTGTGTGTCCCTCTCTCTGTCCCTCCCCTGCTTGCACTCTCCCTCTCTCAAAAATAAATAATAAACATTAAAAAAATTTTTAAATGGCTTAAATTCAGCCAAATATTTTGAGGAAGCCCCTCACTGATATTTCCCATTGTGATGATCACATTGCTTCAAGTTAAGGGGAGCCTCATTACTGAAATCCACAAATGTTATTGATGAGAAAGTAAATGGCAAAAGTAAAACACGACATGTATTTAAGGAAGTGGCTGTCTACTGAAAAGACAGCATGAAGAGCAGAAGTGGTTTAGCAGGATTTCACATGAGACACAGGTGGTGGATCCAAGCTCTCCTGAATAGGAGCGATGTGACCTGGGGACATTGTCTAACCTCTCTGAGTCCCAGTATCCCCATTGGCACCAGAAGGAAATACAGATGACGATGTTTCTATGAAGATTACAGATATTAAATGTATAGCACCGGGGACATAGAAAGTGCTCTAGTAAAACCATAGACATTGTTATGATGACATTTGGTCATTTATTGTGATATTATTTACATTTTAACACCTAGAGTATTTTTCAAGTGTGTCAAAGTATACTTGCTTTATTTGACTGTAATAAATACACATGGAAGAGCTTGGCCCAATACTTTTTTGGGCCCAATTTTTTCTCAGAGTCTAAAAGCTGATTTATACTATTATGGCCCAATACTCACAAAGTTTAAGGCATGTCAGCAGGGAATATTTCATTCCAAAATGTCCGGACCTTATTTAGGAACCAGGCCACACAGGCTAGTTAATGGAGGGGAGACTGGAAAAAAAGAGGTTGCCCTATAAATATCTGAAGTGCCTGAAAAGGGCTAAGATGCCATGGCTGGCCAGGACATGAACTGGGAGAATACAGAAGACAGAACCAGTAGGGCAAGCAGACCTGGCCACACCAACATCGAAGTGACGGGAGTTCCAGCCATTTGCAGGGCTTCGGACTCTCCAGAGCTACTCAGAACACTCCCATCATCCCTATGAAAGATCTTGAAAAAGGCTAAGGGACATTATGAAACTTTCAGTTGCTGTAAGAGACGGTAACTGATTTTGTTTTTTCATACTCACATGATCAATGCTCGGAGAAGCTTTTGCTACTCAAAGTGCAGTCCAAGGATCAGCAGTTTGGGTAGCACTTGAGAACTTTTTAGAAGTGCAGAATTACTCCAGACCCAGTGAACCAGGACGTATATTTTAACAAGATCCCCCAGGTGATTCATATGCATATAGAAGTTTGAGAAGCACTAATCTGCATGTACTGGGAGATTGTGTATATGAAAAGGTTGAACAGGGAGAATGCATTTTGACTAATACAGAAGAAACTGAGACCTAGAGAGTTCAATAACTTTCCTAAGATCACCCAAGCCTGTCTGATTCTAAAATTCATGTTCTTTCATTATTGAGTAGCTGCTCTTTAAACATGAGTTGGATGTCTGTTGAAGAATATGCTTTGTATATAAAACTTCCTTCTGATTATTGGAGGTCAGCAGGATTAACACAGATGTTCCCAGGTGGAGATGAAGGAGAATAAAGATTAAATTCAAGACGAATTTAGGACTCTCTCCTAAAGCACCACAGACTCTGCCATCTACAGGTGAGAACTATGTGTGAATGCACTTTGCCTCAAACCCTCAGACCCCACTCCTGGCTTTGAGCTCCTCTCGTGGCCATAGTTTTTGCTTCCTGCCTCACAGAAACTGATACATGCCTCCCCTTGCCCTGATGCCCAGTGCTGAGGTACATTTACATTTTCCCAAGGATTCTTTCGTGAGTTATAACTGAAAAGTAAGTATGAAATGCTGGCATTAACAACATTTAACAAATATTTCAGACTTATAACCCATTTTCCTTTTTAAACATAATTTTTAAAAGAGAGGCAAGTAAATTCCTCCTAAAGATAATAAACCAGATTCAGCAAAGGATGGTATGATCCTTTAAACAGATAAGCTTCCCATTAGGGCCTAGAGAGGCCACCCTCAGCAAATGGGAGGTGAGAATACGGAGATTGCACATGATTGCTGTGATGTGGAAGAGAGAAATATGGTGGCTAAAGAGAAGGAGGTGTTGAGGGGGGTGTTTTAAAGACAGGAAAGCCCAGGACACCTGGGTGGCTCAGTCAGTTAAGCGTCCAACTTTGGCTCAGGTCATGATCTCGCAGTCTGTGGGTTCGAGCCCCACATCGGGCTCTGTGCTGACAGCTCAGAGCCTAGAGTCTGCAGCCTGCTTCAGATTCTGTGTCTCCCTCTCTCTCTGTCCCTCCCCCGCTCACACTCTGTCTCTCTCTTTCTCTCAAAAATAAACAAACATTTTTAAAAAATAAAATAAAGATAGGAAAGTCTTAGGCAACTTTGACTGCTGGAAGGAAGGGAGAATCCAGTGTGAGGGACAGTCTGAAGACTAAAGAGAGAGACAACAACAGACACAACAAGGTCCCCAGGTGGATGGGATCATAAAATCCAGAGTGCAAGTAGACAAACTGGTCTCAGGCAGGGGCTGGAAAACTTGTTAATATAAGAGGAGAAATGGGGGGAGGATAGAAGCAGATGCAGGAAGGTTTTAGGCTTAATGGAAGGAGGTGAAGTGGTTCCCTTCTAGTGGCCTCTGTTCTCCCTGTGTTGTAGGAATGAAGGGATCGCTTCATTCTGGGGGTGAAGGAATCATTGGAGAGTCCATGTGTTTGAGGAGAGTGAATGTGCACAATCACTTTTCAGCAGGAAACCAATGGCATGCTCAAAGAGTATCATTATAGGCCTGGATAATGTGGCCACCAATATGAACAGGACTGTCACTAAAGAGGGTCAGTTATGGGGCAAGTTAGTTAGATGTGGGTTGGGTTGGGGGGGGGGGCGAAGCACCCAGGAGCTAGCAATAATGGGCAAGAAAAGGGAAGTGCAACCTTGAGAGCTGGAGCCATGAAGGGGAAATTGCCCAGCAGAGACATTAGTCAGACTTATGGTGAGGCAGAGAGGAAACAGGGAAATAGAGGACCCAACTTCTCTGTCCTCTTTCCATCTGGTTCTTCTGCTAGTGCCTCCCTTGACAAAACCCAACAGGAAGCCAGAGGGCAAGGAGCCCGATGATCTTGCCTGTTGAGGTCAATCAGTGCCCAGAAAAGATATAGGTGGAGAATCTATCCACAGTAGAAACAGCAAATAACCAGCAAGTGGAGAATGTTTGAAATGGCCACTGGTGGAGGATGGATGAAATTACTGCCAAGGAACAGGGCTTGCCTGAAGTTGGGAGCCGTGAATGGATAGTGGCCTTTATCAGTGCAGGCCCATGATTATCTCCTGGAGTGCTCAAGAGTACAGGTGTAAGCACAGAGAAATGGGATGTTTTGGTTGACCCAGGGTTGGGATTTTTCAGGCAGGTGGGGGAGCGCAATGGGAGTGAGGAAGTTGGCACTGGGAAAATATGTGATGGATAATTACGTGTAAGATGTGAGAACAAGATCAAAAAGAGGAAACTGCTGATGAAAAAAGGAGAAGTTCAAGTCCTTGAAGGCCAGCCCAGGGGTATATTGCTGTGCTTCTCAGTAATCTCAGAAGGGTCAATGCATCTCTGGGCAGACAAAAGGCTGAGACCAATACTGGGATTTAGTTCTGCTCACTGTACCTGCCCTCATGGATATCTTTGGGTTGTGTTTGTTTTTGCCTGGCACGTCTTTTTTTGTTGGTAAACTGCAAGTCCTCTGTTCCACATAGATATCATTGGACTATAAATCACAAGGCCCACCTGGTTCCTGTTCCTATTGGTGGCCACATCATCCAGGCCTATATATTCTGAGAACTGTGGTATGCTACTTACATGCTACTGTGTTCTCACCCAAGGAATGAACACATATCCTAATAAAATCCAATCAGAGTCCTTCCATAGGGTGTGAAATATGGACATGGGGGGGAGAACAGGTCTCTTTCTATTGGATTGTAAGCCCAAACTTGCCAGGGTCCAACTTGGCTCTCAGGTAGAGAAACCCTATCAGAAGCAGGAGGAAAACTAAAAGGCTAATATTCAAAAAAACAGAGCAGAAGAGCTGAAAGATGTGGAGGAAAAGGCCTGAGGACACCATGTGAGCCCCTTGTCCAGCCATGTGTGGATCTATCTTTTGGACATCCTGCTTTCATGGGACTAGGACATCTCTTTTGTGCATTAGCTGGTCTTTACTAGGTTTCAGCTGGTCTTTATTGGGTTTCTGCTGTTTTCCACCAAAAAAGTGCTGAGTAACATAATAGTCTGAACATGTCAGAAATGCCCCACTTGCCCCTGGAATTGGTTGGTCATTCAGAAATCCAAGCAGAATTTGGGATAAACATCCCTGGACTCTTTGAATCCCCTGAAGGGTTCCGGCTGCTTTCCACCCTGAGGCCCCACTGCTCTTTTACTTTCCTCAGGCCGAGCTTAAGGGTCATGGTGACACATAGGCCAGCAGCTACCTGGGTTTATTCCATCTTTCGCCTTGGAGCTGATTCAATCCAGTGTTGGAGCAGCTTGTCAGGGAATGATAACAATACAAAGAATCGCCGAATCATAGGCTTTTCAGGCCCCCCGGTGTGTTGAGCTGGCCAAGCCCCTTAATTTTACAGATGGGTAAACTGATACCAAGAGGGCCTAGGAGACTTGCCCATGATTGCCTAACTATAAACCAGTAGAGGAGGTGAGGGAAAGGACATAATATTTATTGAACTGTATTGAGTGCTTACCATATGCCACACATTGTGAGCTTTATATAAGCTTCTTTGTCCTCAAACCGTCCTGCAATGTGGATTTATGACTACCATTTTCCAGATGAGGACACTGAGGGTTATAGGTTTTCAATAACATGCCAGGGGCAAGTTAATGGCTGGTCTGGAATCCATGCCTTGGTCTCTCTGCCCCAAGACCTCCCAGTCTTTTTTAAAATTCCACAGGGCCAGCTCCCTATTGCAAAGAGAGAATAAAAATCTGAAGAAGAGTTATAATATAGCTTTACTTTGAAAACTTCTCAACTTGCTGGGATACATAGAAAGTTGGCCTTTTCCATTGTCTTTCCACCATAAAATATTTCTAGTTGTGACCTTTGGAGAAAATCTTAGAATATAATGTGGCCTTAAAGAACAAAATATGTTACAAAACCTCCAGGCTTCCAAATAGCTTTTGCCATTATTACAATGGAATAGGAAGAAAAAAATAGAAGAGTCTTTCACTGTCAGAATAAAATGTAGCTGACTTCTGCCAAAGCAGTTATTCCTGGAATGTCTAATTATTAAACCAAAGGCTATTATCGAGAAGTCAAGCATTTCATTCTCTTCATTCTGGCAAGAAGTCCTTAGGAAGCTCAATTCACAAACAGAGGAAAATCTCTTTCTGAGAACTGTGCAAAATTCAGCTTTATTTGAAAGAAAATCCTGCCATCTCCTTGGCAAGAGCTGTATAACATGCACAGTATATAAAACAAGATGACTCAAAGGGCCCAAATTTCTTCCTGCGGCCTCCAGGCTTCCTTGAAGGCCTGGGCCTGCCCCAACTCAACTTTAAAGGGCATGCCAGCGACAGCAAAAAAAAAAAAAAAAAAAAAAAAAATCAAAGAGGTACAGGGCTCACCAGCTCACCGTTCCTGTGACTCCAACAACCCTAGATTCTTAAATGTTCCCATTTCTATTATTATTAATTATAATTAATATTTATTGAGCACTGACCACATGCTGTGTGTTATGCTAAGCATTTGACATGCATTTTCTCATTTAAATACCACAACTTTATATCTCCACTTTGGAAATGAGGAAATTGAGGCTTGAGAAGATTGTGTAACTTGCTTGAGAGAAAACCTCTATTTTGTGCCTCCTGATGAATCAGAGTGAAGCTGTTAGGCTTAGGTCCCTCGGAGGGAAAAGAGAAGGGAAGGAAAGAAGCCAACCTTCTTAGCATCTACTATGTGTCCAACACCATGCTAGGCACTTTGTTTCTTGTCTCTCTCTTCCTCACAAAAACCCTGGTTTTTACAAACAACCTAATTTTCTATAAGAGTTCATGGAGAGAGAGATTAAGTAACCAGACCATAGTTAGCAGATAGTTGAGTAATTATTGTACAGATCACGTATTCTAAACATCCCTTTCTACATATGCCCTAAGCGTGTAGAGGATTTAAGTCCTGGCTCTGTGATGCAAGCTGTCGGATCTTGGGCAAGTCCCTAATAATCCCGTTAAGTCAACAAGGTCAACTAAGATAATGTATGGGGATCCTTACTACATTCCACTTTTCCACACACAGCTCCCTCCTCTCGTTTCTGGCACTTCTGTCAGAGCCCTCCTTGCTTGGCAATGCTCCTTAGTGGCTTATGTGGGGTGGGGGGGGGGGGGGGGGCACGAGACTGTCTCAAGAGCCCCAAGGGATGACACATTCCATAGAACCCACATCTTGGAGCGGAGTTGGCACTAATCTATTTAGTAAATGTTGACTATTGAAGATCTCCTGCTGTTTTCAGTCATAGGAACTAGAGATGTCTTTGCAAAGTCCTGAATCCCTTAAGAGGTCATTTGACCTGCTGGTCACTTTTGGGTGACTTTAGTCTCTGTTGCTTCAGAAACCCTGGCCACAAACATAACGGCCTCTTTAAAATTCAAGCTACTAAAGCAATGACCCCCCCCCACCTCAGATATCCATTATAATATTCCTTTGCAAAGCTACCTCCTCCAGCAAACATTGATTAGATTTTATTTTTTGACATCTCATCTTCAGCAAAAATTTGGGAAGATATAAAGGAAGGCACACTCATACCCAATCATGTGGCATTCAGTCACAGTAAGAATGAGGTGGTCCCAGAGCTAAAGATTTGCCTTTCTGGTCCTCAAGTCAAGTAAACATGGCCTATCATGTATCACGTTCAGGTGACCCCCACAGATGAGAACCCCACTGCACTGACTGAGCAGGGATCAACACTGCAGGTCAGTCAGGGAGAACATGTACAGAGGGCCATTTTATAGGGTGATGCCTGAGTCAGTATCATTGGGTGAGGAAATTTAGACCTACACTGCTCTTGAGCTAGGCATTTTACTAATACCACAGAGTATAAGAACAAAAGTTCTCAAAGGATTAAAAAGAATATAACACAGGTCACTTACAAGACATACAGTTTCACACTAATTCTCCAAGTGCAGTTGCTTGACCGGAAGCATTAACATCACCTGGAAACTTGTTCGAAACTTAAATTCTCAGGCCTCAGAATTAGTGTGTCAGCACCAATCTGGCAGCCCAGTTTCGTGTCCTCCTACAAGAGAAATACCATGCTAGCCAATAGAGACTATTTGCTCATTGGATGCACTTCTAGAATCAGGGCCCTACCACAAAGCCCTGAAACCACCCTGTAGTCATGAGTCCTGAAGCTTCTGGACATCTAGTCAACTCCATGCACAAGGAGGTGGGGGTACAGAAGGCATCATGAAGGTGAGAATGGGAGACCAGAGCCTATACCAGACCTGGTCCAAGCCCAGAGCACCCTTCTCAGATGGCACTAGAGGCCCTGACTAAAACTAATCTCACCAGAGAGTCACTTACAAAATTTTGAGGAAGTGACTCAGTTGGTTGAACGTCCGACTCTTGGTTTCAGCTCAGGTCATGATCTCACGGTTTGGTGAGTTCAAGCCCCACATCAGGCTCTGGGCTGGCTGCACTGAGCCTTCTTGGGACTCTCTCTCTCTCCCTCTCTCTCTGTCCCTCCCCCACTTGCGCTATTTCTGTCTCTCTCAAAATAAATAAATAAATTTAAAAAAAAAAAAAGAAAGAAAGAAACTTTTGAGGAAGAGATTTCAAAGTACAAAAGCCCTTGGGACCATGGCGACAGAGAAGAGAGGAGTAGTAGATGGCATGGGGAGCCCCGCTTGCCCAGGCCTTGGGACAGTAATGCTGTTGGCTTCTGTCTGCACAAGCTGCCCCCACTTATTAATTAGAACCAGACTCTACTGCTCCTAGGCCAGTCTTTGCAGCCTCCACAGAGGCCAGGATAGCACTTCTCATGTGAGAAAAACTCAGTAAAGTTTGCTAATTGCTCCACACATAAATCTTACTGTTGTTTTTAACTAAAGGAAAAAACATGTTATTTATGGTCTAAATTAACCACCTCCACTCACCGTGGGAAGCTTGTCTAAGTCACAAGGCAATCACAGCAAGTCAGTAGCACACCTGAGACTGGGGGATTATTAATCAGGTCTTTCTGACTCTGGATACCTGCTCCTTCTACTATATCATGTTGCTTTGGGACCATCAGAAGTTTCAGAGAACTGAACTTGGGAAGGTTGGGTTAGGAACCCATATACAGTATAGGAGGAGTCAAAAATTTCTCTGGTAAGAATCCCTGAAACAAAAGGGTCTACAAAACTATAGCTATAGCAGTAGGTTTCCTCTCCCCTCATTTAGACAGCAGTGGTTTTTTTTTTAAGTTTTATTTATTTATTTATTTTGAGAGAGAGAGAGAGAGAGAGAGAGAGAGAGAGAGAGAGAGAGAATCCCAAGGAGGACCCATGCTGTTAGCACAGAGCCCTACAGGGGCTCCATCTTGTGAACAGTGAGATCATGATCTGAGCTGAAACCCAGAGTCCAGACGCTTAACTGACTGAGCCACCCAGGCACCCCAACTGCAGTGAGTTTTAAAACAAATTATTTGACCCTCCCCCTACAGAAGGTGGAGTCTAATTCCTCTCCCCTGAATATGGGCTGGCTTTAGCAATTCATTTCTAATAACTTGAATGTAGCAAAAGAGACACTTGCTATCTTCCAAGGTAGGTTAGAGAAGGCAATAGAGCTCCTTCCTGGTTCTTCTCTCTCTCCCTCTCTCTCTCTCTCTCCCTCTCTCTCCATGTCTTGCAAGCCCTCCACCAACATATGAAAGAAGTCTGGATTTCCTGAAGCCACTTTACTGAAGAGATCCCATAGAAATGGTGACACATGGCCATGGAGCTCCAGTTGTTCCAGACCCCGCCTTTCTGAGTCTCCCCACCATCAACCACCAGACATGAATGGGCAGCATTCAGATAATTCCATGCCTCTGCCTTCAATCTGCCAAAGCTGACATCAAACGGATTAGAGACAGACTGCCCCAGACAAGCTCTGGCTAAGTTACCGACTTACAAGCAAAATACTGTTGTTGTTTTAAGCTACTAAGTTTTTAAATGGTTTGTTAACACAGAATTCCATAACTAGAACACGGCCCCAATCAAAAGAGGTGAATGGTACCAAGTGAAAAGTAGAGGAAAACTGGCAAATGTTAACACTTAGAGAGGGTGATTTTCAGTATCTATAACGGACTTATTTTTGCCTTTTTACCCCAGTAAACATATGGACAATTATGCAAAAATCCTCCCTGTCAGGGTTTCAAAGAAGCCAATAAAATCAGGAAGGTAAGTATTGATACCTATTAGAGTTGCCCACGACATTTGAATATTTTATTCTAAATGAGATTTTCATATTCAGATCAAAATTACTGTGAAATCAATTCGGGATTTTTTCCCCCAAAGACTTCTCTTTTGCTGGTATTTTACAGATTTTTGGGGTGGAGGAAAAGTTTACTTTGTGGTCTATTTATGGATATCCTTGTTGATGATTTTTGCTTGTTTTGCTTAGAGAATCCATTGATTTTACACTCTGGGATATCTTCTGGTTTTCCCAGAGCCCAAACTGTTGTATCTCAATTGGCTTCTTCTCTCTACCCAACCTTGTCCTGCTGATTCCTCTTTTAGAATGAGTGGCTCCCAAATTTGGTTTCCCCACTGAAGCCTCCTGAATCAGTCAACCACTCTTCCCTGTCTTTAAAGTCCTAAGTGTGATACCCATTCAAGCCTCCTAGGCCCTGGCTTGGTCCAGAACCCTTGGCCTCTTGCTTTTCTACCATGATCACGCTCCTGTCCCAATACTTCCCTTGTTTCTTTTGTGGATAATTATAATCCTCTCCTAACTGGTTTTCTTGTTTCCAGTACCTCTCCTCTGAAATCCAGGTACTGTATTAGAATCTGACACATCTTTCTCAAACAACAATTTCACCAAGTCACCAGTGCCTCTAGAGTCCAGACCAAGCACATAATAGCACAAGGCCATTCACGTTCTGGCCATTGTCCCCTCAAGCCTCATAACACACACTTTCCTCTTTCCATAGCATTTTTCCCCAATAATACCACCGTATGTATGGTTTTCTAAACACACCATATTGTTTTAGGCCCCTTTGTGTTTAGAAACATTGCTCTCTCTTTTCTTTCCTCATGACACAACCACATGTGCAACTCCTATTTATCCTTCAAAATACATTTCACCTGTCACCTCTTTTAAGAAGCCTTCCCTGATCCTCCATAAAGAGTTTCCATCTCTTCTATCTTGTACACGCTTCTGTGGCTGCACAGGCTACAGTGAGGGAATCTAGGTATTTACATGTCAGCCTCCCCTACTGGACCTTGAGCTCCTTGGGGGAGACTGCCCTACTCATCACTGTGCCTCAGAGCCTCACATAGAGTCATCTACCAAAGGGACTCAATAAATGTTTTTTTCAATTAAGTAGGGAAGAATAAAATGAACAACCATTCAGTGGTGGATTCTTAAACGATGGACCAAGTGCCCTTGAAAAAACAGTCTCTGGTAGCTAGCCAGGCACACCTTAACTTATAAAGTTTATATCACAATAACAAAACTCCAACTTCATCAACAGCATGGAGGTGAGTGACTGAGCTGATTCAAACAGAGATGAGAGGAATAGGGGCGCCACATGAACATAAACCATTTTGGGAGTAAGTTTTGTTAGGTTCACAGCTCATGTAATTCTGGTTGGAATTAACAAGACTTATAAACTATAAGAGCCAGAGAGTCATCTCTATCTTGTCCATAGCTCCGGTCTGATCTGGTCTTAGATTAATAGTTCTGAGTTTAATCTTCACACTTTAATAAAAATATAAACAAGTTGAATTGGATCCAAAGAAGAAAAATAATCATTATTAAGATTTGGAAAATAGAAATGATAGGAAAACATTAAAGATGTTCAAGAACCAATTTCACTTGTAGAATTAACCATAAGA
The DNA here is from genome assembly GCF_007474595.2 of Lynx canadensis. NCBI lineage: Eukaryota > Metazoa > Chordata > Mammalia > Carnivora > Felidae > Lynx > Lynx canadensis. Next base: position 50,138,096 of record NC_044311.2, on the reverse strand, counting down.
AATTAACTAAGAACTTGCACAAAATATTTGCTACAATATAGTTTGTAAGGACATTTTTTTAATCATGAAAAAAAATGAAAACACTTAAGTGACCAAACAAAGAGATCAGATAATTAAACATCCATAAATTTGATAGCCAAGAGATGGAAATATAGAAATGGAGTTATACTCAATGATATAGTTATTGAAGCAATTAGATTATAATCCAGTAAAATTCCATTTTATAAGTTTACATATGGCAGAAAACACTCTGAAAGAAAATGCAGCAAAATTTTGGAAGTAATTATCTCTGAGAGTTTGAATTTAGATTTTTTTTTATTTTGCTTATCTGTATATTCTATGTTTTCTAAAATCACCATGCACTACTATATGGAATTTTTTAAATTAAAGTGAAATAGTGGTAGAAATTAGCTTGATTTAGCACCAGATGTGATTAGGAAACCTCTATAAACTTGGCTTCTCATGAACATAAAATAGACAAATGGGTAAATTAGACATAAGGCCAAAGCTAAGCTGGAATAAAGACAAGGAGATTCTATAACACCAGGTTGAGGAATTTAATCTTTATTTTGTAAGAAATACGGAACATTGAATCTTTTTGTTCAGAAGAGCGACTCAAACAAAACTGTTATTTAGAAAAATATTTCACAGGTGGAATTGGGCTTTGTGGCTAATTGGAAGGAAAAGGGGAAAGTAGAAGCCAGTGTTTCCAACTATAAAAGGTTTGAACCCTAAGACATGGGACAGACAATAATGGCTTGGACAAGTCCAGAGAAAGACAGGGAAGAATTTGGAAATGCAGAAGAAAGGTAATGAATAAGCTGGACTTGAATCGTGCTCTAGCAATCAGGCAACTGCTACTATCCACTCCTGGAAACTTGAAGTGGATGTTCCTCAGAGGAAAGAATAGGAAGGAAGGAAGGAAGGAAGGAAGGAAGGAAGGAAGGAAGGAAGGGCAGAAGGGAGGGAGGGAGGGAGGGAGGAAGGAAGGAAGGAAGGCAGGCAGGCAAGAAGGCAAGAAGGCAAGAAGGCAGGGAGGAGGAAGGGAGGGTTTGTACATGTGGAGTTGACACAATTCTTGTAAGTTTCAGATTTCCTAGGCCAAGATTAGATTTTGGAGGCTGGACTTAATAGAAAGTTAAGTTTGGAGAAAGATTACACTGAGTCTCTGAAGAAAGACCTATCAAAGAATCAGAATAAACTACACAAAAAGTAATTCCTTTAATCCTGAGCAACTAAAGCTGAAAATATATTAAAGGATCACAAAACCTGAAAAAAAAAAGAGCAAAGGAAATAAGAAGCACAATATTTGTAAAATCTCTTCACTGATATTTTAATAATTCTTTATAATTTATCCTTTGCCTTTTTCCAAAGAGGTGGCTTGTTTTATCCCTTTAATGTATTCATAGTCATTTATAATTTCAGATAAGCCCTTTTGGTTCATTCCAAACTGGGTTTTAGTGAAAAATAACTGAAATGAATGCTGATGTGATTTCTCATTGACTCCATGATCTCCACTCCAGGCTGGAAACTTGGTACAACGAAACAACATTCTGTATAATCATTAACCTCAAAGGGCATGTTATTAATTAAAGGATGTAAGACTCGTCTGCATCCTGAGTATTAGAAGAGAGATAAATGTTTAAATAGAAGAGCCTGCCCATTTATAAGAACTGTGGGAAAATTTACTTGACCAAGAAGTAATTGCTTGGTGTTCTGTTGGAAAACCATTTTACACTGATTACCTGTGAGCAAATGACTTACCCACCCCCCAACAGTATGAGGACAGACTGATTTAAAACTTTACATAAATCTGAATTCATTTCCTCTGATTTTTCTGGAAAGAGAGAAGCCTGCAGACCCATGCAGATTTCTAAGCTTTGATTGCGAATACCATCCAGCTCCCTTTACATAAGCCAGACAGATGTTTTGGGAAAATGATCTAGTCATCTGGATTTGAATAGAGGCATTTTCTTAAATGACAGCAATGAGCCCACCCAACATATGTCATCAAAAGTGTTGGTCTCCAACTGAGATGTCAGAGAGAAGATCTGACAGTCATAACCCCCAAGTGATGGGGAAAGTATCTTAAGAGACATTACCAAATACATTCTAGAAAGTCTGCAGTGCTGGGCAGATTGCAGAGCTTGTGGTTCATATGACTCAGAAGCTACTTTTTTTGAAGATATTTCTTAACAGAACCACAGTGAGGACAGCATGTGGCCCAGGTCTGTGAGGCAAGGGGCATAATTACATAGACTCCAGTGTTTCATGTAAAGCTCTTTTTAAATGTTTTTTTTTAAATTTTATTTCCAGATTTAATGAGCTACAATTGACAAAGAAAATTTGTATATATTTAAGGTGTGATGTTTTGATATATTAATACATCGTGAAATGATTACCACAGTCAAGCTAATTAACACATCATCACCTCATATACTTGCCATTTATGTGTACGTGTGGTGAGAAAACTTATGATCTACTCTCATAGCACATTTCAATAACACAATGCAGTATCATTAACTAAAGTCATCATGCTGTGCCTTACATCCCCAGAACTAATTCATCCTGTATAACAACCTTTGTACCCTTTGAACAACATCTCTGGGCTGCCTCACTGTCTGTTTAGCCATACCACTTTTCTAAAAACTTTTATAACCACTTCCCCACACTAAATTCCCTCTATTGAACTACCCAATAAGGACTCTGTTTTCCTGGTTAGATGCTGACTCATACAATGTACTAACCCACTGGTCTGGAGACAGAGTGGGAGGAAAGTGTGGTAAGGAAGAGTAGAAATGCTGAGTAGCTCTTCTGTGAGAGGGGTCTGGAGCTGCCACAGGAAAGGAGCCTGGTGCCATAGGGAGCCAGTTGGCTCCAGTGTGGGAGTCCAAGCTCATTTTGTGACCACCTCTGGCATCTGTACATCTTTTCCACTTTGGCGATCTCAGCTAAGAGGCTTAGAGGTGCTAGATACTCCACTGCCCCAAGTGAACAGCCAACATTTGGCCTGCCTGCCTCTTCAGGGCTATGTCACCCCTGGTTTCCATGTCTGAGCACAGGTCAGGATACATCCTGTGGGTTCCTCCCTGTAGGGGAGAAAAAATTTTCCCTCTCTTAGGTTCAGCGGCTGGGGACCCTGTTAAATAAACTGACAAAAGACAGATTAACAAGATAAAAACAGAGTTTATTAACAAGTACAGTACATACACATGCAGAGGAAACTCAGTGATGAGTAACTCAAAGAGATGGTCTAGAACTTGGGCTTATATAGCATCTAAACAAAGAACAAGAAGTTTGTAGAGAAATGACAAGACAAAGGAAAGGGGTGCAGGCTTCTAGAGTTAGCAAACTTTGAGAAGATAAATATATGGAGGGAAACTAATAGAAGATAAGTTTCAAGTCTGTCAGGTTTGTTGGGTAGATTCATCTCAGTGCCATCTCTGCGCTGTTAAGAGTCTAGAGTTGTCTCTAATGATTAAGAGTCTATCTCTGATTTTAAGCAATGGTAGGAAAGGTACAGAACTTTTTTGGCAACTGTTTCTCAATTATCTTCAGCTCAAAATAATCCTAATGCCAAAGTGCCATATTTGTGGTGGCATATTCTGATCCCCCAAACTCTCCTTATGGTTCTCTGTTGCCTCAACTTTCCCCATTTCCCCCCAACACACTTCATTAACTGTGACAAAAGGTAGAATTTTCAGGATCCTCAGACCAATTCTGCAGCTGGAAAAGAGAATCCCCACAAGTGGATGTCACCTTGTGGTGACACATCCAGTCCATTACATGTTCCACGGCCCCTTCTCCACTGCCTATCAGGATAATTTCCCTCATGTCATCATTAACCAGAAAACTTCATCCTGTCTCTTCTAGGTGATAAAAATGCTGCTGTACTTCCTACCATCCCAATAATTTGCTTTAAACCAGCCTAAGTAAGGCACTACAAAGAGTGGGTTTGGGTCTTAAATATGTGACCTCTTGTGGATGGAGTCTTCAAATTCTCCATAACCTATAACCCACATGTAGTCTGTCTCTGAGACATTTCACTCTTGTAATATTTTCTTAATATGTTCTACCCTCTATGGACACCTTCTCTGAGGTTCCCACATGCCATAAAATCTTTGTTTTTGATTGCCTGGTAACATCCAACACAGGTCACACTGCTTGTCTTCCTGTCGGTTCAAGGCCATCTGGCCAGGGTCCAACTAGAGTCCACAGATCCAGTGCTGCTTGAGTCATTTGACCAACTTTGCCATATCCCTTTGATAACTGACGATTCAGGACATGTACCTCTCTCCAAAGGTTGGCCTTCTGGCATCTCCTCCTGGAATTCTCTGCAGAAACCAGTCTGGTACCTTACCTAGCCAGGCAGAGTCCCCCACTTTCTGGCTGAAACACTGTCACAGTGTTTCTTGCTGAAAATCTAGTCCCAAGACTACAGCTATTTTCCTTTCATTCCCCCCCTTCTGAAAGTATTCAGAACACTTTTGTCATTCACGATGGATCCAGTGGTGTATTCAACACCTCCCTCCTAAGAGTTCAGATACCATGATGACCACTCCTTTTGATTCAGATGCACTGGACGCCACAGCACAGTTCAACATCTCTAACACTGGCCCAACCAAAAGCAATCAGGTATTCTCTCCTTATGGGGTGATTATCTACAAGCGCCGTGAAGGGGGGCAATGGAGGAAAATTCTACATGGCCATATCAGCAAAGCAACTGGGTAAGCACATGCATGTTCATGGAGTTTCGATTTTATTCAAAGACATGGAGAAACAAAGGGAGGTGTCTGATCATTTAAAACAACTGTATAAAAATTAATACGGATGTTAAGAGTAGAAAAATATTTACATGTATTTTTAAGACAAAATGAGAGGATTCAAAAGTATATCAATGGTCAGCTTCAGGCTAAGTCCTTCATTCCCTTAGAGGTGTGCATTCTTTCTTTTCCACTTATAAGGATCCAAGGATCAAAGCAGTAAGAGCTCTCAGGGGGTGCTCATAATCCATGCCTTCTCGCATTGTGAGGGATTTTCCAACCATGTACTTCCTCCCACCAAAAGAAATCTTTCACACCACTACTGCACCAAAACTTATGGGGAAATAGGGCCATGGATAAATGGTTCAGGAAAACTCTCCTCAAGAAGAACTTTTGCTTCTTTCTCTCTAAGTGGAAATAAAGAATCCCCAAGAGGAAACCACAGGGTGTAAATCTAGGGAAAGAGGCTTCCTAACCTTCTACTGGAGGCCAAACTAAAAAAACAAAACAAAACAAAACAAAAAAACCAAGAAATTGTTCAAGGTTCATAAATGGGCCCAGCTGATCAAGAAGGGAATACAGCTGGGATGTCTGCGCTGTTGAGATTTGGAACCAGTCAATTCTTTGCTGTGAGGGAGAGTCCTATGCTCTTTTGGATATTTTAGTAGCATCCCTGGACTCTCCACTCACCAGATACCAACAGCACTAAATACTCAGTTGTCACAATCAAAAATGTCTCCAGACATTGCCAGTGTGCCCAGGGCTGAGAACCATTGAGTGAAGTTAAGGAAAGTATAGCTTAGCTAGCAATAAAACATTTTATTTCTTAGAGTGTCCTCTGTGCTACGTATATCACCATGGATTTAGGGAGAGTGCAATGTCCATAGTAGATGTGGCAAAATTCAAAATGCAAAGATTTAGACCCCTTGCTGGCCATCATCCTCAGGACTAACACTACCTGAACTGAGTACTAATGAAAGGTGGGAATTATCCTAGTTTCACTAGGGCCATGTACAGCTGGACAGGCTGGGCACTGCACAATTCCAGAAGGTGCTATTCACATAGACTATGATATGAATGGTGCTCCCTGCAGTTGTGCAATACAACAGCCCTGGATGTCACAATGTTTCAGCCATCTGTCTCCTGTCTGGTAGAGAGAATCTTAGGAAAAAGAAGAAACAAAACTAGTACACAATATATATGGGTCAGGAAATCATGACTCACCATCTGAGCTTTAAAATGGGATACCGCTTCCAGATGGCATCACATTCTCAAAAATTAAAAGAGAGCTTCACATCTAAAATATCTTGCAACAAAAATTTATTTTACATTTCTTTTTTGTTCTCAGGACTCTCCTGGATTCCTTGAGAACATTAGAGAAATGGTGCAGTACAATGGAGTAAGCCTGGGATTTCTCATGAGAAGATCTAGATTTGATGTATGTTCCTACCACCTAAAAGCCCTGCATTGGCTTTCCAGTGGTTAAGTTGGAAATGATGGTAATTGTTCCTGTCCCAGAGTGTTGTGAGGATTAACAAAGAAGTGAGACAACACGTGTGCATGTGCATTGTAAAGGGTAAAGTACAATCCCAAGGCTGCTCAGTTTCACAAATAGCTGATGTCACTTGATAGCTTGCCAAAGATTTGAGACTTTTTTTCAAAATGTCAAAGACATCTGTCTTCTAAAAGGTATTCATTTTTAACATTTTTGGAAATCCTCTCATCCATGTAATTTTAATTTTTGTTGTTCCTATTTTATATTACTTTATGCTTACAGGTCATAAAATTTCTCTTACTGATGGACTAAACAAATAGACTGATGACTAGGATGTTAAAAGAAAGTGGCATTTTATAGAAGCCTTTTCAGTGTTTGCTCAAAAGAGAGTATAATTGTCTACACTTATCCTAAGAATACTTTTTTTTACTAACTATAAAAGCAATATATGATCATTATGAAAGATTTAAAAAAGTAAGGAAGACAGTAACAACCATCATAATGCCACTCTCCTAAAATAACCCCCCCCATGTCACATTTCATCCATTCTTTTCTTTGTTATAAAAAATATTATATATTGTTGAGATTATACCATAGACCCAGCTCTTGCTTCTTCTTTTCTATATTATACAGGAAAGTCATTAAAAACCCTAGAAATATTTTAATGGCTACATAAGATTCCTGCAAATGAATGTTTCATAATTTATGAACTATTATCCCACCAACAATTTTCATTTTTCTTTTGCATCCACACTTTTTTTTTTTTCTAAATTCCTAGAAGTGGAACCAAAGGGTCTGAATTTCAATTTGCTACCAAAAAGGTCCTGGTCTCAGTTTGGTACCAGATTAAAAAAAAAAAAAAGCCATATGAATTTTCACACCTTTTAGCAATATGAGGATGCACTGATTGGAATACACTAACCAGAACTAAGTATGCTTGGTTTTAATGTGTATCCTTTTAATTTCCATATATTTGATATGTGATTTTATTAGTCACTATTACCTCCTCTTACTTCTATGCTCTGCTCATTTATTTTTATGGTGTCTCAGTGTTTTAATTGATATGTATGAATTCTTTATATATAAAGGTTATTCATCACTTATCTCTAACCTTTGGGTAAAGAACATTCCAGACTATTTTTTTTTCCTTTAGTATTGCATGCTTTTTTTGATGTTGTACTTTTAATCTTGATGTGATCCAAACCACTAGCATTTTTCTTGTAATTTCTTCTGTTACTTTTAAGTTTAGGAAAAACTTTATTTTTACCCTGAGACCAAACATTTATATTTATCTATATGACCTTTAGTGTCATTCTTTTTATAATTACCTAAAATTCACATTGGCTTATTGCACCAGAGAGGGAGGGGGGATCTCCAAAACAAACAAGCAAAATGATAAATACATACATACATATATACACACACGCATATTTACATAAAATATTTTTAATATATTTGAATACACATATAAATACATATATATATATGTGTGTGTATGTATACACACACACACACACACACACAAACACACACACGTACATATATTCAAATTCTTGGCTTTGAGTATAAAAATAGGCTTTTCAAATCCAAAGTAGAAAAAGCATTCTTGAAGACAGAGTCCTTTTGATCTTTCAAGAGCTTCTCATTTCAAGAGGTAAAAAAAAAAAAAAAACCCCTGGAAGATCAGAAGCACAGATTTTAAACTAGTAAGCAGAGGGCACAGAAGCACGAGTGAGACCTATAAGAACGGAAGTAAGAATCCCTTCTGGACTGGGAGGAGCTAGGAGCCAAACACAAGAGCCCCAGGATGGAAAGCCAGATGAGTTTGTGAAGTTCAAATACTCCAAGGATTCAGCATTCAGGTGCCCAGAGCCACTCGGAGCACCCACATTAGATTAAAAATGGAAGCACCGTGGGTTTAAGAACAGAGCTCCCCACGAGGGCCCGAGAGAGTGATAGATCTGGGTGCTTTCCGTAGCCGCCCCCCCCCCCCCCAAAAAAAAAAGACCTGCGGAAAGTAACAGAAAATGGAAGGTGGGCCTGGCCGGGGCAAGGGCACATTGGGGCAGGGCTGTGGCGTGAGCAGAGGAGCCCGAGGGGCGGCAGTGAGGCTGCCCCGAGTCAGGAGGGAGAGAGCTCCTCAGCCAGGGACATTCGGAGTAGGCACAGTGGACAGAGAAGCCAACCACCTGACAAGCCTCGCCTTGGTAGGGCCAGCAGAAGGATCCACTTCTGAGACTGAATTCCCACGCTAAGGCCATGCCTGACCCCGTGGAGGAACTAGGTGGGCCCGGTGCGCAGGAAAGACAGAGGAACGAAAAACCCTAAGAGACTGAGTTCTTGGAGAAGTGACTGAGTTACCCAGAATTAGCCAGATTAAGTTTAACACTCTCAGAGAAAACAGGGGCTCATGGGCCATATGAATATAATGTGAATATTATAATCCTAGAAACATAGAGAATATAAATACACATATAAATATATAATAAATATTAATATATTTTAAGTATATATAATATGTAACTCATATATATATACCTCCTTTCCCACTGATTGGGATACCACCTTCATCATGTTAAATACATATACATGTATTACATATACTGACATATGTTTATGGACAGTTTGGCTCCATTTATCTGCCCACTGTTCTAAGGTGGTATTTAACAGATTTAGGCACAGCAACTCATGCTTGCTTAGTCTTCAGCTTTCGTTTCAACTGTATTCAGGTCCTGTATTTTCCTGCAGCCCTCTCTTAAAAGCTGCTTACTGCTTAAATCGAATCAGTCTCTTAGATATCCCCCATTAATAAATCACATCATCTCCACATTCCTCAGCATACCTATCAATTGAGAATATTCAGGAATGTCTCTAAAGGCCCCTTAGGCTCAGGACTCTTCAATATCACTAACTGTAATACAACAAATAGATTAAAAGTCTAGAATGAATGAAACCATTATCTGGGCACTAGTTTTACTGCATCAACACCTCAATAAACATGAGATTTGAAAATGTGTAACCTAAGGCATTTTTTCTATAGCCCTTTTTTTTCTCTTTCTGTCCTTGTTGGATAGGATTCTTGGAGGTTACTAAGATAGAAATTATCTGCGTTCAAATCAGGTGGAAAAGAAAGACACAACTTTGACCTAGAAGAATGTGACACTTTGGATTGTGAAAGGAGAATAAATAACATTTTCTCATATCAGCCTCTGTCCCGGGAGGTCTTAGGTTATTAAATATAACTGCTCGAACAAATAGTATTTCTCCTCCTGGGAGAACTGGCTCTTGTTCTGCTACTCCCAGGACAAGCTGTGCAAAGCCAATTAGTCAAACAGCCTGCACCAGATTAAAACCCTCTCCTGACTCCTCTGGAAAAGCCTAGTTAGGCCTCCGTTAAAATCACCCGGGACAGCCTTACCTATCTGGAACGTGACGCCAGCCAAAGGAAGCCGTGTGCCATGGCCTATCTGCTAGAAGCACATGGCTGTAGTGAGCTGTCTATTCAGTTTCAAGTGTTCCTTATTCATAAGAGCCCTCTGTTGAATCAAGTCCTTCAACTAGCCTCCCTTCGTCCAGTCTCCTTTGGACTACAACTGTTCCCAAAATTCAGTTCTAAAGTCATATATTAGTAGACCCTGAAAGGGTCTCAGGCATAGTTTTCATCCAATCTTCCTTTTACAGGTGAGGTCCTGAGAAACATGGTCACTTGCCCGAAGTAACAACAAAGCCCTGACCAAGGTGGAACTAGAACTCAGGCCTGCCGAGTCCCAGTCCAGGGCTCTTTGTACTGACATTCTGCCCTCCTCTCTTTCACTGTCTCCCCTGGAGGTGGGAGAGAGAAATGGCACCTTTGGGGGAAAGGAGACAGCATCTTTATTTACCCATACACTACCGTGCTCACAGTTTCCAGAGATCCCTAAATCCGTGAGAATGTCAAGGGCTCCCCGCCCCACGTACTCAACTAATGGACAGAGATTTCACTGATTTTAATTTGTGATGCAACTATTCTTTTTAATTGATCGAGTCATTTTTTAATGTTTTATTTATTTTCAAGAGAGTGCAAGCGGGAGTGCCTGAGTAGATCAGTCAGTTGGGCATCCGACTTCGGCTCTGGTCATGATCTCATGGCTCATGAGTTCGGGCCCCACGTGGGGCTCTGTGCTGACAGCTCAGAGCCTGGAGCCTGTTTCAGATTCTGTCTCCCTCTCTCTCTGCTCCTCCCCTGCTTGTGCTCTGTCTCTGTCTCTGTCTCTCAAAAATAAATAAACATTAAAAAGAGAGAGAGAGAGAGAGGGGCGCCTGGGTGGCGCAGTCGGTTAAGCATCCGACTTCAGCCAGGTCACGATCTCGCGGTCCGTGGGTTCTTGCCCCGCGTCGGGCTCTGGGCTGATGGCTCAGAGCCTGGAGCCTGTTTCCGATTCTGTGTCTCCCTCTCTCTCTGCCCCTCTCCCGTTCATGCTCTGTCTCTCTCTGGCCCAAAAATAATAAATAAAAAACGTTGAAAAAAAAATTTTAAAAAGAGAGAGAGAGAGAGAGAGAGGAGGCAAACCTGACGTGGGGGCCTGAACCTACAAACCATGAGATCATGACCTGAGCCGAAGTTGGACGCTCAATGGACTGAGCCACCCAGGTGCCTCAGATTGAGTCATTTTTAAAAACTTTTGATGGATCCCCCAAATAATAACTGAGTTACAAAGCCACAAAGAGGAGGGAATTTATTCAAAATATGTGAGTGCCTCCTTTTAGAAATAATTCAAGGACAAATAAATAAAAAGCCTTACTTCATTCACCTAACTGAATAAACTTCTCAATAGATCCTTCCATGATGCCAGTAACAGAAAACAGAATCTTCCATTCAATTTTTCAATGTGAAAAATAGCCAGTTTCTAAGCAATACAGACCTTAAGAAATCATTTTAGCCTCAATCTAGCTTTTAAAAAAATGTTACATTACTTAATGTTTTTTGCGAATTCCTTTTAGAGCAGAGTCAGAAATTTTAAGAATAGATTTTCTGAGTGGCAACACAAACATTTTAAAGGAAGAACAGTGGGTCTAAGTTTTTATTTATTTATAACCTGACTTGCAGTTGGAGTGTTCCCATTGCCTACACGGGATAAGCTCCTTCATTTGTATATCACGGAGAGAATTACCAAGTTAGAAGGGTAAGCAGTATATGCATCAGAAGTCCTAGGGACCGGCTCCCTCACCTTGTAGATGAGAGAAGTGAGACACAAGGAGTTCCTCAGACACACCCAAGGTCGAAGAGCTAATTAGCCTCAGAGCCAGAAATAGAACCCACATCTCCTGACTCCCCAGAATGTATGCTGTGACTCATTCTCACACTTTATAAAGCCTCTTTTGTTACCAATTTCCATGAGTTTTCATTAGATACATGAAAATTATAATAGTGTTATTCCTAACAAATGTTTCTCCCCATTGTTACATATTCAATGTATATATGTGTAACAGCAGAATATATATAATTTGTCAAGGATTCTCCCCGTGGGTCCTTAAAATATCACAATTATTACAGCGGATGGGGGAAAGAGCCCAGGTTTAGGACTCAGATGGGATGCAGTGTTTGAGCCCCAATTCTGTTGTGTATAAGATAGTAGAGCTGGTTATTTGATCTACTTAAGCCTTTGAACCTCAATTTCCTCATCTAAAAATGGAGCAATGAATGCCTACTCTAGTAAGATTAATGCAAAGCCCCTATGACAGTGTCTGGATTCAGAGGAGCTGAGGAGAGAATTTTTTTGACATTTGAAATCTACTATATTTCTGGTCTGTCTAAATTTATTCATTCATTCATAAAATATTTATTAGGCACTTTCTGTAACTGAACATTGTTCTAGAGGCTGGAGATACAATAGCGAACCGGATGGACAATACCCTGAGGGCATCAGCCAGGATCTCTGAGGGGACACACGATGAAGATGGTTTTACACGTGTTAGCGTAAGTACAAAATGGACTCAGCTGCCACTAAGGGAATAACTGCCGCTGCCAGTGTAAAGAAACTGCTGGGATGGTGCTCTCAGAATCAGAAGGCCAGCCTGAAGTCCTTCTCCCGCCTCCACCGTCCAGGCTCCCTCTAGTGCCCCCTACCGACAGAATCTAGCGGAGAGCGACTCGCAGAGCGGAAACGCGGTTTGCGGTCCCAGCCCCAACATCACAAAGCAAAGTACCAAGGGTAGGTTTGGATCGTAAGGACAATATTTTAATAACTGACACAGATACATCCTGAAGAAACTAATCCTGAAGAATCTAAAGGTCTTTGCAAATTTGAAAAGAACACTTGCCAACTACTGCAAAGAATTCTAAACCTCATGCTGTGAAATCAGTTACTCAAAACAGTGCACGCCTGTGTGATTTCTTTTCTTTCTTTCAAGGAAACATCTCACTGTGAGTTTGTTTATCCTGAAGTATGTTACTATTGCAGTAAACTGAATCAAATGACACGTGGGAATGAAGGATTCAGAAGGTAAGAGAGACTTACAGGGGCAGAACTGGAAAAAAAATTGTAAAATAACAACTGAGATGAACTTTGGTAGGAAAACTGAGGTCTCTACGCAGAATTTTTCCTAAGTTTTACCAAGAGGCATGCAAACACTAGTCTGATCCACCTCCCTGCAAAATCTACAATACAATTTGCATCCCTCACAAGGTTTGTGAACTTGGATTTTAACAGTGGTAGGAATGCATACATTGGTACAAAAGGCAAAAAGGACAAAGAGCATTATTATAATTAGGTCTTCCTTACACCCTACCTCCCAACTGATAAAAGAATAAATATGATGGCAGTTGTATTGTGTCAGGACTCATTTCAGAAAACAAAATCCGGGGCGCCTGGGTGGCGCAGTCGGTTAAGCGTCCGACTTCAGCCAGGTCACGATCTCGCGGTCCATGAGCTCGAGCCCCGCGTCGGGCTCTGGGCTGATGGCTCGGAGCCTGGAGCCTGTTTCCGATTCTGTGTCTCCCTCTCTCTCTGCCCCTCCCCTGTTCATGCTCTGTCTCTCTCTGTCCCAAAAAATAAATAAACGTTGAAAAAAAAAATTAAAAAAAAAAAAAAAAGAAAACAAAATCCATCCAATTAGCACAAGGAGAATCATTCTAGATCTTAAGTGCCGTACCAGATCCACTGGGAAGGTGAACAAAACAGAACCTAGGCTGAATTTCCAGGGACACCTCCCAAGGGCTCAATACAGAATTAGGCCACCAATGGAGCAGCTGCCTCACAGAGTCGTAAAGTTACTAACTGCATAATGCCCCCCATTTGACACAATCTACACCAGACTGTGGGAGCTAGAGAATGGCACCACTGCTATAATCACTGTAGAAAAACCAAATGTGTCTCCCTCTGTGCTCACCAGCACAGATGGTAAAGAACAGCCTCCAAAATACTGTATTCCGCTTTTGCCTTCTAAATAGTAAACTTCAGGGGTGCTTGGTGGCTCGACCAGTTAAGCATCCGACTCTTGATTTCGGCTCAGGTCATGATCTCACAGTTCATGGGTTCTAGCCCCATGATGGGCTCTGTACTGACAGTGTGGAGCCTGCTTGGGATTCTGTGTCTCCCTCTGTCTCTCTGCCCCTCCCCTACTCACTCTCTCTGTCTCTCAAAAGTAAACAAACACTTTTCAAAAATAAAGTAAAAACTAAATTTCAAACAGAACTGCAACTGCAAGAAAACCTAGGCAATGTGACCTTTAGCCAATACTTTTGGAAAAGATCGGAATGGAAGTTGAGTCAAGCCTCTCCACAGGACTGCCACAGAATTCCTCTATGAGATGGCAAAACATAGGAAATTCTCAAAATCATATGGTACTAGGGGCACCTGGGTGGAGCAGCTGGTTAAGCATCCAACTTCCGTGCACGTCATGATCTCACGGTTGGTGGGTTCGAGCCCCACTTCAGGCTCCAGAGACTCTCTTTCCCTTTCTCCATCCCTCTCTCTCTGCCCCTTGCTCACTTGTGCTCTCTCTCAAAAATCAACCAATCAATCAAAAAATCATATGGTACTAGCAAAAATGTAGAAAAATAGGGCAAAGGGACAAAAACCCGAATCCAGAAAGACACTCATTAATATATGAACTTCATTGATATGAACATACTTAGTAAAAGATAAATATGGAGGAGTGCCTCGGTGGCTCAGTCGGTAAAGCGTCCAACTTTGGCTCAGGTCATGATCTAATGGTTCATAGGTTCAGGCCCCATGTCAGGCTCTGTGCTGACAGCTCAGAGCCTGGAGCCTGCTTCAGATTCTGTGTCTCCCTCTTTCTCTGCCCCTCTCCCGCTCCTGCTCTCTCTCTCTCAAAAATAATTAAACATTAGGGCCCCTGGGTGGCTCAGTCGGTTAAGCATCTGACTCCGGCTCAGGTCATGCTCTCATGGTTGGTGACTTTGAGCCCCATGTCAGGCCCTGTGCTGACAGTTCAGAGCCTGGAGTCTGCTTTGGACTCTGTGTCTCCCTCTCTCTGCTTCTCTCTCTCTCTCTCTCAAAAATAAATAAACATTAAAGATTTTTTTAATAAATAAATAAATAAATATTTAAAAAAATTTTTAAAGATAAATATGGCATTTCAAGGTGGTGGAGAAAATATAAGATATTCAATTAAATGAGAGTTGAGACAACTGGTTAATCATTTACACAACTATAAAGCTACATCCTTCTGACACCACACAGAAAGAAAAAAATCCAGATGGACTATAAAGAGCTAAATGTTAAAAAGTAAAACTATATTGCACTACTAGGCCTTTATCCAAGCGATATAGGTGTGCTGTTTCGAAGGGAGACATGCACCCCCATGTTTACAGCAGCACTATCAACAATAGCCGAAGTATGGAAAGAGCCCAAATGTCCATCTATGGATGAATGGATAAAGAAGATGTGGTAAATATAGACAATGGAATACTACTCAGCAATGAAAAAGAATGAAATCTTACCATTTGCAACTACGTGGATGGAACTGGAGGGTATTATGATAAGTGAAATTAGTCAGAGAAAGATGAAAATCATATGACTTCACTCATATGAGGACTTGAAGAGACAAAACAGATGAACATAATGGAAGGGAAACAAAATAATATAAAAACAGGGAGGGGGACAAAACAGAAGAGACTCATAAATATGGAGAACAAACTGAGGGTTACTGGAGGGGTTGTGGGAAGGGGGATGGGCTAAATGGGTAAGGGGCACTAAGGAATCCACTCCTGAAATCATTGTTGCACTATATGCTAACTAATTTGGATGTAAATTTTTTAAAAATTAAAAATTAAATTTAAAAAAAAAGAAGAAAAAAAGTAAAACTATAAAAGTGTCAGAATAAATTATAAAATAATATTTGTATTGTCTTGGAATGGAAAAGCCCTTGTGAGCAAGCTACAAACTCAAAAATCATAAAAGGATAAGAAGCCTGACACTTCTGACTCCGTACCATTTAAAACTTCTACATCCCAAAGCTGACCATATTAAATTAAGATGAGCAACATCTTAATAGTTGCAATGTGCACAAGATTAATAACCAGAATGCATCAGAAGTAGAAGCTAAACAAGTGAAGGGAAATTTTACAAAGGATATATGGAGGCAATTCTAAAAAAAAAAAAATTGAAGTCAATAAATATATTAAAAGACATTCAACTTCACTAGTAGTAAGAGAATGCAAATTTTAAAAATGACACACCATATCCATCTGTAAACCGACAATAATTCAAAAGATTGAAAATATTCAATTTTCAAGGATGTCTACTTTTACTACTGTATTAAATATTTTACTGGAGGGTTTGGCCTGTGTGAAACAGCAAAAACAATGTAACATAAGAAAACTGGAAATAAAGAAATAAAACTCTCTACAAGGCAAGTCTCAAAAATTTACAAAAATGCTAATAGAATATAAGCGGGTTTAGCAAAGCTGCAAAATACAAGCTCAATATACAAAAGTCAATTTCATCTCTATAAATTAGCAGTGAAAAAATTGAAAACTGAAATCTTAAATAAAAAGTTTCCATTTAAAATAGCATCAAAAATCATAAAATATTTACGGATAGATCTAACAACACATGTGCCCAATCTGTATGCTAAAACTATAAAACGATGAGATAGATCAAAAAAGACCTAAATGAATAAACATATGTACGGTTTTCATAGATGGGAAGACTCCATATTGCTAAACTATTAATTCTTTCCAATATGACCTATCAATTAAATGCAATCCCAATAAAAATTCCAGCCTACTTCTTTTTGTAGAAATTGACTAGCTGGATATTTATATTTACACAAAAAAGCAAAGGACTTAGAATAGCCAAAATAATTTTGGAGAAACAAAGCTGGAGGATTTACACTAATTTATTTCAAGACATCCTATAAAACTACAAATCAAGAGAGCATGGTGTTGGCATAATGAAAGACATATAGATTAACAGAACAAAGTCCAGAAGTAAGCTTATATGTATATGGTCAAATGATTTCTGACAAAGGTATCAAGGTAATACAATGAAGAAAGGATAGTCTTTTCAATTAATGGTGCTGGAACGTTTGGTTCTCCATATGTAAAAGTATAAACCTTAACATACACCATGTACAAGAAATTTACTCAAAATGTATCATACACCTAAACGTAAAACCTAAAACCATATAAGAAAACACAGAAAAAATTATTTGCAATCTTGGGTTACACAAAGATTTCTTAGGTATTACACAAAAAACACAAGCTGTATAAGGGAAAAATCAATAAACTGGACCTCATCAAAATTAAGAACTAGTGTTCGTTGAAAGACATTATTAAGTAAATGCAAACACAAACCACAAACTGGAAGAAAATATTCACAAAACACATATGTGATAAAAGTCTTGTACTCAAAATATATAAAGAACGCTTTCAATTCAATAATGAAAAAAAAAACAATTTTTTTAAAGTGGGCAAAATGTTTAAATAGGTGCTTCACCAAAGAAGAGATACCAGTGTTAGATAAATACCTAAAATAATGCTAAACATCATTAAAAATTAGAGAACCACAAACTGAGGCCACAGTGAGATTCTACTACATACCTACTAGAAAAGCTAAGATTTAAAAAAAAGAAAAAGAAAGAAAAACACCTGAAAATACCAAGTATTATTACAGATGTGGAGTAATTGGAACTCTCAAACTTTGCTGGTGATAATGCAAAATGGCATAGTCACTTTGGAAAACATTCTCACATTTCTTTTAAAGTTAACCATATATGCATACTACCCAGCAACCCCACTTCTAGAGATTTAATGAAGGGAAATGAAAATATATGTCCACAGAAAGAACTATACGTGAATGTTTATATAGTAGCTTTGTCCATAATTGTCAAAAAACTACAAACAACTTAAATGATCAGTTGATAAATGGATAAACAAATTATTCTATATCCATACAATGTAATGCTACCTTGCAATAAAAGATTGAACTACTCATGTACAACACTGATGAATCTCAAAAGCATTATGCTAAGTGAAAGAAGCCATTACCTACTGTAATTTATATCACGTTATAGAAAAGGCAAAACTACAAATCACATCAATGGCTGCCAGAGGCTGAGGGTTGGGGGAAGAAGTTGACTACAAAGGGACACGAAGAAACTGTTGGGAGTGATGAAAACGTTCCATATCTTGGTTGTGGTCTTGGTTACACTATTTTGTATGACTTTGACAAAGACCATTGATTACACACCTAAAAAGGGTGAATTTACTACCTGTAAATCTGACCTAAAAAAATATATCTGTACAATACAACCTTTTTTAATTCTGTTTTGAAAGGAAAAATTTTTTAAATATGTTTCTGTGCTCTTTTTTCCCCCCATCCTTGTATGTGAATTTCTTCCAATTCAACAAGCGACTGAGGATTGTTTCAGCAAAAATACAAAATGAAAAAATGATTCAGTGTTAGGCAGGGGATTTATAAATGAGAAAGTTTTTGTCCATAGCAGAAAGAGAGGAAAGAAGGGAGTGAGGGAAGAGAAGGAAAGGACAAAGTCTTGAAAGCCAAAATATATTGAGAATGAATATCATTATTCCAAAGATTCCCTTATAAACCAAGGCTTGGCCAGCTGAGCCTAAAAATTTCAAAATCCAAACATACAGAAAATTCAACAGTTAATACCCACCTAAGGAGGAAGTGAGAACATTTTTGATTGAGAGAAGAGGAGGAGGAGGAAAGAAGAAAAGGACACAATATCAGATGCCCTTGGGGTCAGAAGAGTGGAAGGGAGGGTCATAAGGAATTCCCAGGGAGATCCTATTTCCTTGGCTAAGCCAGGGGACTGCGAAAGCCT
The DNA here is from genome assembly GCF_007474595.2 of Lynx canadensis. Lineage (NCBI taxonomy): Eukaryota > Metazoa > Chordata > Mammalia > Carnivora > Felidae > Lynx > Lynx canadensis. The sequence continues at coordinate 50,119,541 of NC_044311.2, read as the reverse complement.
CAGAGGAGCCTCACGTTCATCCGAACACTGCATCCAGAAGAGCCCAGAAAAAAATGGCTGAAAGCAGCCACTCCGGCTTGCAATCTGTAGAAGGGTGTGGAGAATGCAGTGTGGTGTTCCTGAACCCCCCAGAAAGGGTTATGAAGAGATTCCCCAAAAATGTAACTAGTGAGCATCAAACGGTATTTGTGGCACTTGGAGGTAACACAATGAAAAACAGACTTCCCACTTTTTACTCTATACTTCTACATTGTTTAAATTCTTTATTACAGAGAATATATGTGTGTTATCACTTGCATAATTAAAACTAAATTTTAAGTTTTCTTAATTTTACATTTTAAAAGAAAATCAGTAAATACAGGAAAACATAAATGATGAGATTAAAATCATACATGATCTGGGGCGCCTGGGTGGCTCAGTCGGTTGAGTGGCCGACTTCGGCTCAGGTCATGATTTCACGGTCCGTGAGTTCAAGCCCCGCGTCAGGCTCTGTGCTGACAGCTCAGAGCCTGAAGCCTGTTTCAGATTCTGTGTCTCCCTCTCTCTGACCCTCCCCCATTCATGCTCTGTCTCTCTCTGTCTCAAAAATAAATAAACGTTAAAAAAAAATCATACATGATCTCAGCTTCCAGAAATAATCATTGTTCACATCTGATTTTTAGTGTTCCAATGTCATCTAGAAATATACATTTAAAAAAATTTTTTTATGTTTATTTTTATTTTTGAGAGAGAGAGAGAGAGAGAGACACAGAGTGCGAGTGGGGGAGTGGCAGAGAGAGAGAGGGAGACACAGAATCTGAAGCAGGCTCCAGGCTCTGAGCTGTCAGCACAGAGCCCAACACGGGGCTCAAACTCAGGGACTGTGAGATCATGACCTGAGCCAGCATTGGAGGTTTAACTGACTGAGCCACCCAGATGCCCCTAGAAATATATTTTTATATAAAATTAGAATTGTACCATAATACTGTTTTGTGACCTATTTTCCTTAACTACATAATATATCATGAACCACATAACTGGAATCATGATAATTATGACTGTCATTTTTTAGTACAAACTTTCAATAAAATCTTGAACACCCTGTATTTTTTCATACAATGCTACAATATGAAAGCGTTTCCCCATTAAATAGCCCTTGAAATAGCTGTATTTCATATTTCACTATATTTCTATATCATAATTTATTTAACTAACTTCCTGTTGTTATAGTTTAAGGATGTTTTTTGGGAGAATACAGCAACTAAGAGCAATGCTGAAGATAAATCCTCTCATATACCCATAACTATTTCCTATGGATAAATTTCTGTAAGTGGAATTATTCAGTTAGATAGAACCAGGAAAAATCTTAAGACGATTTGATACATATCCTCGAGTTCCTTTCCAGAAAGTTGGAACCAATTTCCACCTACATTAGTATGAAAAATCTCACTTTGCATTTTACACTGAGAATGTGAACTCAATAAACTTCTCCTGCAGGAACCAGAGAAAACACGATCCAGGCACAATGCTTTACAATATTTGAATGGATATTAGACAGGTGGCCACCTAGCCACCAGTCTAGCATGTAGTGTTTTAAAGCTGACATCGCAAGCACCTGATAAGCATCATCTCATATAATCTTCTCAATTCTATGAGATAGGTACTATTAGGACACCCTTACAACAGATGAAGGAATTTAGACATAGAAAGGATAAAAGTCTCATGGATAGCAAGTGATGTGACCAAAGTATTTTACAGGCCCTTAAATTGTCTCTTTCAAATGACCAAACTCCTGGCACTCTTCAAATGACTGTGTACATCTGCTTGTTTCCCTGGCTGGAATGTAAGCCCCCAAGGCGATGCCCACGTGTTCATTCTTCCACAGCTCACCCCTCCACCTTCCTTTCCCTTCACTGGCCAATGGACTTCCCTGCTGGGACCACCACAAGCAAAACCTTGGTGAGTTTTCAAGCTGACCAATGGAATCCTAACTCTTGTCATTAACTACTATAAAAAAAAAAAATTAGAAGTCACCTACTCCAACCCGGATCCTATAGCCCACTCTACCAGCAAAATGGCCACTGACCATCAATGGGCAAATAGAGGCATATCACTTCTTTTTCACCACCCCTTTCTGTGGGCATCCTGGGTGGAGAAACCTGCCAGTTGGCACAGTTTTATATCATAGGTCCTAAGACTTTCTAAAGGATCAGCTAGCCTCACCAGTTCCCTCTGTATCTTGGTTACACTCACCCCAAACACCAGCCTCCAGGTCAGCAGGCACTTGATACTGCCCAGTGATAGGGACAGTGATATTATTAAGTGATCGGACTTCTAAATCTGAGAAACATCACCTGGTCCTATATTACCCTACTTTTAAAATGCAACATTAATGTGTTAAGGTCAATGCTAGGTATCCATTTACTGGCCTTTAAATTGGAAGTCTGAAAGGAAGTTACAGTTTGAAAATAAATTGAGTTGTTTTTATGGATATTTTACTCCCTTTGAGTAGAAAACAATGCAAAAAGATCATTAAAAAAAGACCATTATTTTTTTTTTCTCAAGCTTTAAGGTTTAGAAACATTTTCAGTCTGAGTCATAATTAGTAGCATTAAAATACAGGCACGATATATGGCATACGTTTTATGTGAGCACCATTAGAGTTCATGGTAAGCCACCTATAAATGCTTTATCCCATCATCTCTGCAAAATTACTATGTATTGATCCATACATCATCCAGTACAGCAGGCAAACACAAGAACTAAAAGGAAAAATGCTGAGGTGGAATAATAGCACCTAATATATGTTTTTACTGATTAAACCACAAAAGTTATTTGAGCCCCTGTCTCCGCTGGTGTTGAATGGGAACACTTCTTCCCTACTCCCGACTCCTGCTGCATTGAGGAAGTTCAACTAGTTTATCACCCTTGGCATCTCTCCACAGCTCACTCATCCCTGAGGGGAAGTGGAGTGACACAGCTGAGCTCAAACACCTTATCTATCTTTTTCTTTGGGAATGAAATGCCCACAGGGTGTGGGAATATATCCTTGTTTTCTACGACCCAAGTCTTCCCTAGAAAGTTTCTCATGGCGGGGGGGGGGGGGGGGGGGGGGGGGGGGCTCAGTCCTGCATTGCCAGTGACTAGAGGGGTCAGTCACCTTAATTCTTTTTTTTTTTTCTATTTTTTTTAGTGTTTATTGATTTTTTGAGAGAAAGACAGAGCTTGAGTGGGGGAAGAGCAGAGAAAGAGGGAGACACAGAATCCAAAGCAGGCTCCAGGCTCCGAGCTGTCAGCACAGAGCCCAATACAGGGCTTGAACTCATGGACCATGAGATCATGACCTGAGCTGAAGTCAGACACTTAACTGACTGAGCCACCCAGACACCCCCAGTCACCTTATTTCTTGGGATCAAATTTAGGAAATCCATTTGACTCTTAAGAAAGTCATCCTCAACCCAGTGTTTATCCTAAAAAAGATGGCATTTGACCTCTCATTTGCTACTGTTTAACTTTTATCTTAATTTGTTATAAACCCAGAAAGGAGGCTATACTTTGGTGCATTGTCAATGACCGCAACATTTCATGGGCTGGAAAATGAAAATTCCCACATTAAAAATTAAGCAAAAGTATGGAGTTGGGGAAGACAAATACTCATGCAGAGAGGCTTTTGGTAGGGCCAGGAAATATAGTTGTGAGCCTTGAACTTCAGTGGGTAGGCAAGGCATTTTTATCTTCGTGGTTTGATGCAGTTTATATTAAACCAGCTTTAGCTGCTGTGGCCCAGGCCAGTGGATGGAAGGCTCTAAGCTGGAAGCATGCTTTGTTGACCTTGATGGGTGACTATTGCTTGTAGTGGCTTTGTCCACAGGCTAAAGACTGTTTCTCCAGAGGCAAATCATCTCAGATTCTGTAAAATGGTGTTTTAAGTACCCTTTAGCATGGCATTTCTTACAGAGCAGGGCCATGTTTGAGAAAGGTTTCATGCAGCCACAACCATGAACTAACATAAAATACAACTTGATGCCAGTAATGCCTAGGGACTTTAAAAATGAACAAAAACATATGTATAGTTCCATTTGTATCTTGATTACACTGATGCAAAATGCCAGTCTCCCAGTATAGCAGCCGCCAAGGATATTCAGAATGCATTCATTAAGCACCTATCATGAATCAGGCCCTCTACGAGGACCAAGGAATAAAGAGATGAGCAGTACAGAGCTCCCTGAGCTCATGGTGCAAGGTATCTTCCAAAAGTCATTACAACACAAGATGCTAAGTGCCATGATCAAAGCAGGTGTGGAGTGTTACAAAGCATGAGAAGTTCCCCCATGCCAACTTAGTGGAGAGAGCCTGCTCAGAAAACTTCCACAGAGAAGTGACGTGATACCTGAGTCTTCATGGATTGGAGAAAGATGTTTGGCAAAAGAATGACAGAGAAGGAAGGAATATTCAGAAAGAAGGAGTTACCTTTTCTCAGAGAAGATGAATTCAGGGTATTATAAATAATCTAGCTAGAGGGAAGGGAAGCCCCAAAAGGTCAAGGAAGAAGGAGTTTCAAGTAGGAGAAATAAACAGAGAACAAGAACATAATGGTGAAGGATTTTAGCCAAAAAGTGACAAAATTAAACACACATTTTAGAGGACTCTTGCTGCAGAGAGAGGCAAAGTAAGAGTACCAAAAAGTACCTAGGCCAAGAGTGTCTAATGGATTGGGTAAACAAAGAGGAAAGGACTGATCTGAGAACCATCTTGATTTTGGAGTTGACAGAAATTGGTAGACAATTGTGGCGTACATGGGGCTTAGAAGGGGGATGGAGGAGACAGCTGAAGGAAAAGAAAATGTTGATAATGATCCCCAAGTTTCTGATTTCAGAAACTCTGTGGCCTGAAAGTGCCACTATCACAGGAGCTAGAGCAGGGCCCACTGCGCCCCCTGGAGTTTAAAATACTCAGTGCATGGGGCTGGGACTAAAGAGACATTGGAGCCAACAAGCTAATAATAGTATTACTAGTAGTTCATGAAATAACTTGTATAACTAGCTGCTACAGTCTGAATGTTTGTTCCCCCCTCAAAATTCATAAGTTGAAATACCAACCCCCAAGGTGATGATATTAAGATGTGGGGCCTTTGGGACGTTAGCCCGTTAGGAATTAGTGACCACATAGAAGAGGCCCCAGAGAGATCCCTTCCACCATGTGGAAGCAAACCTTCACCAGACATTGACTCTGCCAGTGCCATAATCTCCAGACTTTCCAGGCTCCAACACTATGAGAAAGAAATGGTTTTTGCTTATAAGCCACCCATTCGGTGGCATTTTGTTACAGCAGCCTGAACAGACAAAGACACTAACAGTTACTGAGTGTTTACTAGATGCCAGGCTTTGTGCTTAGAGAAGTAAAAGAACGTGCCTAGGATTAAACAGCAATAAATTGTAACATTGGTCCCAAACCATGTTATTCTAAACTCTTTGCTTTTAGTCATTTTGCTCTATCACGCCCAACCAGTTCTGAGACTAGGGCACCAAAGTAAATCATCGTGCTTTGTCTTCCCTGATCAAGGTCCTCACTGAGGCTGCTGGCCACTCCATCAGTCTGATTAACACTGTGGGAAGATTTACTATGAAACTGCAGCTGATAGAGAAAAAAACAAAAACATAAAAACAACCTGAGAAGGAAGTAGTAATTTGCACTTCGCCTGAGAAACCCTTATGTTTGACCTATAAATCAACATACTCCAGCTCCAAAAAATGGGACACCGTGGAGAAAAGCTTCAAAGAGAAAGGCAGAAATGAAGTTTAGTGTCTTTAGGAGGAAGGAGAAAGGTATTTGCTGGTTAGGCTGTCACTATGAATCCTTACAGAAAGGAGAAAAAGTGTTTACTCAGTGAGATTTTAACTTTAAAATGGGAAAAAGGAAACAGGAAACTTTTCATTCATGTTTTTCAATTACTGGTGAGCTCTGGCAGCCACTCTGAGAAAATCATGTTCCACCCAGGTGGCTTTATCAGCTTAAATGATCCCCTTATTAATCAGAATTTCAAAAGGCAGTAAAAGCCAGTTCAAAATAATGGGATTATCTTTGGAGTTGGTGCTAAGTGCTTAAACTGTAGCCTTCTGACACGTCCCCCTTTTCTTTTGAATATATACTTCGAGATGCAACTGCCAAATGTCTAAATTACGTCAGGAAATCTGATGTGACAATGTCCAGCTAGCCACAAATTGTTGAGAGCTCTGCTCTTCGTCCAAGATGGTCTCTTGATCTCTTGCCCAGATGACAGTAATCACTTCTAAATTGGTCTCCCAGCTCTCAACCATAAAGCCCTACAGTCTTTTCCCCCACAAAGCAGCCTGTTCGTTCTCACTGCCGCACGGTATCCCACTGTGTGGGTTTATCTTGATTTATTTATTTCTTCTCCTGCTGATGGGCATTTGGGTGGTTGACTCATCACAACTACCCAATTCATCTTTTTGATAAGCATACAGACATAGTTTAGTTAGTGGATTCCTGGGAATGGATTTGCTGGGTCATGGGTATATATATGTTCATTTTCAGTAGATGCTGAAAATAGTTTTCTAACGTGCTAATCAACATTGTGGTTTTGTTTTGCTTTACCTTTCTCCGTATTCTATTCAGCCTTTTACAGATCTTGTTTTCCCCTTACATTTTCTTTCAATGTTTAGCAATAAATAAAATTTTTAAAAATTCTATTCTGAAAAAGTAAAGATCTTCATAACTGAGGACATTCAAAAGAGTATGTCCCAAACTCCTAACGCATTTCCATGAGGCAAATTGTTCTGAGTGATGGTGCATTGCTGGCAAAATGGGCAGCCACATACCACATCATTTTGTAGCAAACACATGAAACAGTCCTGGAATGTTTATTGATACAATCAGTCATATGACAGTAATAGCTTATGAGTAATTTGAGATTATCTTTGCCATTGCTTCACCCCGTTAGCAAAAATAACTGACCATGATCATTATCCTAAAGCATCTAAAACCTCTGTTCTCATTCATGTCCGGGTCTATTTATGTTCCAAAATGACACGGGTTTAAGTAAGATTTACTTTGATTATATGGATTTGAACCCTTTCTCTCTTTGCCCCTGCTGTCTTTGTCCTGATCAGTTTGGATCTTCCTCCTACTCTTTCCTCTTCATTGGAGGCTTTGTCTTTGAGAGGTATTCTTATTTAATGGTTTCAAGACTTCCTAAGTCCCAGACCCCAGACTAGCCACCATCAGACGTTCCCACAGTCTATTTACACTCATCCATGAATTAGAGCCTATGAAGTATACTTCCAGCTTGCCCTGGCAAACACTGGCATCATGAAGCAAAAGGAACTTGGGTCACTGGATGAGTCAGGGTACCAACAGGAAACGCTGGTATGCTCAGAAGAGAAGAGAGTTAAAGTACAAAACAAATGAACATAGGGTGGGAAAAAAAGAGAGAAGAAAACCAAGAAACAGACCCTTAACTATAGAGAACAAACTGATGGTTACCAGAGGGGAGGTGGGGGGGTGGGTGTTAAACAGGTGATGGGTACTAAGGAAGGCACTTGTTGTGATGAGCACCGAGTATTGTATAGAAGTGCTGAATCACTAAATTGTACACCTGAAACAAATATTACACTGTATGTTAACTAAGTGGAATTTAAATAAAAATTAGAAAAAAAAAAAAAGGACTATAGACATGAGCAAAGTTAAGGGATCTAACAAAGGATAGTGAACCCCCTGGGACTAGCAACAATGAAAAGTTGTTTTTACACTCAGTTCTGAAAGGATAGGTCAGCAAATGTGGCACTTGGTGAGAGCTGTAGTCACAGGAGAGGAGGGGGAGGGGCCACAGGAAAGGAATGAGCCATGGCTGAAAGAGCAAAGACCCTGACCTCTCTCCTTGCTGTCCAGTGACCCTGACCTCTCTCCTTGCTGTCCAGTGTCCCATTGGTGCCTCTCATTGACAGAACCCACTGGAAGCGACAGGACAAGGGAATTTGTGTGATGGAGACTATAGGAGCACAGAGCAGAGTGGGGAAGGCAGCAAATGGGTGTGTGGTGGGGCAAACACAGATTATCTAGCAGCATCTTTGAATCACCCCCTGAAAGAGGGCTGTCCAAGACAGCAGTCTGACCAATAGGACATACATTCATCTCAAGTGTGTGTTAAGTATTAATCCGTTAAACCCCTGAGATTTAGGGATTGTTCGGTCCACAGTTAACCTACCCTAACTAATGTATCTGGTTTATTTGCATTTCACATTATGTCTTTTATATTTAAATTGTTTTCCCAAAACTATCAGGGGAAATGTGTAATAATCCTCTAAAAATGTAAATGAGTAAATTTCACAAAGATTTTTTTTATATAAATTGTTAATAATTCTACCTTGAGATTATGAATAACTACTCTGCCTTTAGATGTTCCGAACAGCTGCTTCCCAATGACAGCTCAAAAGGGAAGAAATTGCAGGAGGGTTAAAACACAGCATTTCTTCAAAAAATAAGACTATATGAAGGAGAAAATACCATGGGAAAATAGTAAAATGAATACCATTGAAAAATTCTTTTTAAGACTGCTCACTCCCATTTCAACTCACCTCCTTCCTCTTAGCCCTGCTTTCCCTTCTCTTCCCAGTGAAGTGCTTGTTGCTCTCAAACTGGCCCCTACCCACCAGGTTTCCCTAACAGCCTCTTTCCACCTCCTCCATCCCTGCTACGCTCCAGGCCTCCTCAGTTTACGTGGAAACATCACCCCTGGGCCTTTCTAGGTTACTGGTTAACTATCTTAGTAACTTTATTCATCCATCCATTCATTTAAAAAAAAATCATTGGGCACCACTTAAATGCAAGTTATATTCTGTGATGTTAAGACTTATAGTCCTTATCTCCCTCTCTCTCTGCCCCTCCCCTGCTCATGCTCTGTCTCTCTCTGTCCCAAAAATAAATAAAAAACGTTGAAAATAAAATAAAAAAAAAAAAGACTTCTAGTCTTTATAAGATTACTTATATACATATAAGGGGTCCCTTAATAAGTTATAATGCAGCAACAGAGAAAAGATATGGAAACAAATAACCCTAGTATGAGGCAGAAAATGGTCAATGACACAAAAGAGGCATAGATAAAGTCCTACAGGACTTTAGAAAAAAGGAAAGGGAAGGTGGCACCTACCATGCCCCACCACTAGGCTAGGGAGAATGCACACATTAGTTTATCTTTCTTGCTTATGGCTAATTCCTTCTTGTCCTTCAGGAAGGTATTCAAGTGTCACCTCCTTGACCTCCATGCTCCCACAGTCACAGCTTGATCACATCATAGGATCATTGTCAGTTTATTATCTTTCATTTCAAATGACGGCAATTACCTGTACGTGGGGGACAAGCCTTGTCTTTGTGCATCTTCTATGCCTCCCTCTGAATCTGATGCACACCATCCCTTCAGGGATGGATGGATGGATGGATGGATGGATGGATGGATGGATGGATAGATGGATGGAGTACTATTAGCACATTAGAGGAAAAAAGAAATAGGTAATTCTAGGAATTTCAGGCATCCACTTGGATTGTGTTGCAAGGATGTGGGTAGGAAGGTGGCAGGTGACAAACGTTGAAAATAGAAAATGGAAAACAGTTCGTAAGGTCTCAAATATTTGGCTAAGGCAGCTGGACTCATGCTGCAGAGAACTGAGGAAACACTGGGAGCTGATGAGCAGGGAAGAGATGAGATCAGATTTGTGTTTTAAGGAAATTAATCTGGCTGTTGGAGTATCTTTCCCTTTTTGATAATATATTCACCTTCTATCAAGAATTTTCTTTGCCTTAACCCAAACAAATCAATCTTACATTGTGGGTTTGAGCAGCTCTGATAAACATTTCTTTTTCCGAAAGAGCTCAAACCTGCATATGTCTAAGTCAGCCTCTAATAAAGTGTTGTTTTCTACTTTTTTTTTCTTTCAATTAGTCTTTATGCTACTCCCCAAGCCAGCAACTGCATTATTTTGATGCAACACCCCGAAATTAATTCTGAACTATTCCCCAAGACCCAGCATGTGGTTACCAGAAAATGCTCACCCCCAGCAGGGAGCGTCACGAATGACTTCTATGTGAGATTCTCTTATGAGACAACATTTGCTGATAGAGATTCTAGTAATTTTTTTTTTTACTAGAAATCATTTTAAAATGACACGTTTGAATGAAATCTTGCCATTTGCAACGACGTGGGTGGAACTAGAGAGTATTATGCTAAGCAAAATAAGTCAGTCAGAGAAAGATAACATACAATTTCACTCATATGTTGAATTTAAGAAACAAGGGTGCCTGGGTGGCCCAGTCAGTTGAGTGTCAGGCGCTTGATTTCAGCTCAGGTCATAATTTAATGGTTTGTGAGATTGAGCCCCCAGTCTGTGCTGACACCATCGAGTCTGCTTGGGATTCTCTCTGTCCCTTGCTCTCTGGCCCTCCTGCACTTATGCTCTCTCTCTCTCTCTCTCTCTCTCTCTCTGAGTGAATGAATAAACATTAATAAAAAGAAGCAAAACGAATGATCATAGGCGGGGGCGGGAGGTGAAGAGAGAGGAAAACCAAGAAACAGACTCTTCATTATAGAGAACAAACTGACTCTTACCAGAGAGGAAGTGGGTGGGGGGATGGGTGAAATAGGTGAAGGGGATTAAGGAGTGGACTCGTTGTGATGAGCGCTGGGTGTTGCATGCCTGTGTTGAATCACTAAACTTGTACACCTGAAACTAATATGACACCATATGTTAGCTAAATGTAATTTAAATTAAATGAAATAAACAACCCATTCGCCCAAGGAGAAAAATTATCTTTTAACGCAGTAAGGACCATTTTAATACTTGATAAGTAATTGAATAGATCAATATTAAAAATTAGACCATCATCTTTGACAACACATATTATTCAATTTATCTGCCATAAGCCAGTCTTTATGACAATGTATGTGTACCAAGTCAACAAGTGATAACTTCAGATCATTTTAGATGAAAGTTGTATCTTAAAATTATAAAATTTTACAAGTTAACATTAAAGTTAAGCATGCGGGGCGCCTGGGTGGCTCAGTCGGTTAAGCGTCCGACTTCAGCTCAGGTCACGATCTCACGGTCCGTGAGTTCGAGCCCCGCGTCAGGCTCTGGGCTGATGGCTCGGAGCCTGGAGCCTGCTTCCGATTCTGTGTGTCTCCCTCTCTCTCTGCCCCTCCCCCATTCATGCTCTGTCTCTCTCTGTCCCAAAAATAAACAAACATTAAAAAAAATTTAAAAAAATTAAAAAAATAAAAAATAAATAAAGTTAAGCATGCAAGTTCAGTTGATACTTTGTTTTAATAATATTTATTCTCTCTACTTTCCCAAACCTATTGCTGATCAGAAAAATAAATAATTGCAAGGAACACAAGTCCAATAAGACAGTATTACTCAGCCATCTGGTATGAAAGGAGATAGTGAAGTCTTCGATATTGCCCAGGTGGACTTCTGGAATTACCTTTTTAGATATATATTCAGCAGTCAACATTTCAGGAAAAATTACTTTGAGATTGAAATATTTTGAATATAAAAGTAAGGCAAATCACTAGACTTGAGTCATCTTTCAGCATTTTTTAAAATTCCAAAATGGATCACTGAGAAGACTCAAGCTGCATGCATTATTGAGCAAGAAATTGACTCGGATTCTCATTTTCGTATTATTTGATACCTTGACAAACAACCCTCTCTTTTCCAAAGTCCATTCCTGGATCAAGTATAGGGACAAAGAAAGCAATCTCCCATGCGTCACGCCGTGATATAGGCTCTTCTCTCAGAGTCCTAGGACCATGATGCAAAGCACTGTACAAGTTTTGGGAGATGGGTGGGTGAATAGACACCGGCCCAGAAAGCCCTGGGATACCATTAGCCCTCCAAGAAATGAACTCACTTTGGGGCTTTGCTGAACCGTGGTGTAAACTTCCTATTTAAATTACAGGAAGCTTATCCTCTTCATCTGGTCTGGAATTATCTTTCTTTAAAAATTAATAAATTCCTGACAGACCTGTCCTGCTAAACTAGTCATCATGGTTTCACTTTCTGCTCCAAAGCCTGTATGAATCTCTCTGCCTAGTTTGGCTAATTGATATTCACAAGACTTCATAACTTCTCTTGAAAAGAGAGTTTCTGATCCTACTGGTTTCCTAGAGTCAAGTATGCACACAGCTATTTGGTTTATCAGCATTTCTACAAATTCTGTTTTTCCACACATTTAATTCATATGCACATAAATATATGTAGATCACTTTTAAGTTTCATAACTGGAAGAAGATTCAAAATATTTTTATAACATTTTAGTTAACTCTGGATGACCAGAGAGTAAATATCTATCATTTAATTTATTCTAAAAAATCTTGCCTTCTATAGGAACTCAAATATTTTACTACTATTATCTAGGAAAATCTGGAGGAAGTAGGCCTTGCTTTCCCTCTGGAAGAAACTTGTCTATTCCCATTATGAATTCAAGAAGGACCTGAGCTTTGTTCACATCTCAGTTCCTCCAATATCATCTGTATGCTGCAGAGTCCTTCGAAACATAAATTCTCTTACCAAATGCCCTGCTCCAAGGGAGAGTTTATGAGCTATAATTCTTACCTCAGTTAGAGAAAAGCTATCAATAGATGCATTAACAAGATGTCTTTGTTGGTCCCCACAAGGTGACTTTGTTTAATGTAAATTTCTAGATCAGACACCCATGATATAAAAAAGAATATATTCATGAGCCAATTTTTTACCCATTATTTTAGATTACTTGTACCCTCTGCTATACACTCCTTATACGCAAGTATTGAGATGTTTGAATGTAGTGGTTTACAGTTTCAGGAGTAACAGGTATTCTAATTCATGCTCAATGGTATCTTACAGTATGAGATTTCACATCTCATGCTAGGACCATACTACCAGAGCCCAAGTCCTCAATATTTCCCCCACAGCATCAGGCAGCTGCTGCAGGAGCAACCTGAGAGGGAACATTGAACCATGTCACCACTGCAGCTTTGAAAGACACATGTAACTCACAACCCTAGTCATCCAGAACACTTGACACTGTGTTCTACTTCTACTGCTCACAGAAGCTAAAGTCAGTTGGATGCTTTTATTTATAGTGGGGACTCTTCCACCAACAATTTCATCAGTATTCCTCACTGGCCTCAGCAGAATAATGAAACACTCGGGAGCAAATATACAACCCAACAAACCATAGCTGGATGCCAAGATTGCAAACGTTTCCACAGCTACTTTGAACTTGCCTTTGGTGCTCAAGTAAGCAGGGACAAAAAAGATCCAGACGATGAAAAAGACCAGCATCACAAAGGTGATGCATTTTCCTTCATAGTAATTATCTGGCAACTGGAAAGCAACCTAGGTTGTAAGAAAACATAGCAAGGCCAGATAGACATCAATCCCAAACATAGAGCATAAAAATTCTATAGAACCTTCAACACATTCCAAAATGATCTTTATGTTTCGAGATTCCATGTTCTTGCACACTCTTGGAGGCTCCAGTTCTAAGTAGGTTGTGCATATGCCAATCTCAACTAGAACAGAGATCAGCACAATGATTTTTCGATAAAGGGAGTGGATGGATAGGAGTCGGGCTCTGGATTTAGAAATTCTGTAGGCTAAACACAGTGAAATAGTCTTTCCAAGAATACAAGACAGGCAAAGAGAAAATCTCACTGCCAAAGTGACATGGCGGGTCATATAGGACCAGTTGTATGGCTTGCCAATGAAAAGCCTGGAAGACAGCCGTATGATGACAAGAGAAACCTGAATAAGAAAGCCCAGATCCCTGTCATTGGCATTCACAAGTGGAGTATGCCTGCATATCACATACACAATTGTGGCTGCCACGACCACAAGCACCCCAAAGATGGAGAGAATGACAAGCAGTAATCCCAGGGCCTCATTGTAAGCAAGGAATTCCACCTCTCTCAGTATGCACTCGCTCTTTTGTGCATTTGACCAATAGTCTTCACCACATTGTTCACACTCCCTTTGACCTAATGAACAAACAGAGGATTAACTGCAAGAAAATTAATTGTCCCCTTTAGCTGTGAATAGCTCAGAGCAGCCAAAGACCCAGGGCAGGACTCACTGAAATCCCTTTATACAGAATATACAAAATCTAAAAAAAAAAAAAAAAAACCAAGAAAGAAAGAAGAAAAAAAGCAGCAATACAATGGTCTTAGAGTCTGCAACCAATATTACAAATTGAGAATTATTTTTAGTTGTGGAAATTTGGACTGCCTTCTTGGTTTCAGCCTTTCCTATATTGGCCTTTTCCAGTAAGATGCCTCTTTCCTTCTCTTCCCATTATCCCGTTGAGAAGAGAGGTGTGTATCCTCATAAACCTAAGAACAACCCACAGATGGTTTGCCAGGGATGGGAAAATTAAAGCTACTCAGGTGAAACAATCAAGAGAATTATTGTGAGAAATTTGATTAAAATACAAGTGTTTTCAGTCTTCCATTCAACATTACTGCCACCTACTGAGGGGAATCTTGTCTTTGCTTCTTCAGCTTTCTCCTCCCCACCCTCCAGATGCAGATTCCAGAGAACAGGCAGAGAAGGACTGAGAATAAGAAGGGAAACAAGGGTCCCTGGGTGTCTCAGTTGGCTAAGCTTCTGACTTTGACTCGGGTCATGATCCCATGGTTTGTGGGTTTGAGTCCCATGTCGGGCTCTGTGCTGACAGCTCAGAGCCTGGAGCCTGCTTCAGATTCTGTGTCTCCCTCTCTCTCTGCCCCTCTCCCTCCCCCACCCTCTCTTTCTCTTTCACACACACACACACACACACACACACACACACACACACACACACGTAAATAAGCATTAAAAAAAGTTTTTTTTAAAACAAGGGAAACAAAAACAACAGTGTTGACAAAGCTACATGGGAGTGTGTTACAACATAGGAAAAAGGTATTTGAGATGAATTTATGGTAAATTATCAAATGGATCACTTTAGTGTTCTTTGAAATGTACAGGTGATGATTGGAAATCGCTTTTAACCACTTCTCACTGTTGGATTGGACTTCTCTTGATAAAACTCTTCAGAGAATGAGTCACGTGGGCCTCAGGGAGTTGTTCAGGTTACATTGTACTTATTTTCTATTTGGGGAAATTTTACATTTTTTAAAATTCTTCTTGAAATAAATTGTTATGGAGGGCCTTTGGGCAAAGGACAAGTACAGCTTTTGAGTTATCTTTAAAGATAGAGATAAGCAGAGATAAAAGTATACCTGCTCCAACATGCTTTATAAGGCTACGAACACCAAACCCAGGTAAATTCCTGGTCATGAAGAGCAGAAATTCATCAGGTTGTAGAGAAGAATTCATGGAGCAGTAAAGAATTCATCTGTAAAATTCATCCTACAAACCTGGAGCAATTATGGCCTTAAGTCCACTGTCTTTAGGGATGGAATTCTACATCTTACAGTTCCAAACTAGAGATAATTCAGTAGAATACAGAACTGTAATTCACCTGTTTTTCCAATTATTCACTATTTCTTACATAACTGATGTTTAATGTATTTTATAAATTGAAATAATTTTAAGTACTTTTTATGATTCCATTTATTCACATTTCATTTTTAAAATTTTTCTTCTCTTAAATTCTTTCTCTTAAATTCCCAACTGTAGCAGCTTTAGAACTGAAACCCAATATTATGGGTTTTTTTTCAAACTACACAGAATATCCAACAGTTTGAAGGATTGTAATGATTTTTGTTATAAGTTGTTTACACCTATTTATAAAGATCACTCCTAAAGCCCTGTTTACCAAAGCATGCTTACTCTGATTGCATTTCAGGATCAATGAAAAATATGATCATCTCTACCTGGTTCCCATGACACGTGTCCATCAGCACATGCGATGAGGTCAAAACAGCATATTGGTTCCTCCTGATGAATCCCCTTCCGGGTCCCAGGACGACATAGATCAGTACACACCAAATGGAAAAGCTAGCAAAGACAAATACAATCAATGCATGTAACAAAGCCTTTTGTCTCCACTGGGGCACCAGGGGAGGACAGAAAGAGTTTACATCTGGATTTCTAGGGGGTTTGTGATATCTCAGGAAACCCAAGATAGCTAGGCATGGATGACACTCCCCCACTCACACTCTGTCTCTCTCTCAAAAATAAATAAAAACATTAAAAAAATAAAATAAAATCATCATGAACAATGAACTGATGCCTTTTTGCTCCATTTCTAAGTATCCCTTTCTGTCTTAACCCCTGCAACCTAGCTTCTAACCCACTCATCTCACTAAAATGTTTCTTGCCGTGTCTGCTAGCTTTTCCTCTAGCTAAATTCTCTGGTGTTTTTCTTCAATATTTGGCACTCTTGATCAATCCTTCCTTGAGATTCAGGTGCCCTTGGCTTCCATTGGGCCTTTTATTTACTTTGTCAGCTCTACCTCCTCCACCTTCCTCATCACTGTGGGCATTTTCTTAGGTTTGCTCCTTAATCCTCTGCTTTAATCTCTTCATATAAAGCAGCTCATTCACTCTTTTTTTCAACCATCAGCTCTATATAAGGACTCCCAAATCTTGATCTCTGCCAACCTATCCCACCTGACCTCTAATTCCATATCCTAAACTTCCAACGTGTCCCTACTTTTAGTTTCTACCATCACCTCCAAGTCAACATGTCAAAACTATTCCCATTAAGCCTATTCCTCCTCCCAAATTCCCCATTTCTGTCACCAACACCACCATTCTCATCCATATCTTTATCTTGCATTACTTGCATGCATATATACACCCTCTCCTTCACTCAGGCCCGTCTGCTCCCCAACCTCCAGATTCAGCTTGCCATCATGAGTTAAATCATACCTGGTACTGTCCACTAATTATTTGGGGCAGAACACTTGCAAGTCCAGGGGCTTCTAACTGTAAGACATCCAGAATGTGACCATTATGTGTCACTTCCATCACATCTATCTTAGTTCAAGCACCCGCATTATTTTGGATTATTTTATTGGTCTTCTAATTGGTTTACCTTTTTCTACTCTTGTTCCCCACCCCAGCCCACCTTAGGGCTATTTGCAACATGGCACACAGATGATCCTTTAAACCCTAAGTCAGACCATTACTCTCCTCTCTCAAGACTCTTCTGTGACTCCCCTTTTCACTCAGTGTTAAAGTCAAAGTCCTGAAATACCCAATAAGGTCCTATGTGATCTACTCTCTCGCCTCTCTTTCCTCCTCTCCCACTACTCTCCTTCTCCCTCTTTCCTTGTAGCCACACTGACCTCTTTGCTGTTTCTCCAAGATGCCAACCACACCCCTGCCTCAGAGCTTAGAAGTTGCCATTCCCTCTGTCCAAAATACTCCTCCCCTAGATAATGCATGGATTCACTTCAAGTTTTGTTCAAATGTCACCCCAGTGAGGCCTTCCCTGACTATATTATGTAAAATTAAACCCCCAACTCCATCATTCCCTATCTTAATCCTTATAAATTTTTCTCTACAGCACTATCACCCTTTAAGATAACATAATTTACCTAATTTACGTAATTGCCTATTTCCTCCCACCAAAATGTTCCATTAGTCAGAGATTTGTTCTGTTTTGTACACTGATGTATTCCCGGTTCGTAAGATAGTGTCTAGCATCTATAATATTGTGCTCAACAAATATTGGCTCAATTAATTAATTGATTTCACTGTAAGTGCTGTGAAGGCAGTATTTTGGGGTGTGTGTGTGTGTGTGTGTGTGTGTGTGTGTGTGTTTGCTTTTGTTTTTTACTTCTTTTCCTTTATTTAGTAGTCTGTGAAATAACAGGTTGGTTCCAAAGAATCTTCCAAAGCTGATCAATTTTGGAAGGAGGAGAGAGACTATCATTATAAACTTATGGATTTTAAAATGTGTTTTATTTTACTGCATTTGTTTTCCTTCTTGATGCTCAAGTTGTCCAATTTTTGACCAGGGAGAACTCCTGCTTTGCTCCCGCATTCTTTTTTTTTTTTTTTTTTTTTTTTTTTTTTCAACATTTATTTATTTTTGGGACAGAGAGAGACAGAGCATGAACGGGGGAGGGGCAGAGAGAGAGGGAGACACAGAATCGGAAACAGGCTCCAGGCTCTGAGCCATCAGCCCAGAGCCTGACGCGGGGCTCGAACTCACGGACCGCGAGATCGTGACCCGGCTGAAGTCGGACGCTTAACCGACTGCGCCACCCAGGCGCCCCTCTTTTTTTCTTTTTTAAAGTATAGTTGACAATGTTATGTTAGTTTCACATGTACAACATAGTGATTCCATAAGTCTATACGTTACCCTGTGCTCACAAGTATAGCTACCATCTGTCACCATACATTACAGTACCATTGACTATATTCCCTATGCTCTACCTTTCATTCCCCACGACTTATTTATTCCATAACTGGAAACCTGTACCTCCCACTCCCCTTCACTCATTTTGTCCATTCCCCTCACCCCCTCTCTCTCTGGCAATCATCAATTTGTTTGCCTCTCTTATTTCACCTAGCTTAACACTTTCTAGTTCCATCTATGTTATCACAAATGGCAAGATCTCGTTTATGTCTGAGTAATATCCCATTATGTACATATATACACCACTTCTTCATCTATGAATGGACACTTGTGTTGCTTCCATATCTTCGCTATTGTAAATAATTTTGCAATAAACAGAGGAGCATACATCTTTTTGAATTAGTGTTTTTTTTTTCTTTTCTTTGGATAAATACCCAATAGCAGAATTATTGAGTCATTTGATATTTCTATTTAATTTTTTCAGGAAAATCAGTACCATTCTCCACAGTGGCTGCACCAATTTACATTCCCACCAAGAGTACACAACAGTACACAAGTGTTTCCTTTTCTCCACATACTTGCAAACACTTATTATTTTTTATCTTTTTGATTCTAACCATTCTGACAGATATGAGGCAATATCTCACTACAGTTTTCATTTGCATTTCCCTGATGATTAGTAATTTTGAGAATCTTTTCACGTGTCTGTTTGCCACCTGTATATCTTTTTTTTTTTTTTTTTGAAAAATGTCTATTTAAGTCCCTTGCCCATTTTTTTAGCTGGATTACTTGTTTTTTGGTGCTAACGTTGTATAAATTATTTATATATTTTGGATCCTACCCCTTATCAGATATGTCATTTGCAGTATCTTCTCCCATTCAGTATGTTGCCTTTTCATTTTGTTGATGGGTTCCTTTGTTGTGCAAAAGCTTTTTTTTTTTTTTTTTTTTTTTTTTTTTTTTTTTTTGCTTGTTTCCCTTGTCTGAGGAGACATATCCAGTAAAGTGTTGCTAAGGCTGATGTCAAAGAAATTACTGCCAAAGTTTTCTTCTAGGAGTTTTATGGTTTCAGGCCTCACATTTAGGTCTTTAATCCATTTTGAGTTTATTTTTGTAGATAGTGTAAGAAAGTGGTCCAGTTTCATTCTTTTGCATGTCCAGTTTTCATAGTACCATTTATTGAAAAGACTATATTTTCTCCATTGTATATTCTTGCCTCCTTTGTCATAGATTGACCATATAATCATGGATTTATTTCTGGGCTTTCTATTCTGTTCTATTGATTCTGTGTGTCTATTTTTGTGCTAATACCACATTCTTTTGATTCCTACAGCTTTGTAGTGTATCTTGAAATCTGGAATTGTGATACCTCCAACTTTGTTCTTCTTTCTCACAATTGCTTTGACTATTCAGGATATTTTGTGGTTCCATACAAATTTTAGTATTATTTGTTTTAGTTCTAAGAAAAACGCGGCTGGTATTTAATAGGGATTGCATTGTATCTGTAGATTGCTTTGGCTATTATGGACATTTTAATAATATTATTTCTTCCCAATCCATGAACATGGAATATCTTTCCATTTGTTAAGCTGTCTTCAATTTTTTTATGAGCGTTTTATAGTTTTCAGAGTATAGGTCTTTCATGTCCTGGATCAAGTTTATTCCTGGGTATTTAATTCTTTTTGGTTCAATTATAAATGGGACTATTTTCTACATTCCTCTTTCTGCTACTTTGTTACTAGTGTATAAAAACACAACCAATTTCTGTGTATTAATTTTGTATCCTGTAATTTCAGCAAATTCATTGATTACTTCTAATTGTTTTTTTTGGTGGAGTCTTCAGAGTTTTCTGTGATTAGTATCATATAATCTGCAAATCATGACAGTTGAACTTCTTTCTTACCAATTTGGATTCTTTTATTTCTTTTTCTTTTCTGATTGTTGTGGCTAGAATTTTCACTATGTTGAATAAAAGTAGTAAGCATGGACATCCTTGTCTTGCTCCTGATCTTAGAGGAAAAGCTCTAATGGTTTTCCACCATTGAGTATGTTAGC
The DNA here is from genome assembly GCF_007474595.2 of Lynx canadensis. Classification (NCBI taxonomy): domain Eukaryota; kingdom Metazoa; phylum Chordata; class Mammalia; order Carnivora; family Felidae; genus Lynx; species Lynx canadensis. The sequence continues at coordinate 50,099,201 of NC_044311.2, read as the reverse complement.
TGAGGTTTTTTCATATATGGTCTTTATTATATTAAGGTATGCTCCCTCTAAACCAACTTTGTTGAGAGTTTTTATCATGATGAATGTTGTACTTTGACAAATGCTGTTTCTGCATCTCTTGAGATGATCATGATTTTTATCCTTCATTTTGTTTATATGGTGTTTCATGTTGACTAATTTGTGATATTGACTATCCTTGCATCCCCAGAATAAATCCCACTTGATTGTGGTGAATGATCCTTTTAATGCATTGTTGACTATGGTTTGCTAATATTTTGTTGAAGATTTTTACAAGAGTTCTCCTCACCTATCTTCCTTTTTTTAAATACTTTTTTTCTGGGGTGACAGTGTTGCTCAGTTGGTTAAGCGTCCAACTTCAGCTCAGGTCATGATCTCACGGTTCATGGGTTCAAGCCCAGCATCAGACTCTGTGCTGACAGCTTGGAGCCTGGAGTGTGCTTCAGATTCTGATTCTGGGTCTCTCTCTCTCTCTCTCTCTCTCTCTCTCTTCCCCCCCCCCCCCACTCACACTCTATCTCTGTCTGTCTAAAATACATAAACATTTTTTTTAAAGAATTTTAATACTTTTTTTCTTTTCGCTATTTTGCTGGGGTGCTTTCCTTTACCTTATTTTCTAGATGTCTGATCCATTCTTCGGCATCTTCTAATCCACTCTTGATTCCCTTCAGTGTATTTTTCATTTCGGTTATTATATTCTTCAACTCTGGTTCTGTTTTTTACATTTTCTATCTCTTTGTTGAAGCTCTCACTGAGTTCTTCTACTTTTCTCTCAGTCCCATGAACACCTTTATGGCCATTACTTTAAACTCTTCATCAGGCATATTGCTTAATTTCATTTAGTTCTTCTTCTGAGGTGTTCTCTTGATCTTTCATTTGGGGCATATTCTTGTCTCCCCATTTTGCTTGACTTTCTGTGTTTGTTTCTATAAATTAGGCAAAACAGCTACTTCTCTTACACTTGAAGGAACAGTCTTATGCATGGTTGGCCCCTGTGTGGACTGTGCCTTGCGACTTTGCCTGGCTGGCTAGAGCTGTGTCTGGTGTGGCCAGAGTATTCTGCAATGGAGCTACCCTGGTAACATGGCCAGAGCTGAAGTGGGTTCTGGGGCTGGGGTGGTCCCGGGACTCTCCACAGAGAGGGTGCCTTGGCAGGACAGCTGAAGCTGAAGTGAGTATAATCCAGGGTGTCCCAGGGTGCTGAGCACAGGGGTTGCCCTGATGGAGCAGCTGGAACCAAGGTGGAGTGTGGGCTGGGAGGTCCCAGGGTGCCCTGGTTGGGTGGCTACAATTGAGGCAGGCATGGGCCAGGCATTCCCAAGCCACTCTGCACAAGGGGCACTTTGGCAGGATAGCTGGAGCTAAAGAAGGCATAGCCAGGAGGTCTCAAACAGCTCTGTATCAGGGGTGCCCTAGCAAGCCATCTGGAGCTGAAGTGACTTGGGCCTGGAGTGTTCCAGGGTGCTGTGTTCCTGTGTCATCTTGGTCTGATAGCTGGAGCCATAGTGAGCACTGACTAGGGATGTCCTGGTGTGCACTGCCCTGTAACGTCCTTGGTGGGATGGGTGGAGCTGGTGTGAGCTAGGAACCCAGGAAACACTGGAGCAGCAGGCCAGTAGGGTACACAGATCCTGTTCCTGTTCACACTGCCAAGGTGGAGGGGGAACATAAACCCCGGCACTCACTAGCCCCTCTGACCCAGAAAGAGTTCCAGCAGTTCCCCACCTTTAGGCGAAGTTCTAGGGCCAGTCCCTTCATATTCTAGTTGCTCTTTCAAATCTCAGTTTTTTTTTTTCCTGTGCCCTTGAGCAGACAAACCTGCTCAAGGTCATCTCAGGGTACTATCCCTCCTCACTGCAGTTCCCAGTATTGGGAGTGGGGGTTCCTTTTGTTACCAAGTCTCCATCTCCCCTGTCATTCTCAGTGTGGTCACTATCTTTTTGTTGTGCAGAAGCTGTTCAACCAGCCCTCAGTTCTTCAGGAGGAACTGCTCTATGAACAGGTGTACATTTGGTGTGTCCATGGAGGAGATGAGTTCAGGGTCCTCCTATGATGCCATCTTGGACTGGAATTCAGGGCAGTGGTTTTTTGCAGTGCTTAACAAGAGGTGAACTCATAGTAGATGTTAAGTAAATGTGTATCGAATTCATTTGTACCAATTTCATTATTCAAATATAACCCCAATTTTAATAAAGAAAAAAAATAAAATTATTAGGTTCTAATGAAACATTAAAATAAAAACCAACTACTACATTTTACTGTTCTTCCATCAAATTTTAGTAGAATGAGTGTTCTATGAACCTATACAAGCAGTAACATCTCTTTTTTCATGCACAATAATTATATTAAGTACCTGTTATATGCCTAGCAGTAGGACTACAAAGTGAAAAGTCTCAGGCCTCATTGAGGGAGAGACCTCTAGACTACAGGAGATAGTTTATACTCTAGGCCTAGGGACGTAGAAGTGTTATACGTCTAGTACAGTACTCCTAGTCACACGTGGCTGTTGAACACTTGAAATGTGGCCAATGTGACTAAGGAACTGAATTTTTAATTTTATTTAGTTTTAATTAATTTACATTTTATAAGCTACATGTGAATAGGGGCTACTGATTTGGACAGAACAGCTCTAGGTCAAAGAAATAAAATGCAGAAGAGAGCTGTGGCTCCTCCAGTGGTACATACTGATAAGGTTTTATTTTTATATCCTGTCATAATGTTTGAGTGCTGCCTAAGGATGGGCCAAGAAAGGGAGGAACTTGTGTGTAAGTGTGTGTGCTTTTGTGAGTCTGTATGACTTTGTAAATGTTTACTGCCATCCATGAAAAGCAGAGAGCAAAAAAAGAAAACAAAAGAGATGAAAAGAGATTTAAAAAAAAACACAAGATCTTCTAGGTGTCTGGCATAGGACAGGATCTGAAAAATCTTAATTTCCTTGTCACTTTATTCTTAGATCTTTCCCCAGCAGGATTTGGAAGACCGTTTGGGTATCTCAGATCGCAGGTCTAAAGGGCCACACAAGAAGAGGGAAAATACATGAACAAGAAACAAGATGAAAACAGACCCCACACTCCTGAAATAAGTCTGCACCATTAAAGAAAAACCACTGGCTGCATGGACTCCCACATTCTACTCTCTCACTCCTGCTAGGTCCTTCATCCTGAGATCCCCTTGGAAGATTAAATTGCCAGTGCTTTTCCTCCACCTGACCATTTTACTGTGACACAGCAGGTCACCATGTAGTAAACACTGAACTAGAATATCGAAGGCCATAGAGTCCTACTCTCCTAGAACTAATATTTCATGAAGGATAAAAAGTTCAGCTATCTGGTAAGTAATGGGGTTTCTTCATAACTTCTGGTAAGTGATGAGGTTTCCCCTAACTTTCTCTGTTACTTCTCCAGGTACTGTCTTTACCTCATGTACCCAGGGGGGCCCAGTCTCTAGCTCACCAACCACTTCTCAGTCCTGCATATCAAAGCCCTCCTGTTGCTATAGGAGGAAGAGAAATAAAAATTATAATAAGTAAAATAATGAGACAAATAACAATAATTCACAATCAATAAATAATAACAATAGGAAATAAAAGGAAAATAACAGATTTTATTGTGTAGTAAACAATACTTCCAAACATAACGCATTTAATCCTCCAACCTTATTTCTATTACCTCTCAAAACAATTTTGAAGGCAGTATTTTGGAAACTCATCTTTCTCTCCTATAATCTTCTCAGTAAAAGGTTTATTGAATGATACATCAAAGCTTGTTGACATACATGTGCACACATATGCATACTATACGGGTAGCTAGCGTTCCCTACCCCAAATCATATTATGAATTTGTAAATCCTCCCTCCCACACTTTGGCCCTGAGAATAAATGAGAAAAAAAGGAGGAAGAAATTAAGTCCCTTTAGAACTACCACCAGAAAGAGAAAGAAGGACTTCTGGGTGGCCTGAGGATAATGGTAGCTGCTAAACTGTGACTTTCCACACATCCTATCAAAAACACCACACAAACTTTAAAAACAAAACAAACAAAATAAAATAAAACCATACATGACAGCTACTGTAGCATCATAAAGGACCTGAGAATACTACGAACTTCAAAGTACTTGTGTGTAGAGAAATGTCACTAAATTCCAGCAATGCCATCTCTAGAGTTCCTCCCTCATCTCTGGGTATGTGGAAAATGACACTTAAGAAACTATGCAGGAGGGGCGCCTGGGTGGCGCAGTCGGTTGAGCGTCCGACTTCAGCCGAGTCACGATCTCGCGGTCCGTGAGTTCGAGCCCCGCGTCGGGCTCTGGGCTGATGGCTCAGAGCCTGGAGCCTGTTTCCGATTCTGTGTCTCCCTCTCTCTCTGCCCCTCCCCCGTTCATGCTCTGTCTCTCTCTGTCCCAAAAATAAATAAACGTTGAAAAAAAAAAATTTTTTTTTAAAATAAAAAAAAAAAAAAAGAAACTATGCAGGAAAGAGTAAGGGGGAACAGAGAATCTAAGTTTGATGGAGAGCAGACAAGACACTCCTAGAAAGAAAATGTCCCAGTCTGCATTGAAACAGGTCCAAAACCATGTAGAGACAGCACCGGCTAGAGAAAGGTCTTGAAAGTGGGACTTAAGGTGCCAGTCTCAGGACGGCACCACTTGTATGGGACTAGAAGGTGTATGAAGACGGAGAAGTGACTTTTTGAGATATTATAGGAAAGGAAAGAAGAAGGGAAAATTAAGAGTCCTACAGAAACAAGAGTGAATCATAAAACCAAGAGACACATCAAGCTTTCTCTTACCACAAAAAGTCATTATCTCAAATGTACTATTCTTTACTCTACTAACAGAAGGAAGTCTTGAAATTGAAATTTATAAAACACCAAAAACCCTTATCCTTGTCTATGAACAAAAATGGAAGAGTGCCTTGATGTAAGTTTACTATAAGAAGAAAACAGGCAATGAAAATCAAAACATTCTAATAGAAAAAAAAATATTCCAGCAGATTAAAATTCCCATCAACACATATAAACACATAACCATTAACCAGAAAAATAATGTAACAGCATTTTATTTTATTTCTTAGTTTTTTAAAGAAGTCTTCATGCCCAGTGTGGAGCCCAACATGGGGCTTGAACTAATGACCCTGAGATCAAGACTTGAGTCGAGCCAAGATCAAGAGTCAGATGCTTAACCAACTGAGCCATCCAGGTGTCCCGTGTAACATAGTATTTTAAATAAACATTCTAGCACTACAATTAAATACTCTCAAAAAAGCACTTGGAGATGTGCAAAAATATGTTGATTCAGATATTTAAAAATTAAAAACCTAAATAAATATAAAACTGGAAAGAATGAAAACAATTTCATTTTTTAGTTCAGGAAAGAAACTAAAGACAAAACAATATCAGTTCAGAAATTAAGATAAAAGTTACAAGGTACTCAAAAACAAACATACCTGAGTGTAAATTTAATAAGGGACATCGAAAAGGCAGGAAAATAACCAAAAGAATAAGGAGGAAATAAAGAAAAAAAGCAAAAATGAGAGAAAATAGATAAAACAGAAGACAGACCAAGGAAGTCAAACTCTTTGACTGGAGTGCTTGAAGAAGAAAAACCAAATGATAGAACTAATATTTAAAACTATAGTCCAAGAGAATGTTCCAAAAACAAAAGACTGGAATCTGTACATAGAAAAGATATGTACTATATTTGAAAAATTGACTTGGAATAGCCAACTCTAGATGTCTGATATTCCACAGTGCCTGAAACAATATAGGCATATAATTCTCTGTGTATATAAACAAAATAAGATGTCAGAGTAACTAACCTTTGATGATGCATTGTTCCAAAATATGGTTGCATTGTTCTTTTTCATCACCAGCTCAAACTTAGAGTTTGTGAATATATATTCTCCAACCTTCACAAAAGCAACCTCTCCATTATCACCTAATCGCCAGTTTAGAATGTCATAGTCACATCTCCATTTTCATCAATTTCTATTCTCTCTCCATTATGGGTGGTAAACTTAAGTCCCTTCAAATAGTACATTAACTAGAAAAAGAGGAGGAAAAAAAGCAATTTGTAAATATTTGGTTGCCTAGAAAACAGGGTTTATAAAGAAAAGAAAAGAATCTCAGAACTCATATCTAATTCATGTGATTGGACTTTTTCCTTTTCCCTGATACCTCTGCTATCCAATACAACAACTTCTGGCCAAATGAGACAATTGAAAAGTTGAAAGTGGCTGGCCAAATTGAGATGAGCTTTAAGTATAAAATACACACTGGTTTGCAAAGACTTAGTTTAAAAATATGTAAACCATCATTAATAATTTTATATTACTTTTATTTATTACTTTATATGTATAATATTTATAATAATAAATATTATTTATTACTTTATATATATAATATTACTATTATATTATCATGATTATGACTTCATGTTAAAATACTATTCCAGATCAAATAAAACTTACTAAATTTAATTCTATCTGTTTCTTTTTATTTTTTAATTTAGTTACTAGAAAATTTTAAATTACCTGTGTGGCTCATACAGACTCATACAGATTAGGCATAGGGGTGCCTAATAATATCTCCATATCTAGGGAATCTTCCTTCCCTCCCAGATTTCTTCCACTTATGGATACCAGTCTACCTCCCCAACCATTCCCTTCCCTACATGTCGGGTGGTAGAGACATGAAGATCAACCAGATCCACTCCCTACCTTGAAAACCTCACAATCCAGTAGAGAGGTTAAACAAATAAACAGGTACAAATAGTAACATTCAATGTGCCTCTATGTTGCTGTTGTGGAAAGTGTTGAAGAGGCATGGGAGAGGGGGTGGCTAACTAATTGTCTTAGGAAAATTTAGGAGGTTTCCCCAGGAAGTGGCTATCTGAGCTGGGTTTTAAAAAATTAGTAAGAATTCACCTGACAAACATTGGTGACAAGGAGATTCTAAGCCAAGAGAATAACATGTGGACAAAGTTCCCTCCACAAACCAGAGAGGCCAAACAACTTGGTGGAAACAGCCTGAATTATGATGTCTGATGAGCTGACATCATATTTTGGTTCTTTCAAATGTCATGACCTTGGGCAAGTCATATATCTTGTAGGCACTAGCTTCCTGGTCTGTTAAAAGAAGGAAATTATTCCTGCCCTATCTCTGTCATAGAAATTAATATAACTTTCAGCCTTTAGTAAGTCAATATACCAAGTTAAGTATTATAATAATCACCATCCACTCTGGAGTAGGGCCACTCCAGGTCCCCTGCCCTTTTATCTCTCCTTCCTTTTACCACATGCTGTTCTCAAACAACATAAAATTTACATCAGAGTTCACAACATGGTGACTTTCACTGGCAAGTCCATTGGGAAGAGGCATTTTTTTCCCTTTCCAATGTTCAGAAGAGTCAAGAAAGGAAATGTTCAAAGAATACCAGTCCCTGACCATTCTCTAGAACAATGTTGCCATAATTCCATCTGTTTGTCACCATTGGATGGTAGGATACAGTTCCCTATCACCCAGATATACAAAAGAATTTAGAGATATGTCTAAATAAACCACAAGAGTAAAAGGGTTTTACCAAATATACATATTCTGATCAAGTCTGCTAACAGGATAAGCTGAGAAGAATGAGTATGGAGTACATTGTCATTTTAGTTTTAAATAAATTTAACATTTTTACTTCAATACATTTATGAAGCATTCTCAATAAGCCTCTTAACCATCTCTAGGGTAAGGTCCTGCTTTTCAGGTTTAACTTACTGACATCATATGGGGTATGTGTCAAGGAGCATGAATCCCGTCATGGACTATCCCACCAACATTCACCCTGACACTATGTGGACCTTTGATCTTCACTAAAGTCTCTTCTCTGCAATTCTAATACATGTTTGTTGTTCTTTGAGCAAATTTAAATTGTAATATTCAAATAATGAATTAGAGGGTTGTTATTTACCATATAGTATCCTTTCTATTACAAAACAAGTACCCAAAGGATTTCTTTTAAAATAAAGGAACTGCCCTAAGACTTTAAAATATAACTTAATTTCTTATTCTGAATTTACCACAATTTCCCCAGTACCAAGGAATACACCTTGCACTCAGATCTTGCTTTACAAATTCCATTCTCCAATAACTGGAAATAGGAGTCTTTACAGAAATGGGTGACTTGACTACTGACCTGACACAGAGAAAGTACAAGATGAGCCCAGAACATCTTGGGGTTCCAGAAAACAAGGAAGTACTTAGAGATGATAAAGATGTGTCAAAGAAAAAAGAGCTAGCTCAAAATGGCTCCCAACAGCCAAATCTGGGAAATTTTGAGCAGCAGAATAAATAATGATAGTTGTGGATTATTCTACTCATAGGATGGAAATAAATATTCTTGCATCCATATTGATATAATTAAATCAGAGGGGGAAGAGTAGAATTCTGGTTAATAAGTGTAGAAGAAATGAAGGAAACAGAAAATGACTATTTTTTAAACAAGACAGTAATGGTTGTTTCAAGCAAAACCCATCATCGATGGATGTTAAAATTTGTGGGCAAAGGCATGATGAGAAACATTATTTTCAGATCCTCAGAATACTGTCCCCACAAGATAATTACAAAGGGAAACACACTTTACAGTAGAAAAGGTGACATCACTATTACTTAGTGATGAAAATTAATGTCAACAATAATAATAAGACATAATGACATCATGTACCTCCTGATATGAGACATAAAAAGGATACATCAAGGTGCCTGGGTGGTTCAGTCAGTCAAACGTCTGACTCCTGGTTTCTGGTCTGGTCAAGATCTCATGGTTGGAGAGATTGAGCCCGGCATCCAGCTCTGCACTGACAGCACGGAGCCTGCTTAGGATTCTCTCTCCCTCTCTCCCTCTCTCCACCCCTCCCTACTCACACTCCCTCCCTCCCTCTCTCTCTCTCAAAATAAATAAACTTTAAAAAAGAAATTTTTAAAAGGATAAATCATATCAAAAAACATATGATATTTTTGCCAAAATGCATACCCTCAATGTATCCATGTGAAAAAAAATAGAAAAACCAAAATTGAAAAACATTCTTTTTTTAGTTTATTTATTTATTTTGAGAGAGAAGAGAGTATGAGCAGGGGAGGGGCAGACAGAGAGGGAGAGAGAGAATCCCTAGCAGGCACTGTCAGTGCAGAGCCTCACGTGGGGCTTGATCCTACAAACCATAAGGTTCATGACCTGAGCCAAACCAAGAGTGGGAAGCTTAACCGACTGAGCCACCCAGGTGCCCCTAAATTTAAGACATTTTAAAAATAACTGACTAGTACTTATAAAAAATATGAAAGTCATGAAAAACAAGGAGGAATGGAGAACTACCACATACTGGAGGAGACTAAGTAGACACAAATCGAAATGCATTGTGGGATCAATTTGAAAATAAAAATAAAGATGTGGTGGTTCAGACTACTGTGGACTCTGTTGGGAGTGACAGGCAATTTGGTGTTGCTAGAGAATAAAGTGCTGAGAGTCATGGAAAGAACGATAAAATCAAAGATACTGATAGCGCCAGACCACAGATGTCATGCTTTATCCTTTACAGGTAAGAGGGGAGGGACTGAAGGTTGTAAGCAAAGGAGCACTCTGATTAGGCGTGCATCCTGCTGAGATCATTCGGGCTACTGTGTCCCAACACGAATTTCTTGGACATCAGAGTTGAGACAGGAAAGAGGAGAATCATATCTTCAAGATGACCCCCATTAGTCTTCTTCTAGGGTTCATGCCTTTGCATGGCCCCTCCCACACTGCATAAAGGCTAAAGTTTCCCTCCCAGCTAGCTATGACCATGTTAACTAAATTCTGGCTAATGGCATGTAAGGAGAATTGTATGTAATGTCCAGGAAATATCCTTAAATGGAGGGATGTACACATCATTGCCCTTTCTCCTTCCTGCTGGTTACAGTATGGACATGATGGTTGAAGTCCAAGTAGACATTTGAGATTATGAAGTGAACCCACATAGTGAGAACAGTGAAACAAGGTAGAAGGAATCTGGATCCCTAAGTCAGTCTTTCAGTCCCAGAATGTTAATCTCTAAACTTCACTTACATGAAGAAAAAAAAAACAAAAACAAAACCTACTTTGCATAAAGTACTGTTTAGGGAGAATTTTCTACTATTCAAAACAAACCTAATAAGAATTCTATTAATAAACTAGGTGTTGTATGTAAGTGATAAATCACTGAATTCTACTCCTGAAACCAATATTGCACTGTACGTTAACTAACTAGAATTTAAATAAAAATTTGAAAGGAAAAAAAATTTTAATTAAAAAATAGAAAAAATTTAAAGGCTTCAAAAATCCCACCAAATAGGAACTTAAAAATGCTCATTTAGGTCACACAAGCAAGCTCTTCTCTTAGGTAGACATGTGATACAATTATATCTATTAAATACAAAAGCAAGTCAAAGGTTTTATTTGTATGAATTATTTTAATGTCAAACTCTGTCATGAAGTAAAAGAAACAACCCAATAACTTACCTGCCAAGGCTCAAAGTCAGGTATATATACACAGGTGTTTCCTGGCATATATGGCCCATGTCCTTCTTCACATCTACTTAGACCATCCAAGGCATAAGTCAGAGAATATACAGCTTGTTTGACATTGTTTGTGATTCTTAGCTGAGACACATCCAGATAGGTATTTTTAAGATCTTCCAACTTCTCCTCTCCAATACAGAATTCATCAGACCTGGCATGTAATCTGTCCTCCTTACCAAATTCACTCTATGGTCAATGTTGTAAGGAACACTGCTATCCAGCTAAGTACAGTTAAAAGCCATTTATCAGAATTCAACGGTCAGGACATCATTTGGATCCTTGCCAGGATGTACATCATAAAGAAATTCTTTGAGTCATGGTATATCAGCTCTTGGAATCGCAAATCCAATACTTCCACCAAAATATGGGAAATATTCAGGCTTTGCAATGAGGGCAGAGGTAATCCAGGCTTCACTGTCTATCCATGTTCTGTCAGTTATGTTATGGTGAACCATTTCCAGCACAAAAGGACTGAGGTCTGTGTCAGATGCTTAAAGCACAACTCTGGCAGTGGAACTCAACCGCATCAACAGTTTTCTGCATTTTTTCATTGGAAGAGGCTTTGGGAATAATTTCAGAGAATGCAATACAGGTTGTACTGTTGGCACTCAATGTTGCAATACAGGTTGGCATTCTCCATTCTTTCCTTAAAATTTTTCACTCCATATTTCCCATAATCATCATCAGTTGCTATTGTGCCTATCCAGATCCAATCAAAGTGGTGGATAAGTCATACCATGGCTTCTGACTGGATCTTATCACTGCCTACCGTGTGAAGGTAAGATGGAAACTGGTGGTTGTCACTTAGAATCAAGCAGGTAGAGGTGTAACTCACCAGAATTGAAAATGTGCTTGCAGTTATTAGACAGCAATAGAAAAATTTCAAATTACACAACCTCTGAATATTTTTATTGGAGAAAGAAGGGACTGATCAGTTCTCCCTTCATTCTCACATCCTTCCACAATAAAACCTTGTACTCCGCTCCCTATCTCATGGGTGGGGACCATGCAAGGGAACACTGGCCTCCCTGTGCACCCTTTCCTCACTCCACCCCAGGGGAGTCAGAAAAGCCAATTATCAAGATAATGACATTCAAGGCACCACTTTTCAGAGCTGGGGTCACAACACTGAAAAACAGGTCACCTGACATTTCATCTATGTTCTCATGACACTGGGTGTGAGGGTCAAGGTCCTTCCTCAGCTCTGCTTTCTCATCCACACAGATGATGGAGTGAGTGGACTCACAGTCTATTTGGAAGGCTCAGTTCTCTCTTGTTCTTCCTCCTTCCCTCTGCCCCTCGTGTGTGTGTGTGTGTGTGTGTGTGTGTGTGTGTGTGTGTGTGTGTGTCTTTCTACCACCACTCCTTTCCCTCTTTCTCTTCTCTTATGTTGTTTTTCTCTGCCAGGACTTGTGAGCATTTAGGTTCTGAGACTTACTGGAGGAAGGTTGTAGGAAGCTCCACAGCACCTGCAGGTCTAGCTACATTCTCCAACAAAGTTCTAGAAGGCCTCATTTTATAGGTACTTGTCCAGATAAATTAAACAGTATTTTTTTTTCATTTTGCCAGTGATCCTCGTGTATATTTCCATCAGTACCATGAATTCCTGACAATCTTACATGCATTTCTGCTGTACCTTACCCCCAGCCTCACCGACTCTGCAATGAGGAACATACGCTACATTCTTGCCCAACCCATCTCTTGTTATTAATATGTCACCTTCAGTAGGACCCCCTATATTATAATTCCATAGTTCCATGACTGTCAATGCCTTTGTGAGTGACAAAATATTCCTATTTTCTCTTTTCTATACCATTTGTCCTATTCTTATACTCTTAGCTAAAGTTTACATTCTTCTTTGGACACTCATTAGCAGCAGCATCATGGAAGTCATATGTAGGAAAGAATCTCATTTAAGAAGCAGAGACACCTGATTTTTAATTCTGGCTACATAATTAGTGTAAGACTGTGGACAATTTACTTAAACCTTCTGAACCTCGGTTTCCTCATGAACAAAATCAGGGTAATGGTATCTACATCTTAAGTACATTAAGTACACCTAATATATACTCAGTATAATATAATGAATAACATACGTATCATACATGTTAATATATAATATAAAAATTTTAATATGATCAGTATATTAAATGAAACAGCCAATGTGAAAGTGTCATATAGAAGATTACTTTTACCTTCTTTGCATATTTACTGCAAAGATTTAAACAAGAAAATCAATCTAGAGGTTTCTAGCCAGTGCCTGGACTGCAGCTGGGTTTTGGTAGAAAATAGAGTTCACAGTAACCGTTCAACTGAGCTACATGAAGCCCACGGCTAAGGCGTTAGCTGTGTCACCCACCCACCCCCCACCCACTTGGCCAGTTTCTCGGTATTTTTCTGTTCCTCCTTCATTTTTATTTGTAACTTTATAAGAAATACCATGTAAATGTTAGTTTTTATGATTATTTCAAATTTCCCATTACTTTAGTAACACAAATAGGCTTAATCATCATTCACATTAATAAATCCTAACTATACTTTAATCACCCATCCTTAGAAATAGAATTTTATTTATATTTTCTTAATAATCCATTCTCCCTTATGTCATCTTATTCTTAAGTAGAAACATATCATCTGTCTCTGAATTTAAAATAATCTAATGGTTACCAGAGGGGAGGTGGGTGGGGGGATATATAAAATAGGTGATGGGGATTAAGGAGTACACTTGTGATAAGGACAGAGTGATGCGTGAACTGTTAAATTACTCTATTATACACCTGGAACTAAGGTAACACTATTACATTAACTAACTGGAATTAAAATAAAAACTTAAAGTAAAAAAGTTTTTTAAGTCAAAAATAAAATAATCCATAAAATTAGCATCCCAAAACTCTAGCTATCTTATGAAATTCCCAGGCTCATTTCACTATGTTAGTGTATGGAACAAAAAGAGTCATGAATATTTAATATAGGCAAGAAACAAAATGAATTCCTTATACCATCTAGCAAACAACCAACCAATTAGTATTTCTCCATCACCTACTCTGTGCCTCTGTGTTGTGCCTAGTGAGATGTTAACTTAGAAATCAATAACTCACAGCCTCAAGCCAAAAATTAAAGTAGTATCCTGAAGGGTATAGAAGAGTCTGAAATCACCTCTACATGGTCACCAAGTCATACCTGCTGAGGCTAGACTGGACAGAGTAATTAGGGGCAGTAACTTCACCATCATCCCTGTTTGTCTCTGCAATTTACCTCAGCCTCATCTGAGTACCTTACTATTTACTGCAGTTTCCACAAACACAGCTTGTGTTTGCTTACAAATTAGTACCCAGCACAGTATTCTGAGCTACCTGAGTATCACCTGTGGTAAATAATACAACCCTAGAATTCTTGACACAGCAGATGATAAGGACGATCCGCATACTCCAACAATTCCTGCCAGAAATGCTCCGGTACTGTTTCTAAAATTGGGCTTGTTTTCTTCCCGCCCTGTAAGGAATCCCAACGCTTCTTCTACAGATTTGGAGATGGTGAAACAGGTATCAAAAATCTGATAGCCCAAAGTGATGTTGGGCAAAATATCTTTCCTCTTGTTAATCTCCTTGATTGTGTGGATCATGGTTTTCATCCAGCGGAATCCCCAAAGAAAAAGAAACAGTTTTGTAACTTTTGTAAGGCTTTAGTCAGTGGGTGGAACTTCGGGGTCCGGGAGAGCAACCTTTAGCTGAGGGTGGTACCAAGAGCATTTTGCCAGAATATCAGCAGGCACCTCACTTGCGTGAGCATGTGAATATTGCATGAATAATAGAGCAAAGCTCAAGGGTTCACATATGAATTGTATTCACTGTTGATTGGTTTGGGCTGAGAAGTACCTGTTTGGGACATTTTCTAGCTCTATATATCTTTCAGATGATATAATCTCCCCAAACTGCTGATTATGTCTTTTCACAAAAATATCTTCATATTCTCAATTCTCTCCACCACACAGGGCACTAAATAACCCCTCAATACATTTTTGCCATTCATTGGAAGTCCTTGATGCCATATGACTCTCCTTTCCCTCCTCTTTACTTTCCTATTAATTATAATAAAAATGATGTAAATATATGAAAATGTGATAAAAGTATATCAAAGAAGAATATAAAGCTTATGTACACCATATATCCTATGACTCCAATTTAATCATTTTTTTCTGCCATGATTTGATGGTTAATGCTGAAATTTTTTTTAATTGAAAACTGTCTCCTTCCCACCATTCTCACATAAAACCATGATTAAGATATTTCCCCCTTCATCCCCCAGCCACTAAAGGGAAAAATATTTCTCTTATAATCCATCACCACTTTTTTTTTCAGGGTCTTCTCCACTGACAAATATCTATTCTATTCCCAACTCTTGCTCTCCCCAGTTTTAGCTAAACTTTAACCTATTTAAAAGTATCTCAAGAATTTTATCTTAATATCTTCTCACCTATATAGTACCTAACTCTGTATCTTCTACTCAATAAATGTTTTTGATTAAACATCTAATAGCAAATAGCCCTGCTAGCAGATTAGTATTTCTTTAGTTGGGTTTTTTTTAGTTAAGGCTAACTTTGTTTTTTATTTGTTTAATAAATAGTTACTGGGTGTTCCACTGGTGCTAGACCTTATAGGTATAACACAGAACCAGATAGGAACTGCAGTGCACAGGTGAAGACACAGAAAAATAGCCAACTCATGCACCAAATTATAAAAATAGTGACAGAGATACACACAGGGGCCCTGAAGATGGACACCTCACCCTGGAGGACATAATGGCCAAGATGAGGCTTGAAGAATGACATAAAAACAGGGATGAAAGCTGCAGATGGAGGGAATGGTGTGTGTGAAGGCATGTTCTCAAGAAGAGAACCTAATACGTTCTAGGGATGGAAAGATCAGTACATTCGAAGGATAAAAGTGGGAGTGGGTATGGCACAGGGAAATGGAAACTGGACAACCAGAGGTGCCAGAACATGAAAGTCTTCATCATCCTAAGATAGTTGGCTTCCAAATCTACATGGGGGCAATATAAATTGGCATACATGTCTTTGAAATAAATATAGCAATACCTTTCTTTAATATTTAGTTATTCAATTTGAGAGACAGAGAACAAGAGAATGGAGGAGGGGCAGAAAAACAGGGAGAGAGAGAATCCCAAGCAGGCTTCATACTGTCATCGCGGAGCCCAATGCGGGGCTCAATCCCATGCACCACGAGATCGTGACCTGAGCCAAAATCAAGAGTCAGACACTTAACTGACTGAGCCACTCAGTATCTGTAGCAATATCTTCTTTAAGGGAACATAGAAATTTATTTCAAGAGCTAGGAAAACGTTTACCTAGTTTAAATCAATAATTCTATCCCTGAGAATTTTTCTGAACAAATTGTTCTTCCCGAAGGAAAAAGCTACATATACCCCCAAAGTATTCATTACTGAATTATCTATAATATTGAAACACCAGAACTTACATGTTCACTGATAAGAAATTATGGTATAGTGACTTGATGGGAATATTCTCCATCATTAAAAAACTATAATTAGATTACACAGTAGCATGTATATAATATTAAGTGAAACAGGCCATATGCAATGTTATTTCCATACTATAATTAAAACATACATACAAATTATGTGAACATTTGGTTAAGTATCAACAGAGAAATTTTTAAATTTTTTTAATGCTTATTTATTTTTGAGAGAGAGAGAGAGAGAGAGATACAGAGTGTGAGCAAGGGAGGGGCAGGGAGAGGGAGACACAGAATCCGAAGCAGGCTCCAGGCTCTGAGCTGTCAGCACAGAGCCTCATACAGGGCTCAAATTCACAAACAGTGAGATCATGACCTGAGCTGAAATCGGACGCTTAACCAACTGAGCCGCCCAGATGCTCCTCAACAGGGAAATATTTTAATTTTAATTTTTTTTTCAACGTTTATTTATTTTTGGGACAGAGAGAGACAGAGCATGAACGGGGGAGGGGCAGAGAGAGAGGGAGACACAGAATCAGAAGCAGGTTCCAGGCTCTGAGCCATCAGCCCAGAGCCTGACGCGGGGCTCGAACTCACAGACCGTGAGATCGTGACCTGGCTGAAGTCGGACGCTTAACCGACTGCGCCACCCAGGCGCCCCAACAGGGAAATATTTTAAATGACCACAGGATAATTACTGGAACGATGAGATTTGGGATGATTTTTCTTTCATTCTCTGATTTCCATTATGATATTCAAGTACTGTTGTGCAACATATACCTTCCCCCCCCCCCAGAAAATTTCTCTAAATCCTAACCTCATTTAGATCAACCAAAACAAGAATTAAAATACACTTTCACCTCCCATTTCACTACATTTGTCTTCCCTGAATGACATTTTCAAAGTAACAGAAAAGTCTTCCTCTTCTGTATACCTAAGCTGATGGCCAAGCAAAACTAGTATTTTGGTAACATTAGAGCATGAGACTTCTCCAAACCCCAACTTGAATTTCTAGATCAGGTATAGGTGGGTTGATGATGCTAAAATCAAAATACTACCAGATTAGGCCTGGCTTGGCCCCTGAGCACGTCCCAGGCCAGGCCAGTCTCAATGCAACTGTCCCACTGAAAGGGAAAGTTGCATCACAAGAAGGAGTGTTAAGAGTCTCGGAGAACACTGGTGTTGGACGGAGATTGGAAGAAACTGCTGGTGGTGTGGGTGAAAATGAATTATAATCTTGAAGAACATATGTCAATTTTAAAAATATGGAATTTTGATATCCAAAATATATAGGTATTTTCAAGATGGACTAAGGTGCTAAGGAAAGTTTTAGCTTTGTATAGCATAAAGATGAGCAATATGGGTTTCAGTCAAATGAGACTGGGAGACCAGCTGAACACTCATAACGATGCCTTGCATTGCTGAGTCACATTCAGGATGAGAAACTGTCTTTTTAGAGGCCCTGCACTGCATGAAAGAAGCTTCACACACAATGTCATGAATCAAAGTGTCACAGACTTCTCAGTAGCAACACTGAGAGTCAGAAAATGACTGAAGAAATCCTTTCAGAGACTCCTCAGGTTTGAGTTAAAGAGGGAATAAAAACACACCTTATCTCTCCCACTGATTACAATTAAAACTGCTGGACAGGACATATAAAGCAACTATTACACTACTCTGAAACTTACATAAGAACAGGAAGGGGGAGTGCCTGGGTGGCTGAGTCAGTTAAGCATCCGACTTCAGCTCAGATCATGATCTCACAGTTTGTGCTCCGCATTGGGCTTTCTGCTGTCATCGCAGAGCCCACTTTGGATCCTCTGTCCTCTCTCTCGACCCCACCCCTCCAAAAAAATAAACACTTAAAAAAAATCAGAACACGTGCACTACACAGGAAAATCAAAATATCCCTGACATAGTGAATTACTTTGTAAATGGGACATACTTCTCACCACTGTTTCAACCACATTGGACATGCCAAATTATTTTTTTAATGAAAGGGGTAGATTCTTACTAAAAACTTCTATATTGGATTTTTTTCTAGTTAGCCTTGCTAGGAAGATAACCTTCAAAAATTCTGATGAAAGGTGAGGAACAAATTAAGCGATTCCATTTACAAAATATTAGTGTACAAACTCTAGTTTTCATTTTATATTTTAGGGATTGAACGTGTAAACTTCCATGATAAATAATGAACTGACTCTACAACAATGTAGCTGCCAGCAAAAGCCCTTCTCATCCCTCTTTCCTTTGCCTAGCTGTAGGTCTGGAAAAGAATTAGAAGGTCCGGGAAAGAGATAAGAAGGGATGGATTGCAATCCTTTCCTTTGCCAATAACATTACTGTTTATCTACTCCTCTAATGATATTTCAAATATGTAGCATGAAATAAGATCAAAGGAAAAGAGTTGTGATCATGAAAGATTTAATTGTATAAGAAGTTGCTAAAATTTTTATAGCATTCATTTATAATTGAAATTACCATCCAGCCTCATAGAAATGCTTACTATATAATGAATTGTGGTCATGCTATAGTCACAACTATGCAAAAATTATAGTTGCATTTGTATAAAAGGGTTGAGAAAGAATATAGGAAAAGGACTGCTTTGTTATGGTAGTAATATAGTGGATAGTTGTTTTCCTTTGTTTCAATTTCTGGCACTTTTCATAACTAAAATGTGTGTATGTGTGTGCGTGCTCACATGCATGCATGCAAATCTAAGCCCTGTTTGCCTTTCTTACAAAGCATTATTAGTAAATTCAGATTATCCGTCATGGGTCCCAATTCCTGACATGGCAATTTCGGCATGAGGAGAGAAGGGCAGAAACCTTCCAGGGGAAGGAATCTTACTATGAATTTTAGCTCCGATATAAAATCGGCATCCCCACACCGTGTATTTTCACTTGAGGAGAATTTAGTCTAATTAACAATTCACATTAAAGCTATAACACTGCATAACTCTGCATCAGTGCTTCCCAAACTTTACCGTACATGAATCACCGGGAAGCCTTATCAAAATGCTGATTCTGATTCAGCAGATGTGGGATGCAGCCTGAGATTCCACATTTTTAACAAGCTTTTAGGTGCTGCTGCTGGTCCACAGACCACCCTCTGAAAAGCAACGTTTTACATTACACAAAACCTGTTGTTGTCCTTTCTGCGGTACGGAAGTGGTAAAGGGCCCACTTGAGACCAAGCTTTTCTTGTTTCTAAGCAATCCTAGAGTGTCCACCCTGGAGAAACTGAGGTGCAGAAACAGATAGTACCTATCCTGTATCAAATAAATAGTGTCGAAGTCAGGGCTGGTTTCATGGTGCCAGCTCCAGACCCTGACTTCCACCCCCCCTCCCCACATTCCTTCATCCCCACCACTGTGCTTGATGTAAAAAGAAGACAAGAAAAGCAGCTTACCCTTCACATTTTGCTGATACTGGCTCCAAAACAGACTCATTTGATAGGATGGCCCTGTAGTGAATAGGAAACAGTCCTCTAATGACAGGTGAATGGTTTTTGGCATCTACCTACCCATTCAGATCAAACTTGCCCAGCAAACGATAGGTGTGTTCTTCCTTTCTCTTCTTTGCCTTCAATGCCTCATTCAGCCCATAAAAAAAGCAAGAAATCCTAGAACCAAGCATTTCTTTCTGCTCTCCATTTTAATAAAGTGAGTTTGGGAGAAATGACCAGTGTTAGAAGCTTTAAGGAGGCACCTTAATAGAGTGTTTCAGTGAGTGTGTGCATGCTATGTCCCAGTGGGCTCGGCTTACCACTACTTGCTACATAATCGTCAGGCCTCAATCAATCACCGGACCTTATACTCACCTGCAATTTATCAATCTGGACTAGACACTGAGTAATCCCTTTGAAATGAGCCTCATAAAAATCTCTTCTATGCTTAGCAATAATATGTAATGAAAAAATAGTGGGTTTTGAGTTTGAAAGAGCGATTTCATTTTGTAAAAATTGTCCCTTTCTTGTTTGTCATGTGTCAGCCTCATTCACTCTCACTTCAGCCACCCTTGTGGGAGCAGCTCTTGCCCCAAAGGTGAGGAAGGCCATTCTGCTTCATCACCAAGTATTTTAAAAAAAGGTGACATCAGGGGGCGCCTGGGTGGCTCAGTCGGTTGGGCTTCCGACACAGATCTCTCAGTCTGTGAGTTCGAGCCCCGCGTCGGGCTCTGTGCTGACAGCTCGGAGCCTGGAGCCTGTTTCGGATTCTGTGTCTCCCTCTCTCTCTGACCTGCCCCCATTCGTGCTCTGTCTCTCTCTGTCTCAAAAATGAATAAACGTTAAAAAAGAAAGAAAAAAGGTGACATCAGGCCAGCCTCTTTACTTAGAGGTGTAGAAAAAGCCAAGTGGAAAACCATGGTGGGTTTGGAAGGCATTGTTTTGAATCTGCATTCTGCCACTTGCATTAGTGTGATGTGGGAGAGTCGCCTAACTTCTGGGCCTCAGGTCCTCCTCAGTGACTCCTGGTAAGCTACCCTAGAACAATTTTGTAAAGCCCACAAGAGTTCAAGGAAGAGGTCATTTTTCACATACATCATTTTCTTGAACCCCCTCTTAAAGGTGAAGTAAGGCCCTCAGTGCACTTTGCTGACTCTGTCACTGGTTCTGACACAAATGCCTGAGTATACCAGGGTTCTTTCATGAGAAACTCCTCTCCTACTTTCTTGCTAGGCCCCTCTGAGAGATGTCTCCCAATTTCTTCTTTCTTCAGGTCAACTCATCATAGATTCCCAGCCTCCACCTTTGATGCTTCTCAAACATCTCCTTTTGGAGTGTAAATTCATAGAATATTTTCAGAGAAAAACCCAATAAAATGTATCAGGAGCATAAAAAATGTGTATTCCCTTTGATAATGTGATTTTACGTTGAAACAGTTATCTCAGGGAAGTATTAGAGATCCACACGAACATTGTGTATAAGGAGATTAAGTAAAGTTTTATTTATAAAAGATGAAACTATATATATACAATAGAGAATTTCTAAGATCAATTATAATCTATATTTGCATAATGAAATACAAAGGAGCTATTTAAAAAATTTTTTTTTCAACGTTTATTTATTTTTGGGACAGAGAGAGAAAGAGCATGAACGGGGGAGGGGCAGAGAGAGAGGGAGACACAGAATCGGAAACAGGCTCCAGGCTCTGAGCCATCAGCCCAGAGCCTGACGCAGGGCTCGAACTCCCTGACCGCGAGATCGTGACCTGGCTGAAGTCGGACGCTTAACCGACTGCGCCACCCAGGCGCCCCCAAAGGAGCTATTTAAATCATATTTAAAAAAAATATTTACTCACAAGGGAAAAGCTCACAATATGCTAAAAGTGAAGATAACAGAGAACAAAGCAGTTCTATATAGTATAGAGTATACAGTTCTATACAGAAATATACAGTTACATCCTAAATTTATAATTTTTTTAAATATTTATTTGTTTCTGAGAGAGAGAGACAGAGTGCAAGCTGGGAAAGTGCAGAGAGAGAGGGAAACACAGAATCTGAAGCAGGCTCCAGGCTCTGAGCTGTCAGCACAGAGCCTGATGTGGGGCTTGAACCCACAAACTGCGAGATCATAACCTGACCCAAAGTCGGACGTTTAACCGACTGAGTCACCCAGGAGCCCACGTTCTAAATTTGTAAAATTTACCAATATATTATAGTTCTTTTTCACCCAAATATTCCCATTAAAAACACTAGGGGAAAAAAAAAAAAAAAACACTGCAAACTGAAATCAAAAAAAGAAAAAAGGACAAAAAAATCCCTTTCCTCATTATTTTAACAAACCAATAGTTGTCATATTTTCGTGTGCATTTCCAGTCCATATCGACAACCATATAGAACTTTTAATTACTTTTTGGTGGCAGATTGTGGGTGATTTTAATTTTCTTCTTTATATTTTTCTATATTTTCCCATATGTCCAACAATACTCTTATATTTCTTTTATAAACAAAGAAATAATACCGAAAAAAACCCACATCTTTTTAAAAGATTTTTTTATGTTTGTTTGTTTTCGAGAGAAAGAGACAAAGCACAGTCACAGGAGGGGCAGAGAGAGAGGGAGACACAGAATCCGAAGCAGGCTCCAGGATCTGAGCTGACAGCACGGAGCCCGAGGTGGGGCTCAAACCCACGAATTGTGAGATCATGACCTGAGATGAAGTCAGACGCTTAACCGACTGAACCACCCAAACGTCCCTCCCACATCTTTTTTTTTTTCAACTTTTTTTTTTTTTTTTTTTTTTTTTGGGACAGAGAGAGACAGAGCATAAACGGGGGAGGGGCAGAGAGAGAGGGAGACACAGAATCGGAAACAGGCTCCAGGCTCTGAGCCATCAGCCCAGAGCCCGACGCGGGGCTCGAACTCACGGACCGCGAGATCGTGACCTGGCTGAAGTCGGACGCTTAACCGACTGCGCCACCCAGGCGCCCCTCCCACATCTTTTTTATAACTCCTCCACACAGGCACATTCAACCCTAATACCATCCCTGCCACACACACCCACCCACCCCACCCTCGTATCATTAGCATTATCAGTCACGTGGGTCCCACCAACTTCCACACAGAAGTCATTTCTTCACCTCAACCCACTGAAGGATTTTCAGCACATATTTGTTGGTTGAGTGTAATCTCTACCCTACCCAAGGAATCCCAAAAGAGAGTTTCTCCTATTATTACTTCCCATGCCTCAGTCTCCCCACAGCCTCACAGGTGAGCATACCCCTGGCCTTTGAGTGACATCTGCTGAATGTCTGACTAGTCTCAGCTTTCTAAAATGTGGATGGTCCACGGGTTCTACCCTCTTTCAAAAGAATACTGAAAAGACTTAAGGAAAAAGACACATTTCCGGAGGACTCTCTTCCCTGATAGGCTTCAGAGTCTGGCTTCGTCCAAACAAATTGGCCTCCTGGGTGACAGACCACTCCTCACCAATAGTCTGAGAATACCCCTCTTGAGCCGTAAAGGTTTAGTCCATGGCCTTTCTGGGAACTATTTGGAAGTATTCCTCACTCTTTTTTGCTCTTTCTCTCTCTTACCAGATAGAAGGCAGCTGTTTCTAAGCAATTACCCCTCTTGTTGCCAAGGGCTACCCCTTGCACAAAGATATGTTTATCACCAAAGCTGATTTGTCTTAATCCTCTGGGCAAAAGCTGTGCTAGGGACCGCTAAAAAAAAAAAAAACAAACAAAAAAAAATCACTAAAATAGATTAATTTACATTAATAACAAAAACTAGCATTTTTATAGCATGTTACATTTTGCAGATTGTTTCCACATATATTATTCTTCCTCTAGGTCAGGAACAAGATTTAATGTTGATGAGGCTTCTGATTTGTGCAGCAGCATCTGGTCTCTAATGTTTTTATAATTCCCAGGGTGATAGTATATTTTACCAAGGCCACAATGACTACATTCTCCAAATGCAGTAGAATTCATCAAAGATGAGGCAAAGACTAGGAAAACAACATCAGTGCTCTGGCACAGAGGCTTTTTATTAAATGCAGTGATGGATGCTCAACACCTCATTTTTTCCTTATAACATCCTACTTGACTGGCTTTCTTTTGTTCATTTTACAAATGGAGAAACGTGAGTTCTCACAGCTAGTACATGATGACATGCAGATAGCAAAGCCCTTGTGGTAGGGAGGACACAGATCAAGTCCAACAGGGTGGGTCCTAGATCCAGCTTCTTCACTATCCAGCCCTCCCTTCATCTCTTCGGACTACCAGCCTCATCCTAAAACAGGGGGGCTTTAGACTCAATGGCGTTTTTCAGAGTCCATGAGTTGTAAGGAGTCAGTGATGTTCTAGTTCTGGGTGAGTCTTTCCGAGGCTCATATTCAATGAGAGCTTAACAATATGCTGCCAGAGCAAGAAGTAGCAAGTTGTTTTGTTAACTGTCAAGATGAGATTGTTCCTTCAATAATACTTTGAACCTAAGTACCATTTCCATAGGACTCTGATTTCAAGAACTCTCCATCAAAGCAAAAGACACCAGATGAATGTTTGTGCAAATGGCCATGTGTCCACACCCAGACTCCTAAATCTAAGTCTGTATGTTTTTACCACCCACCCCTGGACTTGCTTGATTCTAGCTGTTCTCCAAGGGCACTGGTGAAGGTCAGGCTCCCTTCCAGGAATAATAACACATTCTGTCCAGACTTGTCTCTGGCTTCAAGCAAAGGAAAACACCTGAGCCTCTAAAGTTTATGAGAACCATCTTATTAAAAAGGCTAAAAGAATATTTAAAGGCTGTTATGAGATTTACAGGAAAAGCTCAAATTCCAAACCAACTGCAGATGACACTTCTGCGTGCCTCTGAAAAGCCCAAGCATTATAACAATCAGTGAACTCACAGCTGGATTACAGGCACTTGGTCAGATACAGTTTGTCAGATAATATTTGGCTTTTACATTCCTCTCTGCCTTTCCCTCAGCTTTATAATCATTTAGAATCCTAGGTAATATCCATGCCATACCTTCAGATGAATGGATATTCATGATGAATGAATCCTACTTCATTTTCTTATATCTCATCCAGAGTTGTCCTTCTGAACAGTCAAGAAATGAACACTATTTGTTTAAATTGCTGTTTTTGCTTTGTGAAATATATACTAGTGTTTTTTAATGTAAAAAAATACAGTTAAAAATTACTACTTGTATTGAATTTTGTGACATTAGGAAATTATGGTTTGTCTGTGTTTTTATCATGAGAAGAAAGGAAGACTAAAAATAAATTAGTTTTCATAAGTGTATTATTATGTGAAGTGCTAGTTATCGATGAGTGGCCTTGGGGTACATAAAAAGCAGGCTTCGGGATTTTTTTTTAAATATGCCAATACTAAGTACTTGTTACAGAGAGCCTCCTGTACATCTAAATAGAGAAAGCCCTCAATTATAGTCAAGGAGAGAGACACTCAGATACTGCAGGCATAAAAAATTTTAAACAGCTGCCTTGCTGAATTGAGAAAGCCACAGGTTACTATCTCTTCTGCTGCATCCATTTCCAGGGAAACAATTTGACAGCCTGATTAATCCCCTGCCTCTAAATCAGCTGAGTCGCTAAGCAGCAAACTCTTACCATATAAAACCTAAAGCATCCTTTCTCCTTGGATGCATCAAATGTGACATAGCTACGGCGTGCTGTGGCTATAACAAAGATTATGTGATGATGGTAAGCAATTGACTAGAGCTGGGAAACTGTTATAATCACAGTCTTCTAGAGAATAAGCATCTATTTTTAATAAAATGTGAAATTAAAACAGCATGGCCAGCTGTAACTCGCACCTGAAAATTTTAACATGCCTGCCTGCCTCCAATCCTGTCCTCCTTCTAATCCATTCCCACACTGATGGAAATTGACTATGTCAATCCCCAGTATGTTCTTAAAAAGTATATATATCTTTATTGAGATATAATTTACATACCATAAAATTCACCTACTTAGAGTGTGCAATTCAAGTTTTTAGCATATTTACAGACTTGTGCAACCATCACCACAATCTAATTTTAGACCATTTTCATCACCCCAAAAAGAAGCCCATAACCATTAGCAATCATTCCCCACTTTCCCCAACCTCTACTCTCAAACCTAATATAATCAATCACTGATCCACATTTCTACTGCTAAAGGTTTCCCTACTCTGGATATTTATATAAATGGAATCATGTACTATGTGATCATTCTTACTGGGTTCTTCCATATAGCATGCTTTCAAGGTTCATCCATTTTTAGCACATATCAGTACTTACTCTTTTTATTATTTCCTTTTTATTACTCATAACATTCCATTGTATCGATATACCACATCTTATTTATCCATTCATCAATTGATAGACATTTGGGGTCTTTCCACTCTTTGGCTGCTATGGACAATGCTGCTGGAAACATTGCTGTACTAGGCTTTGTGTGGACATACGTTTTTAATTCTCTTGGGTAGATACCTAAGTGGAAATGCTGAGTCATATGGTTAAACTGTATGTTTAACATTTTGAGAAAGTGCCACACTCTTTTCTAAAGTGCCTGAACCATGCCCGCAGCAATGTATGACAGTCCCAACATCACATCTTTGCCACTACTTGTTACTATTAGCCTTCTTTTATCATAGCCACTAGTGGGTGTTATAATGTGGATATGAAGTGGTATCTCATTGTGGTTTTGGTTTGTGTGTCCCTAATAGCTAATGACTCAAAGAAAACTATACATTTTCTTCTAGATATTTTCAAATTTTAACTCTTAAATTTAGGTTTACGACACATTTTGGGTTGACTTTTATGTATGATATATAGTCAGGCCTAAGTTCATGCTGTCATTGTTTAAATTTTAAATAACCAACTATCCCAACACCATTAGGTTATTTACTTCCCCATTGAATTATCTTGGCTCCCTTGTCAAAACTCAATTGACTGTGAATGCAAGGACTTTTATTCCATTGGTCTATATGTCTAGCTATCCTGATGCCACTGTTGTGCGATTTCATTACTCTGGTTTTGACATAAGTTCTAAAATCAGGAACTTTAAGTCCTACAAACTTTTTGTTCTTTTTCAAGATTGTTTTAACAATTCTGAGCCCTTTCCATTTCATTTTACAATCATCAGCTCGTTAATTTTTAGGAAAGAAAAAAAAAGGAGGAATCTTGATAGGGATTGTGTTAAGTCGATAGATCAATGTGGAAGGGTGCCTGGCTGGCTCAGTTGGTAGAGTATGTAACTCTTGATCTCAAGATCATGAGTTCAGGCCCCACGTTGGGCATAGAGCTAACTTAAAAAAGAGCGAGGCTAATATGGATCAGTGTGGGGAGTGTTGCCATATTAGCAATATTAAGTTCATGTATTAGAAGATCCAGGTCATTTTCAAGGGTTCTGTAGTTGCCTTAAGATAAAATCCATACACAACAGGCCCATCTTGATCCAGCTCCTAGTTAACTAACCAGCTTCCTCTTTTACAGCATCCTCCTCCCACTGCCAACTCAAAATATACTACTAGCCACATAATCCTGCCATCAGTTCCTGAAACACAGGACCCTCTCCCATCTCCAGGTCTTTTCTCACTCACATATGCACCACATTGCTCATGTCAGGACCTTTCTTCCTTAGGCCACATCACCTGATCCACTTCTTTTCCTTCATATCTCTGCTTAGTTTTCACTTCCTCTGAGACTCATATGTGAGATGCACAACCCCCCACACTCTACCTTATTTTGTCTTCACATGATGGACTTTGGGGAATTTGTGGGAAACAGGCTGGTCAAGACCTCAAACTGGTTGAAATGTCTCGGTTAAAATGGACACCACTGATCCCTATTTTAGGCAGTATTAGAAATTTTGCAAGGCTTATACTGCTCATATGTCTTTAAACATTGTTATCACTTTTCATAAAATTTTCAGGGTGATTTTTCCTATAATTTTCCCCAGACTATTTTACCTGCTCACATTTTTTATAATGTTTGTCTTTGGTTGGCTGAATAATGGCCTCCCAAGATGTGCATATTTTAATTCCCCAAACCTAGGAATATGTTACATTATATCATAAAAGGGACTTTGCAGATGTGATTAAGGATCTTGAGATGGGGAGAGTAGCCTGCATTATCCAGGTAGGCCCAAGGATTTAATCACAAGTGTCCTCATAAGAGAAAAATAGGGGGAGATACCATACCAAAGGGAAGGCAATGTGACAAAAGCAGAGATTAGAACGCTGGCAGCCTCTAGAAGCTGGAAAAGGCAAGGAAATGAATTGTCCACTCACAGCCTCCAGGAGGAACCAGGTCTGCTGGCATCTTGACTTTAGCCCAGTGAAACTGATTCAGATTTCTGATCTCCAGAACTGTAAGAGAGTAAGTTTGTGTTGTGTTAAGCTACTAAATTTGTACTGATATGTCACAGCAGCAATAAGTAATACAAGAGAATACGATAGTAATGAGTTGGGAAAAAAATCTAATAGCCAACAAAAGGGACCACATGGAAACAATCTGGATATCCAATAAGAGAGTTAATTGGAAACAACCTAAATGTAAACAACTTAAATGTCCACAGGATGGAATTGGTTGTATAGCCTCTGATAATTTTTGAAAGAATAGGTGTGTTTTGATCGTTTTAAAAAATGAATTAACAATTATCTGGAAGGCTATCTATCAAGTTATTAAAGTATATAGAATAATTATTATTCATTATGCTTATCCTTTTGTTTTTGTTTTATCCGCAGTGAGCCTAAGGCTGCATCAGTTTTGTAACGATAAGGGAGAAAAGGCAATAAAATAAACTTAAAAAATGAAAGAAATGAGAAAATAAAGGAAAAAGATTTGGAATTTTTAAAAGCTTGATTGGATTTGATTTCTTAATTTCTAATTTCTATGCATCCAGCTTTTCCTGTATTATTTGTTCGGCATTGCTCTCAAGAACTTTACTGTCTTGTAAATTGGTTGAAAATGAGTATTTCTGATCTCCAGTTCACACTTTTTATAGCTTTTGTAAGTACTATACATATCATCTTAAAACCCCTACTATTTATGCACCATAAGACATAGTGCCTGCATAGAAACGATCATTTAGATGGAAAGAATCAACAAAACTAAGTAAAATAGAAAATGAGGCAATATGCAATAACATGTTAAGGTATACAGCTTGGATTTTAAAAGAATGATGTTGTGATGCTTCACAAAACCATACATGTAGCTTTGCATGTGCTTATTTTATACATATAAGGTCCCCCAATTGTTAGCTCAAAATATATCAATTAATAACAGTAATGGCAATAATAGTATTAATAATGATAGCGTTATATTCCATAGTATATTTGTCTCACTGTTCATCAACCCTTACAAAAACGATACACAGAAAATGTTATTTTACTATCATTTCCACTTTATATATACAGAATCTAAAGCTCAGAAAGGTTAAGCAATATTCTCAAGGTCACAAAAGTCCTGAGTGGCTTGGATGAATTTTCTAGCCAATGACCTGCCCATGAGAGTACACATATCCCGGCTGCCCATCTGTCTGTAAAGACAAAAAGTAGGAGGCATCACCAGTTGGTCTCCCACTCCACTGATTTCCACTGAAGAGGAAAATGTAGCCAGAAACTGCCCACTGACATCTGCTCAAAGCTCAAGGAATTTCTTGTGCCGAAGGGGTCATGCTGGTCAGTTTGTTTTTAAAAGAAGTTACTGCTCACCTGGTCTCATCTTGCACCAGCTTGCTCTGGCTCTATTTCTGCTGATAGCCATTGACGTAGAGTTGGAAGAGGACTGGGGAGGAACTCTAACTCTTCAGTGGCCATGATACAAGCCCTGGGGAATATGGACATACGGTCCATAAAAGCACCTCTCTCTAACATTACTTTTTTTTTAAGTTTATTTATTTATTGAGAGAGAGAGAGAGAGAGAGAGAGAGCGCGCATGCATGAGCAGGGGAGGGGCAGAGAGAGAGGAAAAGAGAGAGTCCCAAGCAGGTTCCACACTG
Source organism: Lynx canadensis (assembly GCF_007474595.2). NCBI lineage: Eukaryota > Metazoa > Chordata > Mammalia > Carnivora > Felidae > Lynx > Lynx canadensis. Next base: position 50,069,659 of record NC_044311.2, on the reverse strand, counting down.
TCGATGCAAAGACTGACATGGGGCTCAATCTCAACAACCCTGAGATCATGACCTGAGCTGAAATCAAGAGTCAGACACATACCCAACTGAGCTGCCTAGGGACTCCTCCCTGACATTACTTCTAAACTGAGCCCATGCCATGGCGTTGTGTTGAACAAGGTGCCATAACAAACTCAAGGCTTCCCTCAACAACATATAGTCTCCCCAGCCTGGATACCCTCTGACAGTCCCAAACCTGTTTAGATGCTTAACCACACCAACCCCTGTTCAGCCCTGAGGATATGGAGAGCCAAGAAACTTGTCTGGTTCTCCTCTCTTTCTCAGCTCCTTTCTTCTGACAGCACCAGAAGGATTTTCTACCTAACTTTCCCTTCTGGAAGGAATTCTATGTCATAGCCTCCTTCTTACTTATCCAATGAGCTTTTCCTTTTTTTCTCATTAATCAAAAATTTTTATTGAAGTATAATTAACATACAATGTTATATTAGTTTCAGGTGTACAACATATTTATTTGACAATTCTCTAATACATGACTCAACCCATGAGCTTCTTTTCTACAGATGGATGGATATTTTTTCCTTTCCTTAGCAGAAAAAGCCTTATGATCTGACCCTAATGGTGGAAGGACTACAGAAAAGAAAAATTTCATAACCAAAAGACAAGGACATGAAGAATTATTTCAAAATATTCATTTCTTTACAACAGCAATGGTAAAGTATGAGGCTCTGTCTCCAGGATTTGGAGCCTTACAGCTATACTACTTACCAACTGCATGACCTTGGGCAAGTCATTTAACTATTCTATACTTCAGTTTCCTGATACATAAAAAATAGAGACAATACTAACCTTGTGATGAGGATCAAGAATGACTATGAAATAGCAGGTATAGCACTCAACATAGTCACTGGCACACAATGAAGTACCTAGCTAACATTAGAAACGAAGTGTTTTCTTTGTCCCTTAACTACTAAAGTAGTCATTCACTCACCTTATTGAATTTCATATGCAGAAAAGGAACACTGAATGAAGGATATCCATTATTTTCTTTTCCTACAACAACAATAAAACTCTACCGTCAGTGTTTTAGATCTCCTCGCAGAGGGTCATTGCTGAGATGCCTGACTAACCGTGGATGGCAATGTTGCTTTGAGTAGAATTTATTAAGACCTTGGAAAATGTGTTCTGGATTTCGGAGTAAGGGCATAGTTCAAACCAACAAAAATCTTGACAAAAATCTTAGGTGAAAATCTAGGGTCTATCACACACATGCACATTAAAACCAGACAGCAGATATATCTAGAAAGGGTACATGCACATTTCAAATGATCTATTTAATACCATATGTTTTATTAGCATTGAAAACGTCTCTATACTATTTAGTAAGTGCTATTATCAGTATACAGTTTTCCATGTACAATTATTAAGTGTTCAGGAAGATCTGATTACTGTGGCTTTATTGCGCAAGTCACTTCTCAGTGGATGAGAAGCACTTTGAAACCTGGCTGAAACAATTTGTCTCATTGTACAAATGCAGTTCAATGAAACAAGCTAATAAATTTACTTGGCTCACAGTCATGCACTCAATCAAAGTTGCTTGAATAGCAAAAGATTATCATACAACTGCCCTGAACCAAATGCAATTCTTTAGAAATCACCATGATGGAAATATTTGGGGCATAAAAGAAATTTTATTTAATTTATTGAGATACATATAATAACTCAAATCAGGCAATGATATTTCTTTGTTCATTGGTTCATTCACTCAACTGTGGTTGAGAGAGATCTTCAAAATGAGCCAGATTTGCAATTTCAATAACCCATACCAGAATGCACAATTTTTCCATTTTCCTCTTAGAACCTAGCAGTCTAAATAATAAATTAGTGTTTAATTTAACTAAATGTCTTAATGATACTTCTTAGATGCCTGGGATATAGTTGTGTTATAAATCACACACACCCCAGACACTACCAGAATCTTATTTATAGCATTAATTTTCACCATCTATGAAGAAAGGGTTTGCAAAGCAAACCTCAGACTCGTCCCTCCGGAATTTAAACTATGTGGAGCTTGAACTAAGGAGACTTTATAGCATTTAGAACCAGAGGCAAGCTGTTGTTCCCCTAGAGGATATCTGTCTTCAGAAGTAATCCACTTCTTTGGCTTAGCAGAGTCTACATTTAAGAAAGTGTGAATAGTATTCTAATAAACAAAAGTTTTCTGAAATTTTTCAGAGATTTGGTCTTTCAAGCAAAAGAGAGGACTTAGAAAAGACTTTACTGCCCCACCCTGAGAGGCAGTACCTCCTCCCTCTACCAGGACATGTGGATACTGTCCCTGGGAAGCAAACAGGGAAAGAATCTGACTGATGCCACCTCCAATGTGTCCTTCTTACGCTAAGTTTCCAAAAGCAAATGGCTCTTGTCTACAGACTGCAAATGAATTTTGTCAGGTAGAGGTGCAAATCGATGTCCTTCTCTCGCCAAGAAGCCAGTTTTACATTTATTAAGCAAATTCATTTCAGCATTCCTGGTTGTCTATATACATGCCTGCTCTTTGAATTCTCTTGAAATGGTTCCACATCTCACTGGTTCTACCTTAACTAGTGAATCAAATAAAATCACTGCCATTCTTCATTTTACATTTGTATGAGAATCATGATTTTTAGCATTTTATTAAAATAATCTTTTAAACAGATCCAAGACATCCACACCGTGCTCTTCCCAAAGGGAATTTCAAATTTCCCTTCCAAAAAAAAAGGAAATATTAATTCTAAAATTATACCTCAGAGAGCATCACCAGCGACAAATCACACATTCCACCATCACTGCCATTTTAACATTGTTTCATTTTTGTTTTTAACAACTTAATTAAAAAATAAATTAACCCATAAAATTTAAATAATATATAAGCGTAGAGAGCAAAGTTTGATGACTTCGTCTGAAACCCTTACGGATCAGTTCCCAGAAGTAACCAGTGTTAATAGTTTACCTCTCCCATTTTTATCTAGATAAAGTTTAAAATGAAGACTATGTATTTAGATGCAGACTATATAGAGAAGAATCATAGGAAGGTAATAGGGAGGAAGAAGGGATAATTTGGCCTTGGGGTTGGAGAGAAAATCTGGTCACTGGATTTAAAGTCAGGAAATAGGAATCCTGCCTGGCTTTTGTGGACTCTCACACGTACCCATGTACAGACCCGCGCCCGATGAGAAGCTGCACTCTGTCTCTGGAAGTGCTTCAGGCCCACACCCCGTTCATTCACCCTCCCTGACAGGCTCCGCTCCTTGGTGTCTATCAGCTGGTTCCCCCTTTTGTTTGTGAACTTTAATTCTTATTCTTTATACAACCTCCAAAACCCAGTTAGGGACAGTCTGCCCTAGTGCTCAGCCCTGGCATGCCCTAGTATATGACTTCCTTCTTTGCCTTCTGGGAAAGGGGGTGAATAAATATACCCCAAACCAGGTGAGAAAACAGCTCTGCTGGCAGCTAGGCCGTGATGCTCCCAATTGAATATAAGCCACACTCACAGAGTAGGAACAATGTCTAACCAAGGCTACTCCTTTACCATATTTGGAAGGGGACAAAGATAAGGACACTCCTGAACCACAAAAATGATGAAATATCCCCCTCTTCTGTCTAACAGAGTGATTGCTGCTCCTCTGCTTTACCAAGAACACCCACCCCACTGCGGTTCTCCTGTGTGATCAATAAACATTGTTAAGATACACAATCATAAAATTGTTCCTGCTTCCGGAAACATCCAATCCAGAATTGGCCTTCACTCTCTTCAACCCACCTTGAATCATCCAACACACACCCACAGCCTCTAAGAAGCTTCTCTCGGGGCACCTGGGTGGCTCAGTCAGTTAAGTGGCCAACTCTTAATTTTGGCTCAGGTCATCATCTCAAGGTTCATGAGTTCAACCCCCTCCTCGGGCTCTGTACTGACAGCGTGGAGCCTGCTTGGGATTCTCTCTCTCTCCCTCTCTCTCTGCCCTCCCCCCTCTCACTCTCAAAATAAATAAATAAACTTAAGAAAGGAAGGAAGGAAGGAAGGAAGGAAGGAAGGAAGGAAGGAAGGAAGGAAAAGAAAAGAAAAGAAAAGAAAAGAAAAGAAAAGAAAAGAAAAGAAAAGAAAAGAAAAGAAAAGAAAAGAAAAGAAAGAAAGTTAGAAAGTTAACTCATTCCATTTAAGCTATCTTCTCAGAGGCACTTTCTCTGGTGATTGCACACAGGGGCTATGTCTCATCTCCCTAACTAGATTTTTAGTTCCTGAGGACTAGGACTGTGCTTTCTATCCATTGCACATTTCTCTTAGAATGCCATAGGTGAGGCTGGCATTTAATGAGCATCTACTATGTGCTTAGCACAAACAGACCTCACTTAATTTGTTTCAGTAACTCCAATTATCAACTTTCATCTAATTTTAAGTAAACTGAGCCCCAGAAATTGAGGACACTTACCCAAGATCACAAGGGAAGTTAATGGAAAACTTAATGCTTAAGCTATTATGTGAATCTGGGGTCCACCTACTATATAGTACTGTACTATCCACTATACCATACCATACTTACCACACCTCACGATATAGTACCGCACCACACCATGCCACATCATACAATAAATACCATATCACATTATACTATGCCTCACTCAAGCACAGCATGAAGGCAGGTGATATTTACTAAAACCTAGCAGTGAAGCTTACGGCTGACTGAAAATTTAAGTCAGTGGTAAGACACCCATATTTCTTCTTCCTATTTCCAAGAAGATCAACTCTCTACTAGTTTGAAAGGCATGCAGCAAATTGACAAGATAATGGCAACTTGATTTCCAGCATTTATTTGCCTGACAGAACTATGATCAGATCAGTCCAATACCCACAGTACAAATCTCATCACCAGAGGAAGAGGACAACCTAGCAATTACCTGGTTAGAGTTAGAGCCACATACTGACACCTACGTTCAGAAAACACTCAGTGAATAAATGAATGAACGAATGAATGACTCAGAACTAAGGGAAAAAATCTTGCTATGTTAAACATTGTGAAGTCGCTTCATTTACTCCTAAACTAGAAACATTAACACTAAGCATAAGATATTGAAAGGAGAGAGGCACAAGATATACTAATTCAACTGTTCACAAAAATTGCACCCTGTGAGTGTGGTGTCCCTGAGGCTGGGGAGGTGAGGCACGACATTTAAGCACATGCTGCTTTGCAGCCAAGTTGGAAAAGTTCAGCGATTGTTCTTGGACCCTGGGGTTCTAAGCCTGCAGTGTTTTATTACAATCTGGCTGAATTTCTCAGCTTTAAAACCCCAACTAGTAAAAAGTATTTGGAAATCCAAATGGTAAAGGAGAGTGAAAAAGCCAATAAATCCGGCCTGCTGGGAGGCTCTCTGCGGAGAAGACAGACAAGCCCTACCTCCCCATCCTGCATGTGTGTTCTCTCTAAATACCACAGTTGCTGCAAAACCTTAATATGGGAAAGGCCAGTAGGGGCTCCCCAGACTCTGTGAATGAAAGGTGACTCTTTAGAGACCCAGATTTGGGCTTATCATTAATGCAGCTCCTTGGAGGGTGATTCACACACCTTGCCAGATCTGCACAGAGAAGATTAATGTAAAAACAGGCAGAAAATGAAGGAAGAGGGCAAAGGGGCCTTGTAAAATCCAACGAACATCTGCTACTTCAAACCCAGCAGCATTAAGGTAGTTTAACGTGCAGGAATTTTCCCTCTGGTTCCTATAAAGGCGCTGCTTAGGCAAAAGTGGTATAGGTTATCTGGCAGTTTCCTGCCGGAGGACTTTACTGGGTGGAAATAAATGAACACAGCGGGAAGACCACAGATGTATGCCTGGGTAACAGGAAAGAGCAGCAACAGCAGAGTTGCTACTGTTGCTACTGAGTCTACTGTGCATGGCCCCAGTAGAGTTTGGCCATGGAGCTGCTCAAGTCAGACCGAAACATGCAATTCATTCCATACCCGCAAGTTTAAAAAAAAAAAAAAAAAAAAAAAAAAGATTAAGAGGTTATCTTAGAACAAAATTTTAAAACTGGAAAATTTTTCTTGACTTTTTTTACATCTTTAGGTTTACAGAACTGAATGGATCATATTCCTCAGGTCATAGTATGCTACCATTGGTGGCACCTGCAAGGCTATTCTATTCTTTTTCGATTTGTCTTATTTTGATTCTCTTTATGCCCAATCCCAATCTCTCCCCAGGTATAGACACCCACTCTAGTATATTTAGAGTCTGATATAGACACCCACTCTAGTATATTTAGAGTCTGATCTTTCACACCATCTTTCATATATATTCACTTACAAATATGTGTATCTGTATTGTGACATGTGAATCTTATTTACATCAAGCTTCTGCCAGCTGCATAGTCTTCCATTAAAATGCATTACCACATTCTACTTCTACATTTCCCTGAAGATGGACACCTATGTTATTTCCGACCTTCTGTCTGTTAGAACATGTAACATTGCCATGAACATTCTCATATGTCTTTCGGAGGTCTTTTTTTGTTTTTTATTTTTCCAAAACTCTATGCAAGTGATTCTCTGGATGTTGAAATTTCTCCAGGCAAGGAATTTCTAGGCATAGTATATGTGTATTCTTAATTTCACCCCTACTGCCAAGACAGCTCACTGGAATAGCAGTTTATAGTTCCACCAGCAACATATGAGGAATCTCATGTCCCCCGATCTTTGGCCATCATTCGGTGTTACATGACTTAATAATTTTTGCCAACTGGATTGTTGCAAGATGGAGTCATTTTATTATAAATTGCATTTTTCTGGTTATATTCAGAAATTGAAGAAGAATCCTTAATTTTGATTAAAAATAAATTTTTAATGTATAGTGTTGACTATCTGGACTCTTGTTTAAGAATCTATCCTCGGGGGGTGCCTGGGTGGCTCAGTCGGTTGAGCGTCTGACTTCGGCTCAAGTCACGATCTCATGGTTCATGAGTTCAAGCCCCACATCAGGCTCTGTGCTGACAGCTCGGAGCCTGGAGCCTGCTTCATATTCTGGGTCTCTCTCTCTCTCTCTGCCCTCTCCTGCTCACGCTTTCTCTGTCTCTCAAAAATAAATAAAATAAACATTAAAAAAAATAAAAAACAAAAAAAGAATCTATCCTCAGGGCGCCTGGGTGGCTCAGTCGTTTAAGCATCCAACTTCAGCTCAGGTGATGATCTCACGGTGCATGGGTGGAGCTCAGGTCATGATCTCACAGTGCATGGGTTCGAGCACCATGCCAGGCTCTGTGCTGACAGCCCAGAGCCTAGAGCCTGCTTTGGATTCTGTGTCTCCCTCTTTCTCTGCTCCTCCCCCACTCACACTCTGTCTCTGTCTCTGTCTCTCTCTCTCTCTCTCGCTCTCTCTCAAAAAATAAAAATTTTTTGAAAAAACAAAAAAGAATCTATCCTCAAACAGCATGACAAAGAGGGTGTCCTATATTTTCTTCCACAGACTTCAAAGTTTTATTTTTCATATTAACATGTTTAATCCATCCAGATTCCAAATAGAAAGCTGGAGATTCATGTTGCTTCCCAAGGGGGCAACAGCAATGCTGCAGCCAATTTTGCCAAACAGCGATGTTGGCAAAAGTTAACGAACCTTACTACTTTTCATGAGAAGCCAGAAACCTGGATTCTTTCAATGTAACATCTCCTTTTTTTTTTTTTTTAATTTTAGATGGGAGGCAGGGGCAGAGAGAGAGAGAGAATCTTAAGCAGGCTCTATGCTCAGCGTGGAGCCTGACTGAGGCTCGATCTCGTGACCATTAGATTATGACTGGAGCCAAAATCAAGAGTTGGATGCTTAACTGACTGAGCCACCCAGGCTCCCCAACATCTCCTGATATTTAAAACATTGTGTTGCCCAAACAAAAGGTATATATGGCCCAGATTTATCCTGCGAGCTGCCAGCTTATGGTCTTTGAATCACAAAGTATCTCTTTAATATTTTCACCTGACTTCTGAAGCTTTGTACTCCAGCTATTGCTAGAACAAATACTTCCTGCATTTTTTTCTGCCCATTTATTAGTTTACCTATCCTTAACGTGTTCCTAATCCTGCCCATTTACTAATTTTATCCCCATCTCTGAACAGATGGAATAGCTGACCATCACTCCATCGGCATATTTCCTTATTATTACACAGATGTATCTTGGCAATGGGGTAGCCACATGCTTCTCAAGAACCAAAATCTGATGTGGCATAAAAGAGGAGTCATTTTTCTACCATCTGTCTCCCAATGCAGATTCCAGGAACAAGGTTTACACCAAGGACTTGCTGGAGAGCACTGTTTTGTAAGTACCTCAAATGCAAGTGCCTGTTTTCAGCCCCACCTGATGCCCAAGAGTGCCTCACAAAAGTATTTACCTGATGAATTCCTTTGTTCCCTCATCCTCTAGCAAAGGAATGTAAAAGAATTCAGCCTCAAAGTAAGCATGGAGGTGGCCAGTAACAACTGCCCAGTCCTGCAACATAGATAAGAGAATTCTACACAGGGGCGCCTGGGTGGCTCAGTGGGTTAAGCGTCCAGCTTCAGCTCAGGTCATGATCTCGTGGTGCATGAGTTCTAGCCCCGCATCAGACTCTGTGCTGACAGTTCAGAGACAGGAGCCTGCTTCGGATTCAGTGTCTCCCTCTCTCTCTGCCCCTCTCCTGCTCATGCTCACTCACTCTCTCTCAAAAAATAAACATTAAAAAAAATTTTTTGCATGGAAATCTACCCCCAAAACCAAGAGCACACTGTATACACCATATGTTAGCCAACAAGACAATAAATTATATTTAAAAAAATTTTTTTTAAAAAGAGAGAATTCTACACCGACAATTCCCTTACTCCTGGGGCAAAGTTGGTAGAAGCTATATAGTAAATTGTATTAACATTCAAAACATCTGTACCCCTCTCTGTAGAAAGGTTATACTTCCCATCACACTGATGTCATGCTTGGCCATGTGACTTACAGCACCCTTTCCTGGAACCCACCTTACTGAACACAAGAGCACCCAGATGACTTTCTTTGAGCAAAGAAAGGTGAACACAGGGGCTGTGTGGCTCTCTTGAGCAAAATCTTCTCTCTTCCTTTGACTGGCATGTCCCAGAGAGCACCCTCTCCTTCAAACTGCGTTGAAGAACACGGCATGGTGCAAAGGCTCAGCTGACCTTCAGTGGATTTGTAGCACGAGTGAAAATAGGCCTGTGTTGTCATAAGCCACTGAGATCCTGGGTATATTTGCTACCACAGCACAAGTTAGCCTAAGTTAACAGATAAAATTTACCACAATAAATTCAGGTTACTTGCATCTTGGACACTTTCCTTCCAAACTATTCATGGAGCGTTATGTTCTCTTGTGAATTCTCTTCGAAGTACTGGGTGATTTTGTTTTGTTTTGTTTTGAAACGATCTGTTAATAAATACAATTACTGTCATGGCATCTGTCCCCTAACACCAAGTACTCTTTTCACGAGACTACTAAGCACACTGCTTACTTAATGTCCTTGAAAAGTGCTTTGAGAACTTAGGAGTGAGTTCAACTTAAAAGGTTTTGTTTGTTTGTTTGTTTTTAATTTTAAGAGTTCTTTGATGTACCAACTTCCAGTTTCCAGTCTCGTATGTAAGGTGCTTAGAAGTTGCCATTTTGTCCGAACCAGCAAGTAAAAAACTGGGCCAACAGAAAAAATCAACAACTCTTTTTAGGTATGTCAGAAAAGAGAGGTCACAGGGCAAACTGCTACCCTCAAAATTGTAGATAGGCAGATACAAGGAATCACAACTTACCAGAGCAGAACCCTCCATGGAAACCAGTACAGGGGTAGAAAAACCTAAACTGTAACTGCTGAATTGTTGGGAGGCTCAGGGTGGACAAATATGAGAGTTAAAAATCCCAGGGAAGAGGGACATAGTTTTATGCTTCACCTCCTGGAGCTGAACCTACTTCTCACAGTGAATATCAGACAAAAAGCCCCTCAGGCTTCCAGCAGTGGGAGAAGAAAAGGAACCATTTTGAAATATACCAGAACATTCTTTCTTAACAAGACCTGCCCTCAAGAGAAACTATTTTATGAGGGTCTAACCTACTAGGGAAAGGGAAATAGCCAACCTTGGCCACGCTAGACATCCTGTCCCAGCTAAGCCAGCCATCCTGTCCCGGCAGTAGATCTGAAACTAAGAAGCACTCGAGACATTCACAGCCCAGGGCCAGAGACTCACTACACGTCCAATCACAGGACTGTAGGACACTTCCCTTACCCCCACACCTCATATCTCCTCACCATCATATCACTAAAGGCTTATTTGTTGGCATTCCTTTCATTCAGTTCATCATGTCTGGCTTTCAACAAAATTACGAGGTATTCCCAAAGGCAAACAACACAGTTTGAAAATACAGACCGTCAGAACCAGACTCGGATATGGCAAGGATGTTCAAATTATCAGACCATGAATTTAAAACAAATGTGACTAATATGCTGAGGGCTCTAATGGAAAAAGTAGACAACATGCAAGAACAGATGGGTAAAGTAAGCACAGAGATGGAAATTCCAAAAAAAGAATCAAAAAGAAATGCTGAAGACCAAACATAGTAACAAAATGAAGAAGAAGTCTTTGATAGGCTTGTTAGTAGACTAGACATGCCTGAGGAAAAAAACTGCTGAGCTTCAAGATATGGCAAGGGTTCTATTATTTAGGGCTTTAAATATAAAAATGTAAATTTTAAAAAACATAGAAACATCTCTATTTGGAATCTTTGAGTTTCAAAGCGTTAGCTTTAAAGGACAGCTTCCCTTTGGGCATCATTCAAAATGATGAGATGGAAGAATATGAAAAAAAAAAAATAACCAATTACAGCTGTGAACACTCCAACATCTTTACCTGCCAGAAAAGAGGTGAGGTTTCCCTTTGCTATTGGATTTGTCACCTTCTAGGGTAAAGTAGGGGAGCCAGCAGCCCAGTGAAAGTGAAGCAGTGAAACACCAGTAAAGTATCTTACAATACTATCCCCAACATCCATTTAGTCCTGAAGCTCTGAGGACAGCCCTGCCAATTAAAGAAGGTTGGGTTTCTCTTAGACAGTAGAGAAATTCAGGGCATACACAAGGGAAGTTCATGTAAATATCTAGAGGTTTCTTTCTTCTATTTTTATTTCTGAAAACTCTTCCTTACTTTCCATCTGGCTTCCTAGGGAGAAAGGAAATCCTATGTGCATCCAGTTGTTATAATAAGTATTTTAGCATTCCCTAGCTATTTTATCAGGATACCGGGTCATGTCCACATTTTGACGCGGACATTTCTAAGGTATATAATATTCTACATTTGTGCTGAAAGTGGACCAAGACTTTGGGATCACAGCCTATAATATCATTCAACAGTAAATAGCACCTGGTTATTTAAAAACTTGTAAGCAAATCTTTTCTAACTCTTAACTTAAAAGATCATCTGAATATTTCTAAAAAGGATTTGAGTTTGGGTAATACTGGCCCATAGGCTGCATCACCAAGCCATCTTCATAGTACCTAAGAATTATAGCTATGTGACCTATCAACACATAGATATTAGCAACACAGATATCTAACCAAGAATCAATAGCAAGAATTAGTAAAGAACTCCTACAAACCAATAAAAAAGGATGCAGCAAAAAAATGTGCAAAAGACATAAGCAGGCATTCAAGGAAGAGGAAGAATCGTGAATATAAATACAGAAAGATGTTCAATCTTTTCAAGAAAACAAAGTAAAATCACATCAAGACACCATTGTATACCCCCTCCTTTGACTCACAATAGCAAGTATTGGGAAGGAAGTAGATAAATGGAAAATTCTATACCCCTATATGCATATGGGTAAATATACTACATATGCCCCTATACACTATGTGAAATTATAAATTGATACCAAAAACTATAGAAGGTAACTTGACATTATCTTGTAAAGGTAAACGTGTGTATCTTACAAACCAGCAATTACACCCCTTGGTATATATACCCAAGAGAATTTCTTACACATGTGTACTAGGAGACTTGTACAACTACTTTTCATATAACTAGTGTTAATGATAGAAAAAACTAAAAACACCCAAAGAACCACTGACAAAAGAATGGATAAGTAAACTGTGTATTCATATAATGGCATACTATACAGCAATGAAAGTGAATTATGATTCAAGCAACACGGATGAATCTTAAACATAAAGTTGACTGAAAAAAGCATGTTTTAAAAGAATAAATGTAGTACAAAAACAATATGTGATCTAGTGATACATATACAATAAAACTACTTTTTTAAAAAAGCAAGAGAGTAATAAATCTAAAATATAGGATAATGTCTCCCTCTGAAGGGAAAGGCAGAGGGCTAGAATAGAGGAGGTTAAATGGCATGTTAAAGCTCTAGCTCTCACACTAGCTTGTGGATTCATCAGTGTTCTTTTTATTATTATGCCTTACAACTTGCATCTATGTTGTACATGTTTGTATATAAATAAAATGTTAGTTTTTCAAATACAAATTTAGACTATGAAACTGATTTCTGATTGGCAGTAGCCTTAAGTTCTAGAAGATCTGAATGAAGCATGGCAGCTCCTTAGTCGTTCACCATATAAGACTCTCTAACAGTCTTAACATGTCCTGAGAGTCTTAACTCTTAAATGTCTTATACAAGAAATGTTATATACTACCTATAATCTAAATTTTGATTGCTGAGGCTAAGTTGTACTGCTAGAGCAAGAAGTTCTAATTTTTTTCTTTGAAAATTCTATTTCGATTAATCAGATTTTCATGGATACAGGGTGACTTTTGTCAACATTTTCCCTTTTCTGTCTTCAGAGGATTTTGATATGTCTACTTTATATAGCACTGTAGCCTATCACACGTGTGCTACTGGTTTGAGAATATATTGCTTGATTAGCAGCTCAGTCTGGTTTTTGCTTTTTCCACTAGAAGAACAGTTCTTAAAATATGGTTTAAATATTGCTGGGAGGACCAAGACCCTTTCAAGAATTTCATGAGGTTGAGGAGCCTGGGTGGCTCAGACGGTTAATCTTCCGACTTCGGCTCAGGTCATGATCTCACGGTTCATGGGTTCGAGCCCATGGTTTGTGGGTTCAAGCCCCGCACCTGGCTCTGTGCTGACAGCTCAGAGCCTGGAGCCTGCTTTGGATTCTCTCCCTCTCTGCCCCTCCCTGACTTGCATCCTCTCTCTCAAAAATAAACATTTAAAGAAATTAAAAAAAAAAAAAAAAGAATTTCATGAGGTCGAAACTAGTTTCATGATAACATTAAAACACTGTTGGCACTTTTTTGAAGTGTGTTAACATTTGCAATGCTGTTGCAAAAACCACGGTGAATAAAACTGTTGGGTCTTTAGCATGAATCAGGATAGCGGCACCAAACTACACTAGTAGTCATTGCATTCCTCACTAGCAGCAGGTGAAGGCTTGCAGGAAGGAACCAGTTCCAACTACAAATGTCCTCGGGGAAGGAGTTAGATACCATTACATTTTATAGTATCTCATTTCTTGAGTAATAGTCTCTTACCTATCCTTTGGCATAGAGGTCTTCTGTGTCATACCCAAGTTTGATAGTTGTCTCAAGGGAAATCACTTATGCATCAGTTTGATTTGCAAGGTGAACTGCTTTTCACATGGAATACCATTTTTTCTTTGAAAGAATAGCTGATAGATAAAGTAGGTTTTTCTGATTTGGGATTGGTAGACATTTTCTCAAAAATGAACAGTGAGCCTGTCACTTCAAGACAAACAACTGGCAATATGTGTTGCTAATAATAAAATTCAAGTTTCAAAGATGAAATTTGGACTTTTGAAAACTTGTGATCACCACCATGAACTTGACAGTTTCTTAATCCCAAAGACTTTTCTGATGAGATTAGTGGTGATATTAACAAATGTGACTTTCTTTTATGATATAATGAAATATGCCACTTTGGAAGATCTACATAAGGACAATCCAATAGTTTCCAAATGACCCATGTAGGAGCTTATAAAATTATGCATGGAGAAAAGCTCAATTAAAATTGCAAAACAGATGAATTAACTGTTTAAACAGATTAGGAAAATTAATAATCTTGAGAATATTATCAAATTAACTCTTACCAAATCAGATTATTTTAATAACTTTAACAAAAAGTTATTTTTCCCTCTTAACTGCAAGAGAGAAAAACATTTGCTGCTTCTCTTTTTTTAAACTGAAAAAGTTATTTGGTTAACAATAAAGGCTATTTTTTTGTTTTCTGTTTTTTTAGGATCTCAGCACTTATAAACTAAAACAAGGCCTGTATAAAACTATAATGACAAAAAGCAGATCAGTGGTTGCCTAGCCCTGGGGTTGGAGGATAGGGATTGATTGTGAACGGTCAGGAGGAAACTTCTTAGATTAAGGATCTGTTCTATATCTAGATTGTGCTGATGGTTACATGATTTCATAAAATTACTAAAATTCATCAAAATAATACCTTAAACAATAAGAGGGGGGAACCTGGCCTATAGATTTCAGTTTTACTGGCAGAAATGGAGAAAGTGATAAACCTATTTCACTTAATAAAAACTAAATGAGCAGCAGGGAGCATTTTTCTTTCCTGGGCCCAGTGGTCCATCCTGGAAGTACTATACACATAATGGCTACAAGTTCAGATGCTGGAGATGCAGTCCTAAGCCTGAAACCTGGCATTGCCACACACCATCTGTGTGACCTTGGGCAGGTCACTTATTCTTAGCTTCACTTTCTTCATCTGTGAAATGAGGATCAACATAGCACCTATCTCATTATTTTAAGAAGGTAACATGCATAATGTGCCCAGCCCATACGAATGCTCAATAACATTAGTAATTACTTTATTGAACCATTTAGACACCTGATTGCTTCACACATATTCCCTTAGATACTGTTTTGGGTTGAAATATGTCCCTCTCAAAAAGATGTTGAAGTCCTAACTCTCAGAATGTGACCTAATTTGGAAAAAGAGTCTTTACAGAGGTAATCAAGTTAATAGGAGGTCATCCTAGAGGTAGGCATTATGACTGATATCTTTATAAAAAGGGTAAATTTAGACACAGATATGGACACAGACACAAGCAGAATGCCATGTGAACAGAAAGGCAGAGATCAGGATGATGTATCTACAAGTTAAGGAACACAAAGATGGCCAGCAAAACACCAGAAGCTGGGGGAGAGGCCTAGAACAGCTTCTTCCTCACAGCCTCAAAAGGAACCCACCCTGTCGACACCTTGATCTTAGACTTCAAGGCTCCATAACGGTGAGACCACAAATATCTCTCATTTAAGCCACTCAGTTTGTGGCACTTTGTTACAGGAGCCCTAACAAAGTAATAAAGATGCTAACTGTGTAAAGACCAACTTTTATCAACTCAGGTCACCAAATAACTGAAAGAAACTATTCAACATGAACAAAAATGAGTCACTGCAAGCAAAGAAGGAACAAAAGGAGAGGCACAGAGAGGAGGAAGAGGAAAGGAAAGGGTAAGGGTAAAGAAAACAGAAACAATGGTTGGGACTCCAAAGGTGAAAGAGAAATGCTGAGAAGAACGGTTTGCATTAACAAGAGGAAAAAGCACAGGGGCCTCTGGCTGGCTCAGCAGTAGAGCTTCTGACTCTTGATCTTGGGGTCGTGAGTTCAAGCCCCACACTGGGCATAGACCTCACTAAAAAACAAGCAAACAGGGACACCTGCGTGGCTCAGTCGGTTAAGCACCCAACTTCAGCTCAGATCATGATCTCATGGTTTTTGAGTTGGAGCTCTGCGTCGGGCTCTGTGCTGACAACACAAAGCCTGCTTGGGATTCTCTTTCTCTCTCTCCCTCCCTCTAAATAAATAAATAAACAAACAAACAAAAATTTATTGAAAAAAAGTAGCAAATGAACAAAATTTTAAAAAGAGAAAAAAGCACAGAATCCTGCAAGCATGTCTCTCAATACTCAGATGCCCATCCACCATTTATCACTACATAATTTCAAATCTACACAACACATAGCCTGCATAATAATGACTGTCATCTAAAAATTTCTTATAAGAAATATTTCTTATTTATTTTTGCTTTAAATTGCCCAGCACCTTGAATTCAAAGTCGGTTGAACATCCGACTTTGGCTCTGGTTCATCATCTCATGGTTTGTTAGTTTGAGTCCCACATCAGGCTCTCTGCTGTCAGTGTGGAGCCTGCTTTGGAACCTGTTGTCCCCCTCTCTGTGCCCCTCCCCCGGCTTGCATGCACAAACTCTCTCTCTCTCAAAAATAAACAAACATTTAAAAAATGAGTAGTCTGGGAGTGCCTGGGTGGCTCAGTCAGTTAAACATCCGACTTCAGCTCAGGTCACGATCTCATGGTTCGTGGGTTTGACCCCCCATGTTGGGCTCTGTGCTGACAGCTCAGAGCCTACAGCCTGCTTCGGATTCTGTGTCTCCCTCTCTCTCTGCCCCTCCCCTGCTTGCACTCTGTCTCTCTCTCAAAAAATAACCATTACAAATTTTTTTAGGGGCGCCTGGGTGGCGCAGTCGGTTAAGCGTCCGACTTCAGCCAGGTCACGATCTCGCGGTCCGGGAGTTCGAGCCCCGCGTCAGGCTCTGGGCTGATGGCTCAGAGCCTGGAGCCTGTTTCCGATTCTGTGTCTCCCTCTCTCTCTGCCCCTCCCCCGTTCATGCTCTGTCTCTCTCTGTCCCAAAAATAAATAAACGTTGAAAAAAAAATTAAAAAAAAATTTTTTTTTTAATTAAAAAAATAAGTATGTGGAGTGTGAGAAACTTAACAGAAGACCATGGAGGAAGGGAAGGGGAAAAATAGTTTCAAACACAGAGGGAGGCAAACCATAAGGGATTTGTAAATACAGAAAACAAACTGGGGGTTGATGGGGGTGAGGAGGGGAAAATGGGTCATGGGCATTGAGGAGGGCACTTGTTGGCATGAGCACTGAGTTATATGTAAGTGATGAATCATGGGAATCTACTCCTGAAGCCAAGAGCACACTGCATACACTGTATGTTAGCTAACTTGACAATAAATTATATTTTTAAAAAATGAGTAATTTGAGGGAACCAGAGTATCTACTTACATGATTTTCTTTAAAAATGTCCAGGGGAAAGGGTTTTTTAAGATAATCTGAGTTAATTCAACCATCAAATATTTAAATTCTGGCCAAGAACACAAAGAATAATCGAACCAGGACTCACGTATTAAATTCTTGACTTGTAGTACAGTGCTTTTTCCTGTATATAATTCACTCCCTGTAACTTTATAACAAAAATAGTTTCACAATTAAGTAAGGCCAATCTGGATGCTGAGTTTGCCCTTCTAAACAGAGTGTAGACTCCTTCCTTTTACAAGAACAGCTAGTTCTAAGTATACCTTAGCCTGTGGTATGGAAAGTAGGAAGCAAATGCTTGACAGATGTTTATACAGATGTTGGCAGCTATCTGTTCCTTTCTGTTGTAAGAACTCTGAAGGCCAAGTCCCTGTGTCTCAGGGTGCCAGTGCAATTACAGGGTGCACAGACCAGTGACAGGGCTCAAAAACGCCTGTGCCATGCACTGTCCTCAGGGTTGAGTAAAGAAGTAGGTCAAGGAGGAACCAGACGAAGAAATATATACATACACACACACACATACACACCACACACACACACACACACACACACACACACCATATATATTTGTACAACACAATCACAAACCCACCTAACACATGATGCAGATCAGTTTCATATTCCCTTCCAGATTTGGTCTATAAGCACCCACATTTTTATCAAAGCATGATGATAGGGAAAATATAATTTTGAAATTTGCTATTTTAATTTAATGTTAAATTTTGTAATTTTCCCAATTACAGAATTATATAGCATCATGAAGAACAGCTTTGAATAACAAAGTGTGTCCTTTCAAAGCATCCACTCATTTTGGGTGGCTATCAATGGGATTCCACACCTAGTATGAAAAAACTGAGGCAGAAAGTAATAGGTCTACTGGGCTGGGCTAAGTAGGGCTGATTATTGGCTGAATGATCTCCTCCACATTTCCATACCTCAGAGATCACTGTAGATCCTAAGATTCCATAATTATTTCCTTGAGCTCTACCCTATGGACCCTGGAACACCTCAGTGGGAATCTAGGTGCTCCCTAGAGGCAAAGATAATCTGAGAATCTTTTCTTCTCAGAAAACAGCACACACACACACACACACACACACACACACACACAACTAAACACACAAAAATAAAACAAAACAACAAAAACTTAAAGGGAAACCTAAAAGAGTATTTCTTAACAGCAACCAGGAAGAGACTGGATATACTCTCTGAAGGAGCTTGGACTAGGACCACTGGCAGGGAACTCATTTAGGATCTCCCTCAGTGATGTGAAGGTCAAAATGGAATAGAGAACTGTGGGGTCTGCTGGCCCCAGTAGCCAGAGAACCATTGCTCCCTGGGAACTAAAGACAGGCCTGTGTTTTAGAAATAAACTTCTCAAGAGAAAGTCCTCCTAGAGAGGACTATGAGGTGTTTCGGAACTGATACCATGTCTCATAATCATCTTCCAGAACTGAGCTTGTTAAGGTCCTGTTAAATGTTTGCTGAATGAATGCTACTGACCCAGCTGGCTGAGGAAAGCACCACTAACGGCAGGCCCCAAATTAGCTTCCCTGAAGAATGAGCTGCTGCTCTCCAGCACCACCTGTGGAAACCCTTGGGAACTCTGACAGAAAGCCCTTGGTCCCCTGCCTGGAAGCTCTGACAGGAAGTCTTGCAACCCCTGCCTGGAAGCTCTGGAAACCCCCCCAGTCAGCTCTTAGACTCTGCTCAGAAGCCAGGAGGAACAGAGCAGGGGCTACTGCTGTAATTGGTAAGGAGCAGAGCAGTGGTCACTCGTGAGAGTCAGGTGAGGGGATATTTGATATTTTTGCACCATGTTCTTGTCTGTGCTCAGACATGATTACACAGTGGTCTTGTAATCATGACAAATTACTCACAGGAGGGACACTAAAGGCTTTGGGACCGAAGCAGGGCATGACTTGATATCTCTGGTGAGGTGCCTAGTCATATTTCCCACTGGGAAAAGGTAGAGATTGATTTCTTTTTAACCAATAGATAATGGTAGGGAGGAGGTAGGCAGCATATCCAACTAAGAAGCTTTAAGGAGTTTGGGCTGATAAAGGTGACTGGAACTAGATGTAGCATGGGGCCAACCCAGACCCACAGAGTACCAGGAAGACTGTTTTAGGGGAAAGGAGATTCATGGAAAGTATTGAATTAATTGTGACATATTCTAATATGTTTGGCTTCATATTCTGAATGTCTACATACTAGCCACTTTGGTTCTGGCTGTTGTGAAAGATATTTACCTTTGTTTGACATCTGAAATTTCTAGGTGCCTCTTCTCTGTGGAGGAAAGAAAAATCCTGAGGGCTGAGCTGGGTCTTGAGACACAAAGGGACATTGCACAGGGAAAAGTTAAAGAATTTCTCTCTCCCTAGAAGGGAAAGTATTGCCAGTCATAGGACAGAGCAAAGGGGATTGATGATCCAGAATCTTAGGGTATCTTTTTTTTTTAATGTTTTATTTTAGAGTTCACATATCTTAAGGCAGAGCTTCTCAAGTGTCTAAGACTAACTATTGGAAACATGGCCACTTCCTAGTCTAAAGCTGGGACCAGAACACGAGGAACTGGTCAGCTGAATTTGAGGAGAATGGCACTTGTTTTACTCCAACAGGAGAGAGTCTATGGTGTCACTTCTAAAATCATGTAGACAAAGGAGGGACAGAGATGAGAATAGTAGAAAGCAATAAAATGAGATATGAGGGCACAAGGAAAGGGAGAAGCTCCCAGTCAATGGAGATTTAACCAGGGTCCTAGTGTTACCCCTTACTGAGTATCACCTATGGGGCTACTGGGAGGATGTCCAGACATACGGAATCCACACTAAATCTGGGAACACTGGACTGACAAGTGTCAATACTGGTGGGAGTAAAAGGACAGAAGCAGAGGTGTTAGGGAGTCTTCTCCAGGATGTAGAGAACTAACATCTTAATTAGGAAGGAACTGGGTCCCAAAGTGGCTTCTTTATTAGTGTGCTTGAATCCTGAAAGCCAGGTGAGGCCCACATTAGTGAGCATTGAACTCCAGAAAATGTTGGCTGCCCTGCTAATGATAACTACAGAAGTGAAGGAGAGACTACAGAGGGATAAAGAGTGAAACTGTGGTAGGACAAAGCACATGTGACCAATCTTAGTTAACAGAGACAACCCTGGCAGTGTTCACACTAGGTCAGGGACTGGTGCTGGAAAACGTTAGCTCTTTTGTTGATGGTAATTAGTGCTTTACAGTCACATATAGGAGCCTATAGTCAAACAGATAAAACTTAGCCAATTTTTTTATTCATAGAAACAATCCTGGTGTATCTACATTGAAGGAGAAACAAGGTACTGGAAAATGTTGGTTCCTTTGTTGATGGTAATTAGTAGAGCTTCAGGGTGACTAATGAGATTGGAGTCAAATGGTAAGGCAAAACTTGGATGGCCAGTTATTCATAGGGACCAGCTAATCAGTACCTGTGATTGGTGAGGCTCTGGGCCCCTGAAAACGTTAGTTCCTTTGTTGACAGTAATTGGGAGGGCTTTAGGATGAATAAACAGGAGCCCAAGAGAAACTGGTTTAGGATAACACCTAGAAGGCTAAGTTGGAAACAGGACAAGATTGGGAAAGATCTACATACTAAAACTATTGACTGGGTCAGTGGCCCTGCCCTGCAGGTGGTCAAATGAGAAGGATTCCCATGAGGTCTGATTCATTAAAAAAAAAAAAAAAAAAAATTAAGACAATAGGGTGAGACAAACCAAAAGTCTGTCACACAAAAAAGAGGGAGCTTCAAACAAATAGAGTTGAAGTTGACACTGAGAATATAAAGAAATGTAGATACAGGAAAAGAGAAGGGGAAAATGCATACTAGAAGAAAGATCAATGGTACTGAAAATGAAATGAAAAAGGGCAAGGAGGCAAGAGAAAAGCAGTGTCACACATGGAGGAGAGGCAAAGAAATCAAATTTTTCTTTCCTTCTCTTTCATTTACTCCTGCCTTTGTTTTCCTCTTTTCACAATTAAGGAATGCCTACTATATGTCAGGCTAAGTACTAGAGACAAAATAGTAAGAAGATTCCACCTCTGCTCTTTAGGTCATTGCTTGGGAGAACAATACTTGGGAGATTATAACAGTAAAGTGCTAGTCAAGTGGACTCAAGCTTTTAAGAGAAATTAAGGACTGACATAGAATGAGGACAGATTGTATATCCAAGAATTTGGCTACCAGGGATCCCATCCTGATGAAGATGGAAAAGTGAGCCTGCTGTGAAGAACGGCCAAGGTTAAAAGGATAGGTAGGTAGCTGTGAAAAGCCACTTCCCAGGGCCCAGAGGCTCTGAGGGGCCACAGACTCGCCCCCCCCCGGTCCCCCCCCCCGCCTTCCGCCCCATCTCATATTCCAAGATCAATTTGCCAGTGGCTGCCATTCTTGGAGTAAAAAAGTTGGATGGCCCATGCTCAGACACCTCACCACCAACCTTCCATCATCACAGGAGCAACTGACTCACATCATCCTGCATCTAGTGGCTTGACTACCTCTGGAAGATGCTGCCATCCAAATGCCTTTAGTCAAGGGGATCACTCAACACTGCAGGTGTGAGGGCAAAAAAAGGAGATTCTATATCTGTATTTGTGTTTGGAGTTTGGATTGGACCAACTAGAGTATCACCAAGCAAAGTAGATTAAGTAGATTGTGAAAAATTCATATTTTTAAGCATTACCAGCTAATGCATGGTTACTCTTCAACATATTGTTGAATAATGCTTTTCTTCCAAAGGATTTTGAGGTGGTTTGTTGTTGTTGGTACTACATTCCCATTTTCACTTAATAGGAAGGAAAGGTCCCCAAGAAAGAGAAATTTTAATGGGAACAAATGCAGCAACCCTGAGTATTAACATCACAATGGAAACTCTTCAGAAGCTGCTGGCTACTGGAGAAGTTTAGCCTATGTGCTAAGAATGGGAAAAGGATTTCAAGAGGAAGAAAACTTCTCTTCAGATATCTACAGTATTCTACCCACCTACACAAAAGGTAAAAATCATTGTATCCCTAATGTGGACTTAAATAATAATAATACAGAAATAGAAATAATACATTAATTTATTCTCTTTAAAGATTCTAGCATACAGAATACAGAGTAAATGTTGAAACCCCAATTTCCCCCCTCACTGACCTATCCCAAAGGTAACTAATTTAGACAATTTACAGTTCTTTTTTATGAATTTACATAATTCTATTTTTTCTATATAAGCATCATTAAGCTATATGTTTTTCATATAAGCACATTGAACTTTTTATTCTTTTAACAGCTACATGAATACTAGATTATGCATGAATCCTATTTTGTTTGACATTTTCTGGATGGACAATGAGTTTTTTTCCTATTGTATTATTAAATACATTTCTACCAAGATAATCCTTATATAAGGATCTATGTGCCATGAATTATTACATAAACTGAAGTATAATTAAAGTCAACTTAAACAGTTTTCCTTTATAAGAACTGTGAAATGTTCCAATAGAATTAAAACGAAAAAAAATTAAGACCAAAAAGCACAATTTTTATTAAATATATGTAATTTTAAAAATAAGTGTCATTTCTTTAGCATGCATGGGGAAGGGAGAAACAGGGAAGAGTTGTGAAGGAGAAAGGAAGACACAGGTAAAATCTTTACTCTTTCTGAAGCTCAACGGGCAAAGTATTAATAACACACTTAACACATTTTCTAAAACAAAGTTTCTCTGCTTTTCAAAGCTCAAAGATATGGATAAATTTGCCAAGTTTAAGAATTCCTATGTAAAATATAAAAGAGAAAACTTTCCTCAGATCCTCTGTTTTCTTAGTTTTCAATGGAAAAAACAAAAAAAAAAAAACAAAAAAACACCACTGTGGACCAAAGAAAATGGCTTTACAGATTTGAGGAACCAGAAGCTGAATTTCGTAGAATAACACCCTTGTCCCACAAGCCCCTAAGTTCTAGAATATTTTTACAAAATACCTTGGAAAGTGCATTTTTGTCTGTATACATGGACCAGCTCATATTAAGCAAAGGTAGAGATCAGATGGGGAACAGTTTATCCTCTTCTCTGTTGCAGTTCTAGTCACCAAGCTTGGAATTCTTTTAAGACTCTATTTACTGGGATATCTGGGGGGCTCAGCTGGTTAAGGGTCTGACTTTGGCTCATGTCATGACCTAATGGTTTGTGAGTTTGAGCCCCACGTTGAGCTCTGCAGCGATAGTGCAGAGCCTGCCTGGGATTCTCTCTCCCTCCCTCTCTGCCCCTCCCTCACTCTCTTAAAACAAATAAACTTTAAAAAAACCGTATCAAGAATGTGTAGTATCGAGTGATCAAGACGCAACTGAAGATCTGACTTTAATTATTAGTCCGGAAAATAACTTGACACTAATCATCTTTCATTTCTCAGAGGCTGAAGATCCAAAAACAGACAAGGTCACAGACAGGGCATGGTCTTTTAGTCTCCTTTTATGTATGTATTTATTTAACCAACTCATACAGAACTTTCTACAGTCCAGGCTCTAAGCTGTTTGCACTCTGCCTGTTCCTCATCTATAAACTAGGGGTAATAATAATAATACCTACTTCATGGAGTGGTCAGGAGGTTATATGAGGTTAAGTAACTTGCCTGAGGCCACGTATCTAACACCATGCTCCATCTCCTTTACAACTGGTTTAACATCTGCTTCCCTTCACTACTGGTTCATTCATTCTCCCAATTTACTGCAAAGAATGACAGAGGTAGGATTCATCTGAAAGATCTATTCGATACCTTTCACTCATCTGCAAGTTTTTTAGTACTTGTTTTTAATGGGTGCTCAGTTGAAATTTACAATATAGGAAAACATTGTTAAATATTCATTTAAATCTTGGTTTAAAATCTCATCATATGCGGAGAAAGAGGATCTCTTTTGCATTGTTGGTGGCAATGAAAGAGTGCAGCCACTCTGGAAAACAGTATGGAGGTTCATCAAAAAACTAAAAATAGAGCTACCCTACAACCCAGCAACTACACTACTAGGCATTTATCCAAGGGATATAGGTGTGCTGTTTAAAAGGGACACATGCACCCCATGTTTATAGCAGCACTATCAACAATAGCCAAAGTATGGAAAGAGCCCAAATGTCCATCGATGGATGAATGGATAAAGAAGATGTGGTATATATACACAATGGAGTATTACTCGGCAATCAAAAAGAATGAAATCTTGCCATTTGCAACTACATGGATGGAACTGGAGGGGATTATGCTAAGTGAAATTAGTCAGAGAAAGACAAAAATCATATGACTTCACTCATATGAGGACTTTAAGAGACAAAACAGATGAACCTAAGAGAAGGGAAAAAAAACAATATAAAAACAGGGAGGGGGACAAAATAGAAGAGACTCATAAATATGGAGAACAAACTGAGGGTTACTGGAGGGGCTGTGGGAGGGGGGATGGGCTAAATGGGTAAGGGGCACTAAGGAATCTACTCCTGAAATCATTGTTGCACTATATGTCAACTAATTTGGATGTAAATTTTAAAAAATAAAAAATAAAATTAAAAAAATAATAAATTAAAAAAATAAAATCTCATAAATAGAAAATATAAATGAATAAAACTAAAATTTTTTAATAGTTTTGAGAAATTATGAAATCTTCTCCTTTTAACTACTACCTGACAACAAAATTTGATCTTTGGAGTAGAAAAGGAATTTGTTCAGGCTTCGGTTGATCTGGTTGAATGGTAAGCCAGTTTGTGCTTTTCTAAATAAACTTCCCTAGTCTGGGCAATTACTAACCACATGTTAGTGATAGTGATCCAACATTAACATGCAAGAAACAAAGTGACCAAAGACAAAAAATTGCATTTCCAAGTATGCCATTAGTATATGCCATTGGTATAAGCCTCCCATATTCATTCCTCTTTATGTGCAACTTCCCGGAGACAGTGTTTTTACCTTCTACGAAATGGCCTGAGCAGCATCTCCCATGCGTGGGTGATTCAGGGCTCTCCCCTCTCTAATCCAGGCCCCCAGTTGTGTGGCTTCTAGCTGTGGATTTACATTTAAACAAGTTAATTAACATGGCGCTCATTTCACCTTATAGGATGCCCAGGTTCTGTAGGCATCCTTAGTTTCAAAGACCCAGTTCAACAAGGGCATCAGGCTAAACCACAGGCTGGAGGTTTCCGGTTAGGCAATTGCTTTTCTGTCATGTCCATCCCCCACCCCACCCCACCACAAGTTTTTCTTGGACTTTTAGAGAATTCTTATTCCCTTGCGAAGTATCAGAAAGTTTTGCTTCTATCATGACTTGTCCTTCCTCATATTTCCCTAGACTGTGAAAATTACTTTTAATCCATTAGTCTCATTTAAAAGTCCTATTCCTGGTTTCTTTAGTTAATGGTTAAGCAAAATCATGGTCTAATTAAAGTACTATTAGGCCTTCGTCTAATAAGAGTATCTACTTTTCGGGAGAATTTTTTTCTTACACACAAGAAGCATGTAAGCATGTGTTAGCATGTGTTAAGTAGCATGTGGGGAATTTTGAAAATTCAAACGAAAAGTAGGGAACCAAATCCCCTCTAATCTCACTATCCTGAGTTAACACACTAATAACATTTTAGTGAATATCCTTATACTTTTTCCACATGCATATTTTTTGAATAGTTCCTTTAGTAATGTTTTATATACAAAAGTATTTTTTTAATTTCTTGCTGCAATTTTATGTAACGTCAATTTTAGTATTCACATGGATATGCTTTAATTCATTTAACCAGTATGCTATTGTCCTCAGGTTACCAGTCCCTGAGGACTGGTACCTAGAAGAGAATGAACAACCAGAGACCCTGAGAACAGGAGCCACATGGTATGATGGCAGTCGTCATCTGATGGGTAGGAAAAGACTGCATTTGTGGTTAAATGTGGAGCAGTAATTATGTTAGATAGAGGATTCTTTACCACTGTTTCCACTGACGGAACAAATGGTTCTATCCTACACGAAGAAACTATAATGTTTAAACATTAAACCTCTATTGAGGGGTTTACCCATCTCTCAGTACATTTCTTTAAAAGTGATCTTCAAAGTCACGTTCAGCATTAGACACAGAGACCAAAATAGTTACAGAAACATGTATATATGTGGGCTAAGCTACACATACTTATTTCCTAGTTTTGTCCACTGAGAAAACCCAGAAACAGCGATACACACCCCAATAGCAACAAGCACACTCAGCACCCAGATCTTGGTTTCTAATACCATTCTCCAATAAAAGAAGCCAGGCTCCTTGAAGAAATGGCTGATTCTAGGGCTGATTTTTGAGGGTGATGAAAATGTTCTAAAACAGACTGTGAAAATGACTGTACAACTTAGTGGATATACATAAAACCATTAAATTGTACACTTCACATGGTTGGATTTTATGATATGTGAATTCTATCACAATAAAGCCAGTATTTTTTAAAATGGAGGCATGTTCAACAAAATACCTGACCAGCATGCCTCAAAATCATCAAGGTAATCAAAAACAAAGTCTTACATACTGTCACACATAAGAGGCAGTGGAGGAAACATGAAACTAAATGTACAGTGGTATCTTGGATAGGATCTTAGAACAGAAAAAGGACATTAGGACAAACCAGTGAAATATGAATAAAAAATGTTCATAGCAATATACCAATGTTTGCTCCTTAGTTGTGATAAATGTAGCACACAGTAATGCACTCAGGTTTGACTCCACAGTCTGGTGTTTTTAACCACTGAACACCCTGTCTCTCTTGTAGCCCTTACTAATGGGAGCTGAGCCTTGTTCCTGCCTGAGTGCTGCTTCAGTCTGGGACCACCTCCCTTTCTGAGGTTGGGATTCATAGACATGTGGGGATTGGGAATAACCCTGAACCATGTTAGGTATACTCATCCAGGCCCTCACAGTGGAAGCTTATCTATCTCATCCAAGCCTACCACTGAGATCCCAGGAGACACCATGAAAAAAAAGTTGCACAGGTTTAAAACAGAATTATCACTTTCTTCATAGCTCTATCTAGAGATTAAAATATAAAGCAGAATCAATATATCTGAGAACCATGTTAATGACTCTCTTCTGTTCAAGTCATGAGATGATTCACCATGGAGTGGGCATTCAAATGTTGAATAAATAATTAAATGAATTAGCTTTCAAAGGCATTAACTATCTTTTCTTCAAACATTTAAAAAGTTAAATTCTGCTTTCCCAAAGACCTCTGAAGACTGAAAAATCACCGTCTATAATCTAATACAAATTAGCTTGAAATAGGAAAAGATCTTGCAGATGGTGTTTCTCTCTCTGCTAGAACTCTGGTCCTGCTTCCAAGAGGCATGGTGCATTTCTAGTTTCAAACTAAACTTGACAGGGATGCCCCAAACATTACTTTTGTGACCCAAGACATGGACAAGACTAATAGGAAGAGGCACTGGCTGTCAAGTGTGGAGGTTCAGGGGTTGAGGGAGGGGGAGGGGGCATGGCCTCCCTGACCATTAGTATCTGCAGGGCTGAAAGGCAGCCTGTAGCTATAAAGAAACCCCCCAAATCGGAGTTCTCCACCTTTAACCAGGTATGCAAACTTCCCACTGTTGGAGCCTGAGTTGCACTTCAGGATTAAATACAACCGTTTTCCCAGATCTTTACCAATTCTCATCTTCTACAGACTGGAATGAACCACAGATAAGTCTCAAATAACCTTGAGGCCAACAGTATTTCCTCCCCCACTAAACGTCTTTACAGGCTCAAGTTATGAAGAAATAAAATTAGCTAGTTTGCATTTCTATGCCTTTCCCTCTTCTTTCCTTCCCAATGACCAAGATGATAACAAGCAGTTCAGTAGCTATAAAGCCAGGTGGTAAGAAGACAGAAAGCAGAAAGCATAAATAATTGGGCTTGCATGTAGCACGGATAGGTATCAATAAGCATTTTCAGCTTAAATTATAATTGTACCAAGTCATGCTACACAAGCTCCAACAGCCTGCACCCACCAATTTATATACCCTATTTTTATTCTTCCTAGAGACCAAAAAGCTCCAGAAGTGTAATAACTGATAATTGCTTACAACAAATTAAAACTGACTTCACATCATTTTTTCCCCTAGACATCTGGTTGCAAATGTATTTGAGACAGGATGATTTTTGGTGCTAAAGGATGAAAAGAGAAAGGAACCAATTAAAACAGGAACTCCTTTCCAGGCTGAATCAGAAACTTAGCTGGTAAGAGCTGTGCCTCAACTTGGGTGTTGGGGGCAGGAAGAGGGGAGATGGGATATTCTGGACATGATTAAACTTTACTGTGCAAAGAGGACCCTTAGTAAATCTTATTTCCTGAACTATTAGAATAGAATGGATGGATTGTATTGGCCCATAATTTCACTGCCTAAACTGCAAAACTGAACTAAGATTATTTTCCCCTTTGTTGTTCAAATTTTCAACACAGGTAGCATTTAACTTCAGTTGTAAATGGCATAGTCTGTGGACTCCTGCTCTCTGGTTCAGTTCTTTTGGCTCCTAATGCCAAGCTCCTATCCATCACGTGAGTCATGAGTGTGACCTACCAGCCCAGTGCTCTGTACCCTTGGGCCACAAGAGACATTTGAGCCTCCCGGGGAGAAAAGACTACTTCTGTCAAGCCTCTCCAGTGCAGAAAGGACCTAGGGATCAGATTGCAGACAATTCCTCAGTAACTCCCTGTCTGGAGAAGCACACCAGGCACCAACTCTGCAGATACTGTGTGAACCTGCCTGACCAGCTAGACAGTCACAGCCCTAGGAGGACAGGACATAAGAGCAATAAAGCCACACACTACTCATACTTTCCAGAAAGCTGTTGAGAGCTACTCAGAACTGGGTCTGCCATCTCTTTCCCACCCTCCCTCCCCGACTGCTGCCCCAGTACAGTATCCCTGCTTTCTGTCCATCCACCTTCTCCTGGTTGCTCACAACTGCACCTTGCACAGGGCCAACACAGCCTCTCAAAACCCAACTTTAATTTACCTTAAGTTCCCACTCGTTCTTTTAGAATCACCTAGCTTAACTTCCTGCGGCAGGAAATAATGACCAACTATCTAGGAGAAGCCCTCATGCCTGGCCATGTCTCAGGTCACTGGCCAGTCTTTGAACAGGCTGCCCAGCTCTGTTCCTGTCAGTTGTAGCTTGGAATGTTTAAGGTCACACGAGACAAAACCAGTGTACTGAAGCAGCGGAGGCTGTGGGCGGAACAGGCAATGTGTACATATGACCATTTGCTGGAAAACTGTTATATGTCAGCATTGCACCGGGTGCTACATTTCAAATACCTTATTTCGTCCTTACAACAATTCTAGTAGGTAAGTAATATTTTCATCTCATTACAAGTGAGGAAAAAGGTTCAGAAAGATTAAGTAAACTGCCCAAGATTATACAGCTGATCACAAATGCTGGAGAAACAGCCTCAAGAAATCTCCCTATCCCATGTTACTTCTCTGCTGCTGACCTGCTTGTCATGTACCAGCCGCCTTTGACCTGCTTTACCCAACCTTTTAAGTTTGGATGATGAGAGTCCAATTTCTCTTTCAAGCACAGGTAATGGTACTTTATGAAAACTAAGCCAAACAGCAAGCAATTAAAAACAAATATAAAGCATAGAACATAACCTTGACCATGCATTTGCTGAGCACCTGTTGCAGGCCAAGCATCATTATGGGCGTTGATGGGACACAAAAATCAAGACGCATTCTCTCCCCTCACAAAGTTTACAACTGAGTATGGGGAATAAGCAAACAACTGCAAAGTAAACGGAATAAATGCCATAGAACAGATGTATACCATGTGTTACAGGAATGTAGAGGAGAGAGCTAATGCTCTGACTTAAACCCAGGAAGGCTTCTCGGAGGTGACTGGAGCTGGGCCCTAAAGCGGGAGCTAGTTTCATGTCATTTGGTGGTCACACCAGCCTGGGTAGAGCATGGCCTGGACCCCCACAGAGAAGAAAGATGCCTCAAGTGTGGGGAATGGCTAGAAAATAGTTTTAGAAGATAAATCTGAAAAATAATTATGTGGTAGGTAAAGTGGCCAGGATGCTATTCTGTGGACAGAGGAGGTTATTGATGTGTTCTGGGCAAGTAAGGTGACCAGAAGGTTCTGAGTCCATCACCTGTGTCTTGAAATGGAGGTACTAGCTTGGAGAGGGAAGAAACAAGGGGTGGAGAATACTACTGTCACTGCAAGAACATAGTTCAGAGACAACTGAGGGCCTGGACTGTGGTGGAAGCTGGGAATGGAAAGGAGCCGACTGAAGGGCCATCTGGGAAGGAGGAAGCAAACTGGATATAGGTGTGGAGGGCTGGCTATGGTGAAGAGCCAGAGGAATGGAGCATGACAGGACCTCCTCCGGGTCTGGAGACTTGTTCTCTGGAGTCCAGCTGGGGCTCCAGTGCTGGGCACAGAGCAGGTGCTCAGTGGTTACTGCCCCGAATGAACTCAGGTCTGCTTGGAGGGTAAGAAGTGTCAAGTTACATACACCTTCTTCTTACTAAATACAGCAAAATGTTTAGAGGAATTGTGATGATGGGTTAATAAATCTCTCTTCTATCATTGAACTACGAAATAAATGCAGCCCATGGCTGCCTCATGTTTGCCAGTCCACTCAGCAGCACCAATAAACCTTGGAAGATGAATCCCATTATTATTTTTGTTGGATAATGAACTAGTGTTCCCTGCTATAGCAAAAAGGTGAAAACACTGAAATCCTAAGACCCGTCTAACCTTCTTTTCTTCCAACTCTGCTTATATCTTCATCAAGAAGAGTACTTACAAGATGTCTAAACAAGAGATAAGAGGCTGGGGCGCCTGGGTGGCTCAGTCGGTTGAGCGACCGACTTCGGCTCAAGTCACGATCTCAGTTTGTGAGTTTGAGCCCCACATCCGGCTCTGTGCTGACAGCTCAGAGCCTGGAGCCTGCTTCAGATTCTGTGTCTCCCTCCCTCTCTGCCCCCACCCCCCCACCCCCACACTCTCTTTCTCCTTCAAAAATAAACAAAAAAAAATCCTTTTTTTTTTTAAAGAAGAGATAAGGGGAGGACAGTTTCTGAAAGAAACCTCAATTGCCAGTTGGCCAGTCTAACCATAAGCACCATGGGAACTGCTAAGGCCACCTGACATCAGGACTACCACCCCACTTCTTTAATTCTGTGGTTTTCTGCTTGCCACACAGCCAGGCCCTTCACCACCCAATCTCACTTAATACAGAAGATCGAACAAATCCCTAATAATTGCATGGTATTCTCCAAGCACTCATATTTTAATTTACAATTCTAACAATTTGCCAAAGAACCAGACTGTCTGCCGAAAGTTAAAACAGTAATTTTTAGAAGCACAGCAACTGCACTTAGGGTTGTAACACAAAAAGCTGAAGCTACACATAGGTTAGAATATAAGTGGTTTCCTATTTGGTGATTTCAAGTTATGCAGGCTAGGTCACCTGGTTGAGCTCAGTTTCTTCGCTTAGGTGTCTGATGCTTGGAATTCTACTATTAGACATGTATTCCTTTGAAGTATGCCTTGTCCTCTTGCAGGTCTTTCAAAAGCATTCCATTTTTACATTTTATGAACCAGGCTCTACAAGTTCAAAGATGAGGAAATCACTGGTCCTATAAATCAAGAAGTTTATAGTCTGAAGAAGTGTTACTCGTACAACAGAAATAAACGAAATCAACAGTCATGGAATTCACCAGCAGTAGTGGGAGCTGAGGAGTGCTCCATTCTACAGACATGACGAACTAACAAGTTTTCATAGAGGAAACCCTCACAAATATTCAAAGCTGACTGAATGTGTGCACTGTGGGGCATGAGGACCCTGGGGCTGGCGCTCCAGGCGCAAGAGCAGTAGGGGCCAAGGTGAGAAGTGGAGCAGCAAGGGAGGTGAGGGACCCGGAGGGGATCAGCCTGCCAGCAGAAGGCAGTTAGGCCAGATTGGTGAGCAAGAGTGAGGCTGTGTACAGCCTCAAACATACAGTAGGTCACTTGAACCATACAAACAGCATGGGAAAAGCCTAGCTGACTACAGCTTATCAGAGACGTCACATACAGCAAAGGAAAAGGGCTGGTATGACTCTCAAAGGTAGCCGGGCCACCACACACAGGAGCTTTTCGAGCGCTCCTGGCTTATACAGCACGTACTCCTAACTGGACACAATTCCAGCCTTTGGTTGAATCACAGTCCTCCACAATTTCGCACCAACTCTCCAGTTTTACCTTCCCAAACCACCCAAGCTGGTCAAAGTTGATTCGCTTGGGGCTCCTCCTGGCCTCCACTCCCCTGGAATATGTTCTACCTCTCTGGAGCCTATCACCAAGACTCCGCTCCAATCCAGGGGGAGACCTAAAGCACTTGAACATCACATGAGCTTGAGGTGTTTCCCCTCACCTCTCCACATTTTATGGGAAGTGCTGCCTGAATATTTAATTCTGCAATTACTCACATGCTGACTTATCACTTCAACTATGAGATTGAGAGGACAAATGTCTCATTATTGCATACACCACTAGAATCAGAACAGAAAGAAAACTACACGAAATTTGTGTAGTTTTCAAGTGTAAGACTGGAGGAGAAAAGAGACAGTTCTGTTCCCTCTTAGTTAATATCAAGTGGCGTAAATTTCATAAAGATGCATGCATACATAGCCCTTGCATAGTTGAAAACAGATGATCCCATCCCACCCCATCCTCAAAATCTGAGATCTGACATGGTATAATTTTATTTGAATTATCCCAGCTAAATGAGCACAATGGGATTATTAATCCCGTATCTTTTGTTACATCTGTACTGCCATCTGTTTTAAATAACTGACTATGCTTACACCAGCATTTTACAGAGAAGGCATATTCTCATAATGTATTCACTTTTCCTACATTTTGTCACTTGACCAACCAGGTAATATTATTCCTACATCACATCCGAGTTAACCACTGCCCAGGAGATTGCTGCCTTGCCGAAGGCAGCACAGCTACATGGAGTCAGAAATACATCAAGTTAATTAGATTTCAGGCTAATGTTTTATAAGCAGAATTAGGAAGAAATATTTCTAAAATAGATTCCCAAAAGAACACCTAGCAAATGAACTAGGAATCTTACTCTAGGTCATTAATATTCTAAGATTTCATGACAAGATTCCTATTCCCAATTCTCAATGTTTTTCTACAATGGTTCCCTTCTGAGATCCAGAGAAGTCACACAAAGGTGAAACTGTATATAAGAGAGCTATGCTTTCAGTAAGCTTTAAATTCAATTTATTCCGAAACTGTGATGAATGTTAATTCCCTCTTTGTGTCTTCATGAACTCTAAAAACATTCAAGGGATGGCCATCACTGTGTATTTAACAAAAAGATTTTTTTTAGTGTGTTATGTGACTGTTTCCCATTGTTTTACAAAGAGAAATCAATATAGTATTTAATGTGTAGAAAGCATATTTGGCATGTGTAAACCCAGTAAATATTCACTTTTATACAGTATAGAGGGTGTACAGTCTAATCCTAAAAGGCACAGGATAGTTTTAAGCCTCCGTAGTAACAACTGTAACTAACAAAGCAAAGCTCCAAAGTGAGAAGTACACATCCAACTTGGATGTAGGCAGACTCTATACATGTTTACTTTATGTAGCATGGTATACCTGTCTCTCCCCTAAGATGTGTTGAGATTTTTAAACATCTCTATCTTTGCAAAATATTCCAACTCTTAACATCAAAACCAAGAAAGACAACTCTTTCAATTGTTAAGGATACAAGTATATTTTATGTGTATCCTTTGATGTGCAGAAAGGAAAAAAATCAAAATACTCAAGACACCACGGTTCTCAAACTATTCAGAGGTACTCCAAGACACCGCAGCAAACTCAGATACACGCAAGGTGAACTACTAGCTTGTGGTGGGTCCATTTCAACACAGCAGCATGCTGCACTCCTTTCAATGTCTTATCTTTGCAAAGCTAAGTATTCAGTGGCTGCTGTGATAAAAAAGTACTGTGCAAAACTCAGCATGGACTAGAAAACGGAGATAGCAGTGTTCATCTATGCCAGAGTTTATCAAGTTGCACAGTCCCCAATAGAGCATACATTTAGTAATTAACTCCAGTTATTCAAAAATGAGATACATTGTTTCTTTCAATGGATGTGTAATATTTTTTCAAGTGGCTACTATGTTGTTAGGACAAATATTTTTCAAGTTGTTTCAACATTACTATCACTTAAAAAATGGAACTATTACTTATTTTGGTCTAGGGTTGCTATTAAAAAATCACTAACGGAACTGTGAAAGGAAAGCGTGAAAACCCCTACTAAATTCACATCAGTTGCTTTAAGAACCTGACCAGAAAAAGAAAAGAAAAAAAAAGTAAAAAAGATCTTCCAAAATGTTTCCTATTCAATGGCAAATTATTAAATTTCTCTTTAAGCAAAAATCTGAAAACAGGCTAGAATGGCAACATACTGAAATATTCCAAGATACCGCATTTACTTAAAAATCTCTGGGAACTTTTATCAACTTTGGGGAAATTTCAACTATGTGCTCTATGGTTTATTCAGTAATTAAGGAAAGGCACTATTTTAATTTTTGAATCAGAGTAGTTAAGAGTATGTAGAGAGTGCTAGCTGCACTAGTTCACTTTTTGTAGGCTTGAAAATTTTTAAGGAGATTCCTGAACACAAAAGGGTCATGGTATATATCGTTCTTGGTGCTTTTTTCCCCCCAAAACAATAAGCACTATGAACAAGTCCAATTCATTACATCACCACCCACACTATAAGAGAAGTTGCTTTTGAAAAGAGTCAGAAGATGGAATTTTCTTGCACCTAGCTGAATATTTTTTGTCTGTTGAAACTTTTTAATTTTTTAAGTGATCTCTGCACCTAACATGGGTCTCAAACTCACAACCCTGAGAGATCAAGAGTCACACTCTCTACCAACTGAGCCCGCCAGGTGCCCCAGAAGCTTTTTCTTAAGAACAGGTCAATCACACCACAGCAATGTAGCTACCTGAAAGTAATTACTTAATTCAGTTTCTGAACATGGTTATTTCCCTTAATCATATTAGTGACTTAATACATTTACTTTCATGGGTTTGATCAATGCTCACAGTTCTCAACAAATAGGATCCAACTTTTGTATCAAATTAATAAAGGTAATAGATGTTTGAAATAATTGAGGACAGAGTTGATCAAATATAAATAAGTATGCATGAAGTCAAATAAGTGTGTGTGTGTGTGTGTGTGTGTGTGTGTAGGACTTTAATTTTCAAAACACATACACACAGCTAACTATTCACTTAAAAAGCTATCTAATATTTTGTGTCTATCATGTCCACTGTTATACTCTGGGCAAAATCCTGACACCCTCCTACAGAGACAGATTCAACTTATTATCCAGAAACCCGACAGTATATGCAATTTCTTACTTCCCATACCCCGATAACGTCTGTCCTCTTTGTTCCTCCTTCACCTTCTCATAAACACTGATGTTTAATGACAAATTATGAAAGTCATCACTGCCTCCCTTATGAAGTGTATTGAAAACAAAAGGCATTAAAGTCATTTCATATTAATTTAGCAAAGCTATTTTATGCCAACATCACCACAACATACAAGGTATTTCAATATACCATGAACAATTCACAACTATACTACTTACTCCAATTAACAAAATACTTTTTTATAAAAAAAATCTGTTCAAAAGGTTACATTCACTTCTTCGTTTAATACCATAAGGTTTTAACAATGCCACATTAGGTTCAAAGACAGAAAATTACTTACCTTAAATATTTGTATTCTCCAAAGGCAATACTCCACTTGGATTACGTAAGGTTCAGGCTTCCTGAACAACTCAGAAAGATTTTGGAGCTACTGAACTTAGTATATCCAAGAAATAACGAAACTCTCCCCAAAGTCTCATAATTCTGCTAATCAAAGAGCCCTTAACAAGGTCAAAAGATGCCACGGGATCCACCAGTAAACAAAGACACTAATGGATACATAACTTGAAATGGAGCTGTTCAAAAAGTCCTCCCTCAGGGAACTTAGGTTGCAGGCAGGTAATCTCCAGCTCTCTAATGAATTATATCCAAATGACACAGCTCCAGAAGGATTTCAGTGGGTGCAATAATAGCTCAGTCTGTTTCATGATCTAGCTGGAGTCAGATTCAGAGAGGTGGCTATAACATAGGGGTGGATTGCTCCTCTTTGACAAAAAGCAAAAGAAGTTGTCGAGAGCCGCTAGTTCTGAAGTAATTTAGCTATGAGATGTTCAACAAGACGTTATCTGTGGCCTGCTCTTAGCATTTCTCTTATAGATTTGACTACGATTTTAAGCCATAACTAGACAGACCAGGTATATCTTTCAGCAATAGTTTTTTTCCAGCTGAGATTTAAAACTATCAATAATGGGGCCCTACCAAGATTCTATTTTAATTGATTTGATTGTGGGGTCTAGACATTATACAGATTTAATTCCTCAGGTTGAGACTTAATTCCTCTCCAGGGTTGAGAACCACAGACGAAGGGTCAGAGCTGGGTGGAATACCTGGGCCTCTTTAATATGGCATTTTGCTGGCATTTTGGTACTCTTTGCAGGATTCCAAATCTCTTCACTTGTCATTAAATGGTCAGGGAATAAAAAAGCCAAGGATGCCACCATTATCGCCATTATAACCCTACAGTGGTTAAAAAAAAAAAAAAGAAAAAAAAAAGATACCCTGGTTCCCTATGTTACCTGCATGGCTAAACTACCAGAGTGAGAACAAAGAGGGTGCTTTCTAAGGGTAGAGACGTCCAGCTTATATTCAGTTCCCTATTACTTTCTGAATTGGGTCAATGACAGGAGTACCCATTAGCTGAGGTGTGTCCTTACCACATTCCAGTGAGAATTCAGGAAACAGTGGGAGAAAGGAGGAGGGTATGGAGTGGTGGAAAGGAATAAAATAGAATAAAAAAGAAACAGAGGTATAACACTGGGCATGACAGAAACTAACCATTCTATTATTGTAAATAAGGAGAGAATTTACACTTTGTAAATACATTTATCCTTGATGGTCAACTATCCGCTGAGAACCTCCTGTTAAGCCTTGCCTTGAAGGGCCTTCAAACATAACCTCTTCAATACAGAGAAGACAAAGCCTGGATTCTAGCTCCAGCTCTGCCAACAATTTGTTGTATATAACAGATAATGGGACACTTTTCATTAGTCTCGAAGCCAAAGCACATTCTTGGTCAACTGTTCCAAAAACACACAGTAAAGAGACTGCTATCAGGTACATATATTAATGGGTAGTTTCCAAGTGTTGTGGTCACAACAGAAGATTAAGTGGTCCAATTTCGCTGATCTATACTACAGCTACAAAAAACAAGGTAATTAATATTTGATTTCACAATGTATTGTGATGTTTACCTATGACTGGGGTAAGGTCGCATCTAATATTAAAAGAACTTAAAAGCCAGGCTGTTATTTCCTGTACGGCTGAGGAGTATAAATGGCACCATTAAGGTGAAACTGGGTACTTGAAAATTCTTTTGTGCCTGCCATTGTGGGGAATAAATGATGTTTCCACTGATCTGCCTACCTAGCCCTCATCAGTACAAATAAACAAAATAATTAAATAGGTATCCCAGGCACGTGGTAAGTGATGGGAATGCAGTCTTAATCTACCAAGGATCATATTTAATTCTGAACTTCACTAGGTAACCATCA
This sequence comes from Lynx canadensis, assembly GCF_007474595.2. Classification (NCBI taxonomy): domain Eukaryota; kingdom Metazoa; phylum Chordata; class Mammalia; order Carnivora; family Felidae; genus Lynx; species Lynx canadensis. The sequence goes on along the minus strand of NC_044311.2, from coordinate 50,031,806 downwards.
CTAAGCTGAGCTTATTTCCCTAATGTAAAATGGACCATAAATCTTAACTTTTCCCAGCTGCTTGGATGACAGACTGTGAAGATACAGACTAATACTGTACAGCACAAAGCAAACAGCACTTTGCAAAGGAAAAGAGGATACAAAAAAACATCAGGGAAGATTTCTCAATTCCAGAAAAAAATTTTTTTTTTTTTTTTTTTTTTTTTTTTTTACTTTATGATGTCAGGATATGTTTTGGAGACACCATTTTTTCCAGTATTAAGAATTATAAAAAGGGTTTCGCAGACAGTATCAGGAAAACATTAAGTTAAAAAGTTTTAACAATTGCTTTTAACATCAAAATCTCTCAGAGCTTTGAATATAATGTATACCATGACTTTCCAAGACAGGACAAGTGAACAGCACTTTCCCAATTTATATGACCACCTAACCCTTTGACAAGGTTCATCTTGGTGGAGCAGTTTTCCACAGAAGATACATTAAAAAGAAAACACTTATATATTCTTCCTAGTTTCCTATTTGCTTGAATACAAAACTGTAAGACACTTCTGCTACAAGAGGAATTTTTTCACACAATGTAAATATTTGTAAGCCTTTTAGAGGTTGTCTATTCCAGGTCTAAGATAACATGAGTCCAAATCTGTTAAGGCCAGATCACTTACATTTCCTCTTTCCAAAAGGCAGTATGAATACCTCATCTTCAGGACAGAAAATAAACCCTTCAAGTTCTGTAGAAGTCAAATACCCCTTTGCTTTGGGGACAGGTCTCTGTTACAATAGACAGAAGTTCTTCCCTTGCAGGTCTGGCAATACAGTTTTCTTGTCCTCTGGACCAGCCAGAATAAAAAGTAGACTTCTACATCGCATAATTTTACGATTTACCTAACACTGAATCCCAAAGAAAATTTTGTACCTGATTGATACAAAGGATCTTGAAGAGGCAGCAACCTGAAATGGGTTTAGTATGCCAACAGAAACTAATCTAGTACATGTCAGTTAACCTCAATTAAAAAAAAAACAAACAGAACAAAAACTCACTTATGTTCTTAAATAGTAAGATCAGCTAAAACATGGAGAAATGGTTGTAGAATTTAAGTCTAGTACTATTTTTATACTGCATACATGGATGTTATAAAGGATCTGGTAGAAACCAGTGGCAATGGCAATGAGTCCTACACAAGTTCTTGAATCTTTTCTTATGAATGATAGAAAGATTATAAGGTTTGGCAATATCTTGCATGGACCAAGAACTGGTCACAAGTCTTCTGAGCAGTGGGTAATAATAAATCCACCTACAGATTACATCTAAGAGTTCATTTTACACTCTTTACTAGAAGATATAAACTGTGGGCATGCATGATGGTTTCTGTAGGCTCAGAGCTGGCCCTCTGACCAAATGAGATTAAAATGCTCAGACTTTATCGATGCTACACCAGAGATAGCCTCTTGTGGGAAAAAGAACAGAAACTTCCTCGGCAAGGCTATGGGAGCTGGCAACACTGGGGAGGCGGTGGGGGAGGGGCGGTGATAAAGCTCCTTACTAATGAACAGGTTGACGGTGAACACCAAGGCATCTATGTGGAACAGGATTTGAAAACATTTTAAATTGAGGCCATTCATAGCTTCCTTCTCCCATGGCCTCCCATGACTGTGATATGGCAGCTTACATTTGATAGCCCCAGTTTCTGCAAAAGTGACTGAAACAACCCACCTACACTTTATCTGATTATGTTCATCCCTTATCCCCACCTTTGGAGGAGTAAGGTTACTTACATGAAAATTCAGATTCTCTGGAAGATATACATACTAAGTCACACTGGTAAATAATGGGTGTTTCTAACAGCTCTTAGAAACTGGAAAGGGGACAGAGACTCATTACTAATCCCAAACTCAGCCACCTTCATACATCTTCATTGACAGAGACATTAATAGCAACAGTGAGTTTATACATAAAGAACAAGTGAGGCAAAGGCAAAAGCAGTGTCAATCTGTCTGAGTGTAGGCAATGGTGCTTTGATTATACCCGTACAAACTCTTCAGTCCCTTTTAGTTATCCCCAACTCAGCTCTTAAGCCGTAGATTTTTGCTGTAGAGAACTCAGATGTGATGCAGCCGCTCCAGTAACTCTTTTCACAGTACCGCATGTCAATACTGGGAATGGTTTCTAATCAATTTAAACTGAACACAATACTTTAATAGAACAAGAAGTTTATTACTCCCACTCGGTAGTTCCTGGGGGCTTTGATGTTAAGTCATACATAATTCGAGAAATACCAGGAATCTTCTTAATCTCAGTGACCATCTTTAACACCACCTGTTATAAAACAAAGATCATAAATAGAAGAACCAGGATCCAGTGCATGTCCAACAGACTTAGTAGGCTTGCATTTACAATTAAAATGTGATCTATCTGTATTATTGTCTTTCATGTGTATGGCATGGTCTCTGATTAGTGTTATGAGGTGAACCTAATTTCCCTCTATAGATTGAAGTGACTTAACTCAGTACTACTCAAAGTGCAGTCTGCAGTTGCCAGTCTGCAAGTTACGTTTGTTGCTTGTGCATAACAAGTGTTTAGAAACACTGATAGCAATGTGACATCCAAGCACGTGATTTTATATGTTAAAGCCAATGTGTCACAAATTCTGTGTGGCTGAAACATACAACTCGGAGGCCAGCAAGGTGGCACATAATGCACTGTAACAATAACCACTACCAAGTGTACATGAGGAGGAGGAGGCCTGGTCACTTGAAAGAACAGAGATTTGGCAAATTTGAGCCTAAGGGAAAACAGCCACACTCCCCAGCCTAGCTATCCAGCTATAACCAGAGCCTTGTATTAGAGTATGGGAGCTGCGGGCCACCTAATAAAGTTTCACTTTGGTTTTCATTTGCTATTATGCAAATAGCTGCTTTGGAATACTCCAGTGGATAGAGAGATAACAAGAGAGGAAGATGGTGATCAAAAACAGTAAGTAGAGCATTAAGCAATTCATGGGTGTCTAGCCATCACTGCATCAAATCTCATCCTTATTTCTAATAAACTCTTCTTCGTTCCCAGGGCTTTCACCCTTTCTTAGAAAACAATATTTAAAAATATTATTATTGGCAAGATTAGACAGAATTACACATTAGAGGTGGATACTCTCCATATAGTAATCAGACATCTGGAGGGTATAATAAATTTAAGGTCTTTTCTACTTCGGTACATTAAATTATTATGTGGAGATTGAAAAAAAAAAAGCCTATCTTATAAACAGAAAACCAACCCGAGAAATACTAATTTTATCATAGCCTATTCCATTCACCAAATTACAAACTATAAGAGATATTAAAAACGTGTATGAGAAAAAAAATATATAAATTACCTCTACAGGGATTTCATTGCCAGGCGTTGCAGGTATACCAGTCATAAAATCACTAGTAATAAAGGTTCGAATAACCACAGATCTCTGACATGAAGGCTGCTTCTGAAGCGGGTCTCGATCAAAATGTAATGGTGTCAAAATCACTGGCATCTGGCTAATTTTCCCAGCATACCCTAGAGAAAGGAAGTTAACATGCAGAACCAATCACGTACCATGGAAAAAGCCCTCTAACCTAGTTCCATTAAATCTTCCCAGACAATATCTAAAATCACATACAAAAGCATAACAGTTAAGACCATCATCATGCAGCATTGTTTTCAACAACGTTGTAAGTAAACTCAATCACAAATACAAACAATAGAATTTGATGACTGTATTAATGTTACAGTGATATGATTTTATTCTTGTTACCCAAGGTAGTTATAGTCTATTCTGCAAACAGTGAATTAGTAAACAGTAAACCACTGTCCCTAGAGGAAAAACAGAGTTAGGTTCCTGTAAGCCTCTGGTCACAACATTTTCATCAACCAATCAATACATAACCTGGTTTTACATGTGTTTCTGTTTAAAGACTCCTCATTTAATATTTATTCTGGATTCATTAACACTGAACTCATAGCCAACAGCACTGTAATTCATACATGAACAAAGCTTATCTAACCCACGTATTTTCTCCATAAGGCACATGACAGCCATTCTGTGCTTAGAAACCCAGACAGCACCTCAGCACTATGCTTGGGGGACATTTCAAATAGTAAAAGCAGAAACAAAAAGCACAGAAATGCAAAACATATGGTACCAAGTAGACTACAAAAAGGACACTTGTTTACAGTAATAGAGTGAAACAAAAAAATCACCTTATATAACCTAAACTGGGAACATGGGAGTCAGGCAACTCAAATTTTCTGCCCCTATGGACATGTCCACAAATGACCATAAAGGTGAATAATTTTGTATAGCAGGCAATATCACAGAACAATCCACAGAAATGAATAAAAATAAAAGCATCTCGAAATTCAAACTTGCATCCTCCTACTAGAAACTGTAATGCCACACTTCCAAATTCTAGTTACAGCATGTACTGATAAACAAAATGAGCAACTTACCAGACTCCCTGAGAATGTTATGTGCCTCAAAGTCAGCTTGGCGTAAAGTACTGAGCACCCCTGTTGTCAAGAAAGTGGGAGTAACATCTGTAGGAGGTTCTTTAACTGGTGGGCCAAATATATAGACAACTCTGGAAGGGAAGTAAAAATTATAGAGAAATTACATTTTAGTAGAAGCAAGGCAAATAGAGTATCATTCTTTCCCTTTATCCTGAGGCCCCTCTCCTACTTCCAATCACCACATGGGTAGGACAGGATGTAAGATTATAGAAGGGTCTATGTTCCATGTACCTTCCTGCAAGTGTATTCTTTGGAACAATAGTATCTCAGAATGTACAAATATATATGGAATTATCACGATTCCCTTTTCATATAATGTACTGGATAGATGGGTATCCCCCAAACTTCATGTCCACCTGGAATCTGTAAGTGAAAATAGGGTCCCGGCAGAAGTAATCAAGTTAAGGGAAGGTTGTAAGGACCAGAGTCTATGAAGGCGTCCTTCTGACAAGATGGAAATTTGCAAACAGACACACATAGAAAAAAGAGGGCCATGTGAAAATGGCAACAAAGATTGGAGTTATACTGCACAAGCCAAGGACTGCCAGTAAATACCAGAAACTAAGAAGAGGCAAGGAAGGATCCTCTCCCAGAGCCTTATATCATAGGGAGCATAGCCCTGCTAACCCCCTGACTTCAGACTTCCAGCCTCTAGAACTGTGAAAGAACAAACGTCTGTTTTAAGTCTCTGAGTGTGTGATAATTTGTTATAGTACCCCTAAGAAATCAATCCACAGAAGTCTGGGGAAACACTGAATTGAACAAATAAATAGGTTGCTTTATGACAAAACTTCAGAAACTGTACTATACTAATATGCACTAGAAACCTCCAAGATAAGTTTGGGAAATGCACTACAGGCTTATCTGACTACTCAATTTTGTTTTCACTTTGGTAAACACTGATCCCAAAGAAAGATTCTCATTTCCCCATTCTAAAAGGTGTGACCTGGGAATGCAAGCTGGTGCAGCCACTCTGGAAAACAGTATGGAGGCTCACCAAAAAACTAAAAATACAACTACCCTACGACCGAGCAATTACACTACTAGGCATTTATCCAAGGGATACAGGTGTGCTGTTTCGAAGGGACACATGCATCCCCATGTTTATAGCAGCACTATCAACAATAGCCAAAGTATGGAAAGAGCCCAAATGTCCATCGATGGATGAATGGATAAAGAAGATGTGGTATAGGGGCGCCTGGGTGGCTCAGTCGGTTAGGCGTCCGACTTCGGCTCAGGTCACGATCTCGCGGCATGTGAGTTCGAGCCCCGCGTCGGGCTCTGTGCTGACTGCTCGGAGCCTGGAGCCTGTTTCGGATTCTGTGTCTCCCTCTCTCTCTGACCCTCCCCCGTTCATGCTCTGTCTCTCTCTGTCTCAAAAATAAATAAACGTTAAAAAAAAAAAATTAAAAAAAAAAAAAAGATGTGGTATATATACACAATGGAGTATTACTTGGCAATCAGAAAGAATGAAATCTTGCCATTGGCAACTACGTGGATGGAACTGGAGGATATTCTGCTAAGTGAAATCAGAGAAAGACAAAAATCATATGACTTCACTCATATGAGGACTTGAAGAGACAAAACAGATGAACCTAAGGGAAGGGAAACAAAAATAATATAAAAACAGGAAGGGGGACAAAACATAGGAGGCTCTTAAATATGGAGAACAGGGTTACTGGAGGAGTTGTGGAAGGGGTGATGGGCTAAATGGGTAAGGGGCATTAAGGAATCTACTCCTGAAATCACTGTTGCACTATACACTAATTTGGGTGTAAATTTACAAAATAAAATAAAAATTAAAAAAAAAAAAAAAAAAGTGTGACCAAAATAGAATCTGGCATCCTACTATTCCCTGCCAAAGGAATAAATCACTACTTCTTTAAGTATATGTTTAAAAGAAAGATATACGCTTCCTATCTTAATAACGGTGTTAATAAAAGTAGCTTATAATAAAAGGAACAAGGCTTGAGGAAATTAGGATCAGGTAAGTACAACAACTTGAGGAGTCTTACCACTGGTTGGGAGGATCTGTTCCACAACCTTCACCCAGGAAACAAGGGGCAGTCAGGACGCGGGTATGACATATCCTAGCTCTCCCCACTCTTGACTCCAGCCAGCACACAACTGTCCCTCTTCTCTAGCCCTATCTATCTTTACCAAAGACAATAAATATCTCTTGGCAACTTCCATGATAAAGTTTAATGAATTTTTTTTTTCTTAGTAAGTACTTGGAATAAAAACACATAGAAGAAAACTGCATCACATCAAAACTGCCACTACCACCAACTAATTGACTGCCTCCTCCTAAACCTATGATAGCAAGCAGGTTTTTATCCCATGCATGAAAAGCTACACTTCGACTCAGCAATACAGTCCCTAGAGTTCATAAATGATCCCCTGAGGAAAAAGCAACTAGGAAAAAGAATGCCATGAACTTGCTCTGTCTTATTTTTTACAAACAAGCGTGTTCACAGAACGTACAGGAATAGGTAGTCTTTTACACCGTACAGAACAGTGAAACTGGAACAGTCCCTCCCTATACAAAGATTCCATAATGTGAATTAGGAAAATATTTGGCAAAAATAGAAAAAAAAAATTTCTTTAATTATTTAAATTCCAATTCCCAAAAAGGACCCTGACAAAGACATCTAAAATTCACCAAGACTCTTTTAAGGGTTTGTGATTCATGTATTAAAAGCTATTTTGGGGGGCACCTGGGTAGGCTCAATCAGTTAAGCGTCCGACTCTTGATTTCAGCTCAGGTCACGATCTCACGGTTCCTGAGTTCCAGGCCGGCATCGGGCTCTGTGCTGACAGTGCAGAGCCTCCTTGGGAGTCTCTCTCTCCTTCTGTCTCTTCCCCTACCCTCACCTCTCTCTCTCAAAATAAACTTTAAAAATTAATAAAATTAGATCTATTGTTTTGTTTGTTGTTTGTTAGACTTTATTTTTTGGGCAGTAGGGGAAATGTTTGGGAAAGGAGGGAGGAACACACGAGGGAAGAAGAAGACAGGCAGAGAAACCAGCATACAAAAGGACAGAGATAAAGTTTAAAAAAGGTGAGTGTCCTTTAGCAAAAGAAAAACTGAGCGAGAGCTCAAACTGTAAGAATGCTGTGAAATGAAAACCAAAAACAGTTGAGTCAAATTCAGGGAAAAGGAATTTTCTATATGACCTAAAAAGTTTATTTAGGCATTATGTATTCTCTAGAAGATGGATTATGAACCATTATTGTAACCAAGATAATTATCTCCATTCAAAATAAGCAATTACAAATTTACTGTTATTTATTAGTACTTCTTTTCAGTGTCATAAAGGTGCTTTCTGTATTTGCAGGCCTTAGATTCATCACGATAATAAGCCTTTTTAGTAAAACACTGGCTTCCCTGCAACTCCCTGTCTGAGAGCACAACCCAGGAGGCAGTTCTAGAACTATACACATCCTGCCGGGTGGACACCAATGGGTAGGTTCTTAATTACTGCAGCAAACTTGAGTAAACTGAAACCTCAAGAATTTTTTTTGGAAGGGATTATGCTGAGTGAAGTAAGTCAGAGAAGGACAGATATCATAGGTTTTCACTCATGTGGATCTTGAGAAACTTAACAGAAGACCATGGGGGAAGAGAAGGGGGAAAAAAAATAGTTTTTACAGAGAGGGAGGGAGGCAAACCATAAGAGACTCTTAAATACAGAGAACAAACTGAGGGTAGATGGGGGGTGGGAGAGAGAGAAAAAGGATGATGGGCACTGAGGAGGGTACTGGTTGGGATGAGCACTGGATATTGTATATATAAGCCAATTTGACAATGAAGTATATTTAAAAAAATATTTTTGGTTGTGAATTGCTTCATATTCATGCAGAAAACAAAAAAGTACCCAATGGTGAAACTGGAACATCTAATTAGCAATCTGGTACTAAACAAGTGATACTTCTTGAACTATAGATGGGACAATGCAATTGAGTATTACAAGCAGATTATAAATCAGCTGTTGATACTCCCAACATAAGAAGTTAATGTGCAAATGAAAGGAAAGCTAGACCTGAAAAAACCAAAATCAACATAAATTCTGCATGTATTTTAATGATATCTGGCATATGCCCATTTCTTCTCTTTGATTTCCCTTGGGATTGTTATTAAATTAACAAAGTCTCTATTGAAAATTCTATAACCTGTATGTATTCCTTCTAGTAGAAGAAACCCTGGGAGAAATCCTGGAAGAAAACATATTATCATAAACCAAGAACTAATAAGATGATAATATGAAAGATACATTTTCTTTTCAAGTTTATTTATTTTGAGAGAGAGCATTGAGCGCAAGTGGGGGGAGGGTAGAGAGACAGAGAGAGAGAGAGAGAGGGAGAGAGAGAGAGAGAATCCCAAACAAGCTCCACACTGTCAGCACAGAGCCCGGTGCAGGCCTCAAACCCATGAACCATGAGCTCATGACCTGAACTGAAATCAAGAATCAGACAATCGACTGAACTACCCAGGTGCCCCTGGAACACAAGTTTTAAAAGTGCCTTTAATATTTTATACTAAATAAAAAATCCTTCCTAGTTTTCCTTTAAACAACAATAGAAAGCTTTTTAATAAGCCAGTGACTACACTGTGATGAAGGAAGAAAACACAAGCTATTATTAAGTATCTGTTCAATTGTTATCTATGTATACGTTGAGTCTTTTGGTCTCTCAACAGTGAGAAGATCTTAAAAAAAACACATCTTCCCATTTCACCTCACCCCCTGTCCCCTGCAGAACATACCTGTTAATGTTGTGACACATGCGAGGTATAAGTCTAGCTAGGAAAATAAGAGATTCCCAGTCAGGCTCATCTTTACTGGAGATTCCACACACGTAACTGTAGGAACGACAGTCACCCTGAAAATAAAAATACAATCAATAATTTTTAATGGTTTTATAGAAATCAAAACACGGATTGGAAAATATTTCAGTCATGATAACACCATCAATAATCATTTTCTTTTTTTTAAACAAAAACATGCTTGAATAAATGCATATTTAAGTATTTCTCTAATGATATAAATAAATCCTAAATTAAAATCCCATATTAAATTCTACCTAAATGAGCTCAGACATAAAGAAAGTATCTTGGTAATTTTAGGGGCGACTGGGTGGCTCAGTCAGTTGAGCGTCTTAGGGTCAGGTCATGAACTCAAAGCTCGTGAGTTCGAGCCCCATGTCGGTCTCTGTGATGACAGCTCAGAGCCTGGAGCCTGCTTTGGATTCTGTGTCTCCCTCTCTCTCTCTCTCTGCCCCTCCCCCACTCATTCTCAGTCTCGCTCTCTCTCTAAAATAAACATTAAAAAAAAATTTTTTTTTAAAAAGAAAAGAAAGTATCTTGGTAATTTTAAAAATTCATTCAATGCATGGGAGCCTGGGTGGCTCAGTTGGTTGAGCATCTGACTCTTGATTTTGGCTCAGGTCACGATCTCAAGGTTCATGAGATAGAGTCCCATATCCTACTTCAGATTCTCTCTCCCTCTCTGCCCTGGTCTGCTTGCGCCCTCTCTCTCTCAAAATAAATATTTAAAAAAATAATTATTCAACACATGCCAGAAGCTCACTGGGATTTCATTCTAAATATCTGCCAAACTGTATGTAGCCGGCATACTTAATTTGGCAGACAGGATCTACCAATGTTTTACCTCAACATAACAAAGGCCACATATGAAAAACCCACAGCTAACATCATCCTCAATGGTGAAAAACTAACAGCTTTTCCTATAAAAGCAGGAATAAGACACATTATGTCCACTCTCGCCACTTTCATTCAACATAGTACTAGAAGTCCTAGCCATACCAATCAGCGAAGGGGAAAAAAAAAAAAGTTATCAATATTGGTAAAGAAGTTAAGCTGTCACTAGCTGACGACATGATGCCATACATAGAAAATCCTAAGGACTCCATCAAAAAACTACTAAAAGTGGGGTGCCTGGATGGCGCAGTCGGTTAAGTGTCCGACTTCAGCCAGGTCACGATCTCGCGGTCCGTGAGTTCGAGCCCCCCGTCAGGCTCTGGGCTGATGGCTCAGAGCCTGGAGCCTGTTTCCGACTCTGTGTCTCCCTCTCTCTCTGCCCCTCCCCCGTTCATGCTCTGTCTCTCTCTGTCCCGAAAATAAACGTTAAAAAAAAAAAAATTAAAAAAAAAAAAAAACTACTAAAAGTAATAAATGAATTCAGTAAAGTTGCAGGATACAAAATTAATGCCCAGAAATCAGTAGCATTTCTATACACCATACATAAAGAGAAATTAAGAAAATAATACCACTTACAACTACACTAAAGAGAATTAAATTCCTAGGGATAAAGTTAAAGAGGTGAAAGACCTAGCTCTGAAAACTATGAAATACTGATGAAAGAAACTGAAGATGACACAAACAGAAAGACAGGATTCCATGCTCATGGACTATTATTAGAATGTCTCTACTACACAGAACAATCTACACATTCAATGTAATTCTTATCAAAGTACCAACAGCATTTTTCACATAACTAGAACAAGTAATACTAGAATTTGTATGGAACCACAAAAGACCCTGGGTAACTAAAACAATCTTGAGAAAGAAGAACAAGGTCTTACAATTCCAGACTGGAAGATATACTATAAAGCTACAGTAATCAAAACAGTATGATACTGGCACAAAAACAGATACATAGATCAGAGGAAAAGAATAGAGAGGCCAGAAATAAACCCACATTTATATGATGAACTACTCTATGACAAAGGAGGTAAGAAGGAAAAGACAGTCTTTTCAATAAATGGCACCAGGAAAACTGGACATCTACGTGTAAAAGAATAAAACTGAACCACTAACACCATGTGCAAAAATGAATTCAAAAAGGATTAAAGACCTAAATGTGAGACCTGAAAACCCTAGAAGAGAACACAGGCAGTAAAATCTCTGGTATTGGCCACAGCAACATTTTTCTAGATATATCCCCTAAGGCAAGGAAAACAAAAAGCAAAAATAAACTACTGGGACTACACTGAAATAAAAAGCTTTTGCAAATGAAGGAATCTGACAAACACAAAAGGCAACCCAGTGAATGGAAAAAATTATCTGAAAAATGATACATCCAATAAGGAGTGAACATCTAAAATACATAAAGAACTCCTACAACTCAAAACTAAAAACACCAAACAATCCAATTAAAAAATGGGCAGAGGACCTCAACAGGTATTTTTTCAAATACCTACAGATGGCAATAGACACATGAAAAGATGCATCACTAATCAGGAGGGAAATGTACATCAAAAGCACAGTAAGATATCCCCTTATACCTGTCAGAATGGCTAGTATCAAAAAGAGTTAAGTGTTGGCAAAGATGTGGAGAAAAAGGAACCCTCATGCACTGTTGGTGGGAATGTAAATTGATAGAGTTATTGTGGAAAACAGATCCTCAAAAAATTAAAAATACAAATGCCATATGATGCAATAATTCTACTAATGGGTATTTACCCAACAAAAATGCAAACATCAATTTGAAAAAATACACACCTCTATGTTTACTGCAGCATTATTTACAATAAACAAGGAAAAACCTTAAGTGTCCATCAATAGACAAATGGATAAGGAAAATGTGGTGTCTACACATACGTGTATACACACACACACACACACACACACACACACACATACACACAGAATATTACGCAGTCATAAAAAAAGTGAAATTTTGCCATTTGCAAAACATGGATAGACCTAGAAGATATTTGAGGGGAGATATTTGAGGGGATATTTGAGGAGAACAGACCTAGAGGTTATTATGCTAATTCAGTCTGACTGAGAAAGACAAATACTGTATGATTTCCCTCCTATGTGGAATCTGAAAACCAAAGAGACGGCAGAATCAGACCCATGAATACAGGAACAAATTGATGATTGCCAGAGGGAAGGGTAGTGGGAGGATGGGCAAAATGGGTGAAGGGGGAGTGACACACAAGATTCCCAGTTAGAAAATGAGCAAGTAACAGGAATAAAAGGCCCAACATAGGGAATATAGTCAATGACATTATAATAGGGATATATGGTGACTTGTGGTGAGCATTAGCATAGCATATGGAGAAGTTGAATCACTATGCTGTACACCTGAAAATAACGTAACATTGTGTGTAAACTATATTAAAAAAAAACTATGAAAAAATCTGCCCGTTTATTAGGTGGATAAAGCATTTCTAAGTCAGATAAAAATAATTTCTTAAACATTTATTATCAATTTCTTCAAAAATGAACTAAGAAAATCAATTTAAAAATAATGAATAAAACAGGGGCGCCTGGGTGGCTCAGTCGGTTGAGTGTCCAACTTCAGCTGGGGTCATGATCTTGTGGCTCGAGAGTTCAACCCTCATGTCAGGCTCTGTGCTAACAGCTCGGAACCTGGAGCCTGCTTCAAATTCTGTGTCTCCCTCTCTCTGTGCCTCTAACCAACTTGCATTGTCTCTGTCTCTCTCAAAAATAAATAAACATTAAAAAAATTTTTAATAATTAAAAAATAATGAATAAAACATAATATTGATTCCCTTTTCCTTTGTCCTTTTTAATGCAAGTGATTTGCTTTTTATTTAAAATATTTTTTTAATTTTTATTTTAGAGAGAGGGAGAGAGCAAGCATGTGCACAGGAGCAGGGGAGAAGAGTAGAGGGGGTTGTGGGGGAAGAGGGAGGAGGAGGAGAGAGAAAGAATCTTAAGCAGGTTCCACACTCCACAGAGCCCAATGCAGGGCTCAATCTTACGACCCTGGGATCATGACACGAGCCCAAATCAAGACTTGGACACTCAACTAACTGACTGAGCCACTCGGTTGAGCATCTGACTCTTGGTTTGAGCTCAGATAATGATCTCACGGTTCATGGGTTTGAGCCCCACATCAGGCTCCATGTTGTCAGTGCAGAGGAGCCTGCTTGGGATTCTCTCTCTTCCTCTGCCCCTCCCCTACTCGCTTGTTCACACTCTCTCTTTCAAAATAAATAAACTTAAAAAAAATTTTTTTTTTTAAATTAAGGGGTGCCTGGCTGGCTCAGTCAGAAGAGTGTGCAACTTTTGATCTCAGAGTTGTGAGTTTGAGCCCCATGTTGGGTGTAGATATTACTAAAAAAAAAAATTAAACAAAAACTTAAAAAATTTTAAACTAAAATAAACAATTTAAAAAGATTCATTAGCTAACTACCTACTAGCCAGTATACTGAGATATGAGAATTGACTACATGAACGCTAATTTGATAGTATCTACCAAAGTTCAAAATGTACATGCTCTTTAATACAAGACATGATATTATAGAAGCACAAATAACTGCTTAAAAATTATGATTAATATTTGCTGAAATACCTATAGTAATGAAAAAGTGAAACAGTTTAAATGTCCACTGGTAAGGGAATGATTAAATTATGGTATGACCATACGTGGAATACAAGGTAACAGTTAAGAATAATAATCTACTTGGGGCACCTGGATGGCTCAGTCAGTTGAGTGTCCAACTTTGGCTCAGGTCATGATCTCACAGTTCATGAGTTTGAGCCCCACATTGGACTCTCTACTGTCAGTGCAGAGACCGCTTTGGATCCTCTGTCCCCCCCAGCCCCCTCTTTGCACCTTCCCTGCTCCCACTCTCTCATAAATAAACATTTCTAAAATTTTTAGAAAAAATAATAATCTACTTGTAATGGCATGTAATAAGAAGCCCATGATGTCAAGTTAAAGGGAGAAAGGTGACAAACAATGTGCACCTATAATTCCCTTTTACTTTCTTTTTAAAGTAAAAGTAAAAGGGGAACTCTCTGAGGGGAGAAAAGATGAATATATATATATATATATAAAAATAAATAAATACCAAAAGCAACAAAAGATTAGAAAGGAAGCACCACCACCAGAAACTCCAACTCTACAAGCATCATAATGGCAATAAATTCATATCTTTCAGTACTCACTCTAAATGTCAATGGACTCAATGCTCCAATCAAAAGACATAGGGTAACAGAATGGATAAGAAAACAAGACCCATCTATATGCTGTTTACAAGAGACCCACTTTACACCTAAAGACACCTACAGATTGAAAACAAGGGGATGGAGAACCATCTATCATGCTAATGGTCAACAAAAGAAAGCCAGAGCAGCCATACTTATATCAGACAATCTAGACTTGAAAATAAAGACTGTATCAAGAGATGCAGAAGGGCATTATATCATAATCAAGGGGTCTATCCACCAAGAAGACCTAACAACTGTAAACACTAATGCGCCAAATGTGGGACACCCAAATGTACAAATCAATTAATCACAAACATAAAGAAACTCATCAATAGTAATACCATAATACTAGGCGACTTCCACACCCCACTCACAGCAATGGACAGAACATCTAATCAAAATATCAACAAGGAAACAGTGGCTTTGAATGACACACTGGACCAGATGGACTTAACAGATCTATTCAGAACATTTCAACCTAAAGCAGCAGAATATACATTCTTCTCCAGTGCACGTGAAACATTCTCCAGAATAGACCATATACTGAGACACAAGTCAGCCCTAAGTAAGTACAAAAAGATCAGGATCATACCGTGCATATTTTCAGACCACAATGCTATGAAACTCAAAATCAACCACAAGAAAAAATTTGCAAAGGTAACAAATACTTGGAGACTGAAGAACATCCTACTATAGAATGAATGGGCTAACCAAGCAGTTAAAGAAGAAATTAAAAAGTATATGGAAGTCAGTGAAAATGATAGCACCACAACCCAAAACCTCTCGGATGCAGCAAAGGCTTCCTAAAGAAGGAAGAAAGATCTCAAATACACAACCTAACCTGACGCCTTAAGGAGCTGGAAAAAGAACAGCAAATAAAACCCCAAACCAGAAGGAGACAGGAAATAATAAAGATTAGAGCAGACATTAATGCTATCGAAACCAAAAAAACAGTAGAACAGATCAATAAAACCAGAAGCTGGTTCTCTGAAAGAATTAACAAAATTGATAAACAACTAGTCAGTTTGATCAAGAAGAAAAAGGAAAGGACCCAAAGAAGTAAAATCAAGAATGAAAGAGGAGAGATCACAACAAACACAACAGAAATAAAAATAATAAGAAATTATTATGAGCAATTATATGCCAATAAAATGGGTAATCTGGAAGAAATGGACAACTTCCTAGAAACATATACACTACCAAAACTGAAACAGGAAGAAATAGAAAATTTGAGCAGACCCATAACCGTAAGGAAATCGAATTAGTAAAAAAAAACTGCCAAAAAACAAGAGTCCAGGGCCTGATGGCTTTCCAGGGGAATTCTACCCAACATTTAAGGAAGAGTTAACACCTATTCTCTTGAAGCTGTTCCAAAAAATAGAAATGGAAGGAAAACTTCCAAACTCTTTCTATGAAGCCAGCATTACCCTGATTCCAAAACCAGACAGAGACCCCACTAAAAAGAACTATAGACCAATTTCCCTGATGAACATGGATGCAAAAATCCTCAACAAGGTATTAGCCAACTGGATCCAACAATACACTAAAAAAATTATTCACCACGACCGAGTGGAATTTATACCTGGGATGCAGGGCTGGTTCAATATACACAAAACAATTAACGTGATTCATCACATCACTAAAAGAAAGGACAAGAACCGTATGATCCTCTCAATAGATGCAGAGAAAGCATTTGACAAAATACAGCATCCTTTCTTGATAAAAACCCTCAAGAAAGTAGGGCTAGAAGGAGCATACCTCGAGATCATAAAAGCCATATACGAGCAACCCAACGCTAATATCATCCTCAATGGGGAAAAACTGAGGAAAAACTGAGAGCTTTCCCCCTAAGGTCAGGAACAAGACAGGGATGTCCACTCTCGCCACTGTTATTCAACATAGGATTGGAAGTCTTAGCCTCTGCAATCAAACAACACAAAGAAATAAAAGGCATGCAAATTGGCCAGGAGGAGGTCAAACTTTCACTCTTCACAGATGACATGAAGCTCTATATGGAAAACCCGAAAGATGCCACCAAAAAACTGCTAGAACTGATTCATGAATTCAGCAAAGTTGCTGGATACAAAATCAACGCACAGAAATCGGTTGCATTCCTATACACCAACAACGAAGCGACAGAAAGAGAAACTGTGGAATCCATCCCATTTACAATTGCACCAAAAACTATAAAATACCTAAGGATAAATCTAACCAAAGAGGTAAAAAATCTATACACTGAAAACTATAGAAAGCTTATGAAAGAAATTGAAGAAGACACAAAGAAATGGAAAAAGATTCCATGCTCCTGGATAGGAAGAACAAATATTGTTAAAATGTCGATACTACCCAAAGCAATCTACATATTCAATGCAATCCCTATCAAAGTAACACCAGCATTCTTCACAGAGCTAGAACAAATAATCTTGAAATTTGTATGGAACCAGAAAAGACCCCGAATAGCCAAAGCAATCTTGAAAAAGAAAACCAAAGCAGGAGGCATCACAATCCCAGACTTCAAGCTATACTACAAAGCTGTAATCATCAAGACAGTATGGTACTGGCACAAGAACAGACACTCAGATCAATGGAACAGAATAGAGAACCCAGAAATAGACCCACAAACGTATGGGCAACTAATCTTTGACAAAGCAGGAAAGAATATCCAATGGTATAAAGACAGTCTCTTCAGCAAGTAGTGCTGGGAAAACTGGACAGCGACATGCAGAAGAATGAACCTGGACCACTTTCTTACACCATACACAAAAAGAAACTCAAAATGGATGAAAGACCTCAATGTAAGACAGGAAGCCATCAAAATCCTCAAGGAGAAAGCAGGCAAAAGCCTCTTTGATCTTGCCCACAGCAATTTCTTACTCAACACGTCTCCGGAGGCAAGGGAAACAAAAGCAAAAATGAACTACTGGGACCTCATCAAAATAAAAAGCTTCTGCACAACGAAGGAAACAATCAGAAAAACTGAAAGGCAACCAACCGACAGAATGGGAGAAGATATTTGCAAACGACATATCAGATAAAGGGTTAGTATCCAAAATCTACAAAGAACTTATCAAACAACACTCAAAAAACAATCCAGTGAAGAAATGGGCAAAAGACATGAATAGACACTTCTCCAAAGAAGACATCCAGATAGCCAACCGACACATGAAAAAACGCTCAACATCACTCATCATCAGGAAAATACAAATCAAAACCACAATGAGATACCACCTTACACCTGTCAGAATGGCTAACATTAACAAGTCAGGCAACAACAGATGTTGGCGAGGATGCAGAGGAGGAGGATCTCTTTTGCACTGCTGGTGGGAATGCAAGCTGGTGCAGCCACTCTGGAAAACAGTATGGAAGTTTCTCAAAAACCTAAAAAGAGAACTATCCTACGACCCAGCAATTGCACTACTAGGTATTTATCCAAGGGATACAGGTGTGCTGTTTCAGAGGGACACATGCACCCCAATGTTTATAGCAGCACTACCAACAATATCCAAAGTATGGAAAGAGCCCAAATGTCCCTTGATGGATGAATGGATAAAGAAGATGTGGTATATATATACAATGGAGTATTACTTGGCAATCAGAAAGAATGAAATCTTGCCATTTGCAACTACGTGGATGGAACTGGAGGGGATTATGCTAAGTGAAGTTAGTCAGAGAAAGACAAAAATCATATGACTTCACTCATATGAGAACTGTAAGAGACAAAACAGATGAACATAAGGGAAGGGAAACAAAAA
This sequence comes from Lynx canadensis, assembly GCF_007474595.2. Classification (NCBI taxonomy): domain Eukaryota; kingdom Metazoa; phylum Chordata; class Mammalia; order Carnivora; family Felidae; genus Lynx; species Lynx canadensis. Next base: position 50,013,529 of record NC_044311.2, on the reverse strand, counting down.
TAATATAAAAACAGAGAGGTGGACAAAACAAAAGAGACTCATAAATATGGAGAACAAACTGAAGGTTGCTGGAGGGGTTGTGGGAGGGGGAATGGGCTACATGGGTAAGGGGCACTAAGGAATCTACTCCTGAAATCACTGCTTCACTATATACTAATTTGGGTGTAAATTTTAAAAAATAAAAAATAAAGTTAAATTATAAAAAATAAATACATACATACATAAATACATAAATAAATGTTTCTGTAAGGATGCATACAAGGAGATACAACTAGAGAACAGGAGGAGGGAAAATTACTAAAGTACTGCATTTTGACCTTTTTTGTTTTTTTACAAGTATGGTTCATTTTGGTATTTAGAAAATAAACTTCATTGCTGTACTAACCATGAATTATGATTTTTATCTAGTTTCCCAAGAGTCTCACCTTCAAAAGCATAAAAGACTAAAATAAAGTAACATATCAAACAACAAAAGAAACCTTTATTTTGATGGAAAAAGTAGTGGAACTGGAATAAGCTTCATTTTTAAAAAAGAACTCATCGGGGGCGCCTGGGTCGCTCAGTCGGCTAAGCAGCCGACTTGGGCTCAGGTCATGATCTCGCAGTCCGTGAGTTCGAGCCCCGCATCAGGCTCTGTGCTGACAGCTCAGAGCCTGGAGCCTGTTTCAGATTCTGTGTCTCCCTCTCTCTGACCCTCCCCTGGTCATGCTCTGTCTCTCCCTGTCTCAAAAAATAAATAAAACGTTAAAAAAAAAAAAAAAAAAGAATTCATCCAACAAATTGCCTCAAACATCTATTCATCTAACATCATCTATAATACTTATCTAAAAACAGGAGTAGGGAACTAATTCAATTCACCTTCCTGCCTAGCAGGAGTTAGTATACAGAGATGAAAATTCTCTGTAAGAGATCTACTTGGACTGGAAAAACTTTTACAAATCAAATAACTTGTCTGTTTTTCTCTTTTTTTTAATAGTAGGGCAATAGCTGCCTGAATTATCAAAACAAATTTCAAAATGAATCTGTAGGGGCACCTGGTTAAACGTCCGACTTCAGCTCAGATCACGATCTCGCAGTTTGTGAATTCAGGACCCACATCGGGCTCTGTGCTGACAGCTGACAGCTGGCCCGAGTCAGGCTCTGTGCCAACAGTGTGGATGGAGACTGCTTGGAATTCTTGCTCTCTCCCTCTCTCTCTGCCTCTCCCCTGGCTTGCTCGCTCTCACATACATACATACATACATACATCATTAAAAAAAAGTGAAAACTATATTATCCTTCTACGCTTTTACAATTAGAAAGACAGAACAATAGGGGCGCCTGGGTGGCGCAGTCGGTTAAGCGTCCGACTTCAGCCAGGTCATGATCTCGCGGTCCGTGAGTTCGAGCCCCGCGTCGGGCTCTGGGCTGATGGCTCGGAGCTTGGAGCCTGTTTCCGATTCTGTGTCTCCCTCTCTCTCTGCCCCTCCCCCGTTCATGCTCTGTCTCTCTCTGTCCCAAAAATAAATAAACGTTGAAAAAAAAAAAAAAATTAAAAAAAAAAAAAAAAAAAGAAAGACAGAACAATAAATATAAAAACGTTAGCTGTACATGATCAAAGCTAAGAGAGAACGTGTTGAAGAGGTGGAGAGCATTCGTTTAAGGAATACACAAGCTGAGAGCAAGACCTAAATAGTGTAAATGCTCATCTGGGAGCCTTCTTGCACTTAAAAGACTTCTAAAGCCAAAGTACATTTCCACACCAAGAGGGATACAAGACAACATGACTTCCTGGTACCTGCCCTTCAAGGCAGAAGCAAGCAAGCCAACTCTATAGCAAATCACTGTTTGAATTTTAACTTTTGGTTAGAGATGGCAGATGTTCCAAAATGCAAAATCTCAGCCTGAATTTTTAGTTCCTATAACCTCATTTACTCTACAAACATTTTATAAAATACCACCTTTTTACATTTCTAAATCTGATATATATACTTTCATATTTCATTTTCCTAAGTCATTCCTATTTCAGTATCAATGGAAAGAACAAACTGCAGAAAGTTCTGTCACAGATCAGTGAATCCACACAACTCACCTGCACACCTACAGTTTTAATTGGCAGCAGGAAGGCATTCAATGAATGCAAACTTGTAATTTGCATCAGCTTCTCCTGATCCTCTTCTGATGTACAAGCTTTGACTCTTTGTAATAGTGTATGTGGCTGAGAAAATCAAACAGATATTTCTTAAGGTTTCAAGAAATGAGGTATTCTTTTGGTATCTATTACTCTCTTATGTATCTACACTTACTGGTTTACAGCAATAGATCCTATTTGATATTTCTCTTTGACTTGTGTGTGCTACGCAGTGTATCAGAATTTCACTCCTAAGGGCCAGGGCTGTAAAATCTTAAGCATCAGGGTAAGAAATACAGCTTATATATTTTGAAGATTTAATCTTCATCATCAGCGAGGGCCACACCTCACGTGACTCAAACCTTTTCCTTATATTAAAACTCTTTACCATAGTTACTTTTGTCTAAAATTAATGTATCTCCACCCACTTCCTTTTTTTGGTGTATTTGCCTGGTATATATGCTCCTTCATTTTTTTACTTTCACTCCTTCTATCTCTAAGTAAACAGACTATAATTAGATTTACTTCTCAATCTAGTTTGACAATCTATATCATAACTAGAGATATTAGTCCTTTTAATTAATTGTGGGTTAAAAACATGGTTGGATTTCATTCTACCATTTTATTTAGCAGTTTCTTTTTGTCCCAGTTTCTGGGTTTCTTTCTCCTTTCTTACATTTTTCTAAACTATTTCTCCCACCTCATTTAATCCCTTCTACTGGTCTTTTTTTTTCCCCCCCTTCTACTGGTTTTGAAGTTAACTCCCATATTTTTATTCTTTTAGCAGTTCCTCTTAAGTGTTAGCATGGATACTTAACAGAAGAGAATCAATCTCTCTGTCCTCCTAGCAAACAATACAAGCATCTTTGAATGCTTTAATTCCAATCCCTGTGGCTTATATGCTATTTTACATGTATACTGTTAAAATGTTTTTAAACAAATAACAAAAATCAGAGATTATTTTTATTATACAGCCCGTGTTTATTTCGGGTTGAGCAGCACTGCCTTTAGTTCCTTAAGTAATGATTGTTAATAGTAAATTCTGTTTATCTCAAAATGTCTTTATTTTGGCCTAGTTCTTACAAGACAGCTCATCTGTTCACTATTCACAATTATTCTCTCTTGGCACTTTGAAATCTTCTTGCTGTTACCATTACTTTCAGTGTAAGTCTTTCCTTTGAAGGGCAATCAATCTTTTCTCTGCAGCTGCTTTGTCTTTGGCAGACTGCTATTTTGCTAGATATGCCTACTTGGTATCAATTTTTCTTCCCATTATTCTAATTGAGATGTGTTACGTTTCCTGAATCTGAGGCATGGTGTCTTCCACCAGCGTGGAAGAATTCAAATACTTTTGTCTATTATCTCCTCTTGGACATATGTTAAAGTTGACCTTCTCATTCTATTTTAACCTCTTCTATCCGTATTTTCTCTTTGATACTCTAATTTCTGGACAATCTCTTAGCATCTACTTTGGAGTTCATTACTTCTTTCTTTAGCTGTTTTTAGTTTTAGTTGTTTTCATTCCTAGAACTTACTTTTTTTCAAAGCTGCCCAGTCATTTATCATATACCCTATTATTCTTTGCTTCTTTTAATTCTACATATTTTACACGATCTACGAACACCAGTATCTGAATAGTGTTTCAGAGTCTTGTTCTGACAGTTTTTTCCACTAGCTCTCATTCATGCTGCCTCACTTCTATACATATTTTGCAATTTTTAAAATTTTAAGTTCATATATATTGGAACTCTATATGCAGGAATCTTTTAAGGGCTGGTTGAAGACACTGCAAAGAGAATTTACACTGCTAAGCCTGACACCTGGATGCATGAGCAATCAAGCTTCACTTTAAACTGAAATTCTTGGCCTGCAGTTTTTCAGACCACACAGATTATGAATTCAGGCATCGAATCTACAGAAGGACTGGGAGACTTATCTTCACTTTCGAGTTAAAACATTTTTCCTTATTTTCTTATACTAAATATACAATATTTTTAAACACCCTTTCATATCTAGCATTTTTAAGGATTCAAGCTATCTAATCTGTTGTATGGCTGAAAAGTCTGCATTTGAAAGTCTCTAGAGAATATTTTCTTTAGAGTAACTTAACATGTTAAATTACTCTGAATTTACAAAAAATGAAACTACTACTGCCAAGAATCCATCCAATTCCTTATACTGATTAGCTGTGTCTACTTAAAACACCTACAATATATAAACTCAATGCAAATTATTACCTTCTTAACACTTGCAGAAAAATCAGCTACTATTTTCAAAATATTGTTGGTTTCAGGAAAGTCCTTACAAATATAAGGTTCTTCAGCACATATTACTCTGATTGCCAAGCCAGGACCTAAAGAGAATAGTAACAATGGTATTTAATATAAATTTTATATTTATATTAAAATGTAATACAAAAGTATCAGTTTCTAATATAAAAATCCTTCCAAAAATTAAAATCCATTGACCATTGTTTCCAACTTTACTGAATTATAATTGACATAACTATAGTAAGTTTTGTGAAGTGTTTAATTTCAAATGTGAGTATTAATTTCCCATCCAACTCATCATTTTTTAGAACACTTTAGTTCTCTTTACATCAAGGATTTTTATCTATTTTTGATAGGCCATGTATTGCCACAGTATTCTCCACTGAAAATTTTTTAAATCACAATATATGTGCCAATCTTTTTTAAACTTATTAAAAGAATTTTTAAACATACAAAAGTAAAGAGTACCGTATAATGAACCACCTTATTATTCACCACCCAGATTCAACTACTAATCTAATTTTAGGAAGAAGAGTATGCTGTTTAAAAAAAAAAAAAAAAGTACAACAGACTGTTTAACTCCAAAAATGTGAACTGGCATTTCTCTTTCATCAAATACTTAAAAAGGATAAAAACATAAGGTATGCATAGATCTAAGAAAAATGGATTCTGCTTCTATACTGTAAGAACAGAAAAGGCATCCCTTGAGATGCCTGATTATAGACAAAACCTTAGCCATGTTCCATTAATTCCTGTTTCATTCTTCATCTGTAGAATCAACAGCTTATTTAAGGTAAGTAGTATGCCTAATTTTTTTTTTAAAGCAGCACAATATTTTCTACTAAAGAAATCTAACATAATAAAAAAAAATCCAATATATAAAATAGATTTTTAAAAGTCAAGTGAATCTATACGGTGTCTGGGTGGCTCAGTTAGTTAAGCACCCAACTCTTCATCTCAGTTCATGATCTCACAGTTCATGGGTTCGAATTCCACATCAGGCTCTGTGCTATCAGCAAGGAGCCCGTTTGGGATTCTCTCTCTCCCTCTCTTTCTGCCACTTGCTTGTGTGTTTTCAAAAATAAATAAAATAAATTTTAAAAAGTCAAGTGAATCTAATGCAATGATGCCCAAGGACACAGGACCACTTGGCCTCCATTACATTCATACACAATCCTTTGCCAACACACAGGTTAGGAATTAAACATCCTGAATTCCTAGATTTGAAGTTTATAGACACAAACAACACTAATTACCAAATGAGTTATAACTCTGTAACACTGTTTATGGAACCAATATGGTATTTAAGAGTACAAACTGTGAGGTGAAGCCATCGGGGCTAGAATCCCAGCTCCATACCTAATCTGTGTTAACTTTTGGCAAACTGGGCTCTGCCCCTAAAATTTCCTCATCTATAAAAAAGAATAATGGTAGTTTCTATTGTGAGGATCAAATGAGACAGTATGTGTAAATTATTTAGCAGAATGCCTGGCACATACTAGTATTTCAGAAATGTTAACCTTTACTGTGTTTAATTTAATTAGGCCATTCTTGCAAATCATCACCTAATAACTATTACAAAGAGCCAGAAACTGAGGTACAAGACTTACCCAAGCTCAAGAACTTATAACAAAAACAGTTTAAGACTCTCAGTCCTAAATTTAAACCAATACCACCTCTAATTAGTTATTTTTCTATATGACAGCAGCACATGATTAAACAAAGTACTTTTTTTTGTTGTTGTTCATGAATTAGTTACATACAGCACTATGCAAAGAAGTAATTCATCCATTCAATTTAACCATAGGATTTAGGATTTCAGAGAACCACATTTTAACCTGGTCTTCCATGGGATACATCATGGTATAGCAGAAATAACATATAAATCCCAGCTCTTGTGTGGCAATGTTATTAAAATATCTCTATGCCTTGTTTTTCTCATCTGATGGCAACATCATAGGCCAGACTCACTGGGCTGGTGTAATATATACACAAATACAATGGAAAATGATTATGTAAGAAAATGAAGTATATATAATAGATACTAAGAAGAATTTTATCCCCTACCCACCCTTTCCTTTCTCTAAAGTTACATATTCCGTGAGATAAAAAATTATTTCAAAATTGTCTGAACTGATTTTTCTTCAACATGAAGGTATAACGGCAAATCAAGCAATTGTTTTTTTTTTTTTCCTTACCTGGAAATGGATGCCTGGAAACTAACTCTTCTGGAAGTCCAAGTTCTCTGCCTAAAATTCTTACTTCATCTTTATGAAAATCTTTCAGAGGTTCTATTACTTTTCCCTACAGAGGCAGAAAGCCAATTAATACAAATTAGTAACAAAATGACATGGAAAATAAAGAGTGACAAATTACTGGCCTCTCCTATTGTCTTTTACCTTAGATTAAAATACCATTCTTTAAAATTTCGTATTTTAAAGTATATCTCCTCCCATATGTTTATAAGAAATTAGGCAAATATTTTACTGATCCTCACATTTCTCTTTGAAACACATTTTAAACATAAACCTTTCAAATATAAATAAATCAGAGCAGTCCTAACCACTATCTCTGATCTAGTTCTCATTAGAATACAAGACAATTAGAAAATACCATACTAGGGGCTTCTGGGTGGCTCAGTCGGTTAAGCATCCGACTTCGACTCAGGTCATGATCCCATAGTTTTTGAGTTCGAGCCCTGCATCAGGCGCTGTGCTGACAGCTCAGGGCCTGGGGCCTGCTTCAGATTCTGTGTCTCCCTCTCTTTCTGCCACTCCCCTGCTCACGCTCTGTCTCTCTCTCTCAAAAATAAACAAACATTAAAAAAAAAAATTAATGGGCGCCTGGGTGGCTCAGTTGGTTAGGCATCCGACTTCAGCTCAGGTCATGATCTCACGGTTTGTGAGATCGAACCCCACATCAAGCTCTGTGCTACTGACAGCCTGGAGCCTGGAGCCTGCTTCAGATTCTGTGTCTCCCTCTCTCTCTCTGCCTCTCCCCTGCTCACACTCTGTCTTTATCTTTCAAGAATAAATAAACATTAAAAAAACAATTTTAATTAAAAACAAAAATACCATACTAGTGTTTCGAAATTAAAGCTCTCCAAATGATACTATCAAGTAATGAAAAGACAACCTAATCATACTTGATAAAGGATCTATAATTAGAATACATAAAGAACACTTGCAATTCAATAATAAAAAGACAAACCAATTACAAATGTGCAAAAGATCTGGGGGCACCTGTTAAGCATCTGACTCTTGATTTAAGCTCAGGTCATGATCTCACGGTTTGTGAGATGGAGCCCTACTTGGGATTCTCTCTCTGCCCCTCCCTTACTCACGTTCATGTGTGCACTCTCTTTCTGTCTCAAAAATAAATAAACTTTTGGGGCGGCTGTGTGACTCAATTAGTTAAACATCCAACTCTTAATTTCAGCTCAGGTCATGATCTCACAGTTCATAAGTCAAGCCCCACACTGGGCTCTGTGCTGTCAGCTTGGGATTCTCTCTCTGCTCCTTCCCTGGTCACTCTCTCTCAAAATGAATAAATAAACTTTTAAAAAGTTTTAAAAATAAAAATAAATCAATAAACTTTTTTATAAATGTGCAGAAGATCTGGATATTTCTAAGAAGATACACAAATGGCTAATAAGCATGTAAAAGCATGATCAACATCATTAGTTATTAAGGAAATGCAAGCCAAAATCACAGATACCACGTCACATCCACTAAGATGCATAAAATAAAGACAGATAATAGTCATCCTAATGAGTGTGAATTACCAAAAAAAAAAAAAAAAATGTGGGGGGAGTAATAATTGTTGGTAAAGTGTGGACAAACAGCAACACTTGTGCATTGCTGGTGGACTAGAATATGGTTTAATTGCCATGGAAATATTAAGAAGTTCCTTTTAAAAATTAAAAAAAGAACTATAATGGGGCACCTAGCTGGCTCACTTAGTAGAGCATGCAACTCAATCTTAGGGTTAGAAGTTTAAGCCCCATGTTGGGCATGGAGATTACTTAAAAATAACACCTTTAAAAAAAAATAGAGCTACCATGATCCAGCCTTTCTTGTATGTAGCCAAAAATACTCACAGCAGGGTCTCTAAGAGATATTTGCCAATTCATGTTCATAACAACACAATTCACAATAGGCAAAAGTGGAAGCAACCCAAATGTCCACTGACAGATAAATGAACAAAATGTGTACACATACAAAAAAATATTATTTAGCCTTTAAAAAGGAAGGCAATCCTGTCACATGCTACAACATGGATGAACCCTGAGGACCTAAGCTAAATGAAATAAGCCAGTCACAAAGACAAATACTATATGATTTCACTTATATGGAGTATCTAAAGTAGTAGAATGGTGATTACCAGGTGTTGGGAAGAAGAAAAGGAGGGTAGCTGTTGTTCAGTGGGTATATAAAGTTTCAGTTTTACAAGATGAAAACGTTATGGAGCTCTGTCTCATAACAAATATACTTAAGCAAATATACTTAACATTACTGAACTGTACAATTAAAAATGATTCAGGGAGGGATGAGCGAGAGGGAGAAAGGCTTTATGTTAAAGTTCTCACAAGCTTTTACCTCTTCTCTCAACTTTCTGATAAGCTCTGTGTCATTGTGATGGGTTTTGATGAGTTCAGCTTTGCCACTTGCAACAAGGGAAGCACTTTCAATTAAATCAGGCCGTAAAGTACCTTGGGCGAGGAAAACCTCCTCTGGTTTCAGGTTCATTTCTCCAATCACTTCATTGGCAATCTATAACCAAGAGGAGTAAAACAGCCTTTTAGGAGACAAATCTTTTAAAATGATAGCAGTCTTTTTTACACCGTCAGCAAAATTTCTCAGAGTCCTTTTACAATCCTGACCAAGAGATAAAATCTGCACCAACTCCCAGAAGTAAATTAAGAACATATGCTTTAGAGATTCAAAAAGGTATGCAAACATTCAAAGCCTGAAAAGTAGCCATTGAAATATCCAAAGAACTGAAGTCTAACATCAATTGAAAATATCTAAAATAGTTAAAACAATAGACTGGCAACATAAGTAAACATGGTTTTTAAAACATACAATAGTTTCTACCAATCAGTATAATAGCAACATACACTAAAATTCTTAACCAAAAAAAGAATTAAAATTAGGTAGTAAACTTGCTTATTTGATATAACAAGGAAACAAATAGTAAAATTCACATCAAAAATAGCATACAATGTGGATATCAAAAAGGTACCTTAACAAAAGTATCTCCAATAATTTTTCTTTTCTCTTCAGGACTTGTAGTCATATTTAACGTTTTGCTAATTCTTTTTCGTGGAGTTCTATCTTCATCTGATATTGGTAGAGTTGTTGTTCCATTGTAGAAGGAATGAGCAGCATTTATCACTGAAGGAGAGGGAGAAGCACATTTTAAAATAAAACATTTTTAAAAACCATAAATAACAGGTCAAACCACGGAAAGAAAACCTAGATGGATCTTTTGATCACAACTTACCTTGCCTACATATTAAAGAACTACCAACAAACCACGATTAACAGTGTCCAGACATAGGCACTCATTAAATTTTGTTCTTTTGAGAATCCTGTGGCATTTAATAATCCAAGGCCATGACATTATAAATTATGGTGGCTGCTTTCCCTGTATTCAATGCCCCACCAGAGCAATAAGGAAAAGCTACAGGAAGAAGCATAGCCCCAAGGGAATTGAAAGCAGTGGTTCATATAGAAGGGTCAAAGTCCTCAGAAGTGCACACTGAATTAACTAGTCTCTTGAAAAACTGATGTTTATCAACATATATGTAGCAATCTCTGGCTGTCCTTTTATTTTTATTTTTATTTTTTAATTAATTTTTTTTTAACGTTTATTTATTTTTGAGACAGAGAGAGACAGAGCATGAACAGGGGAGAGGCAGAGAGAGAGGGAGACACAGAATCTAAAACAGGCTCCAGGCTCTGAGCTGTCAGCACAGAGCCCAACGCGGAGCTCGAACTCACGGACCGTGAGATCATGACTTGAGCCGAAGTCGGACGCTTAACCGACCAAGCCACCCAGGCGCCCCTGTCCTTTTATTTTTAAAGAGCAAGATACTTAAAAATTGACTAAGATCTCTACTTGGTAGAAAGGCTGAACAACTGGTGAGTTTCACCGAAATACAGCTGGTCATTTCACTGGGATACAGCCGTGAATTTGTAGCTCTTTCTCTTAAACTGGTCAATTACCCCAGAATAGACACCCTAAATCTCCTGCCTATCAGCATTCTGATAATGGAACACAGAAAGTGGCAAGGAGAGGGAGTAGCCATTCAGTACACAGATTTTTACTTAATCTTACTGTTTCTACTGTAGAATCTTATTTCTACCCTCAACTATGCCTGGTATTGATATGCCCAAATCCAGAGTGTATTTTATTTAGCCTCTGTAGAGAGTAAATCTAGTCTTATGATGTGGAGGGATAGAAGCAGTTTATTCCTGTGTTAAGGAAAAGGATCTCCTTCTCAGGTATTCAACCAATCGGTTTTAGGATCACCCAGAGAACCACACCACACTGGGAAGTCAACCCTGAGCCTCCCCACAAGTCTCAACTTTGTTACCTTCCTCCCCTTAACACCCCTCCCACCAAAGTTTGAGAGTCCTCCCTTCTACTATATCAGTTACCAGGGACAGATGCAAGTTTTTGTGAGGATAAAACTTTTATAACTTGGAGGCTCCCTTCAAGAAAAAGAATGAGGAGCACCTGGGTGGCTCAGTCAGTTCAATGTTGACTTCAGCTCAGGTCATGATCTCACAGTTCATGGGTTCGAGCCCCACTTCAGGGTCTGTGCTGACAGCTCAGAGCCTGCTTCAGATTCTGTGTCTCCCTCTCTGTCTGCCCCTCCCCAGCTCATGCTCTATCTCTCTCTCAAAAACAAGTAAATGTTAAAAAAAAAAAAAAAAAAATTTAAAGAAAAAGAATGAATAACCACAAGGTTTTTGTTTTTTTTTTTTTAATCACAAGTTAATATTAGGATGGTTAACACAAACTACACATAGAAATGATTACAAATCACATATATGCCATTAAACCCAAACTAAATGTGTCCCCAACTCAACTTTTTCTTAGCCTAATCCCAAAATGCCTGCAGTCACTTCAACACCACGAAACAAAGCTCAAGTTATGGTGGAAAGACAAAATGAATTAACTACAATTTATTAAAATATCTTACTTGCACCTTTCACAACAATATAGAAATACGTAAAGACACTCCTAGGGTCCATTCCAGGATTTTGGAAAAAGCTTGGCTAGTGAGGCATCCTGGTCAAGAGCCATTAGCTTATCAGAGAAAATCCACATTATCCATCTGCTTTCCACCTTCCAACATTTTGTTACACCATTAGACTGCTATCACCTCCCCTCTTCCTTGTCCTGTAGCATTATATTTGTTTTATGCCTGTAATGTTATTTTAGTGAAGCTTCAAAAGAGAAAGAAATAGACTCGTCTTCACTTCGTGTTTAACGACAAGTCTTCATTTTACAGTCAACCTTCTGGCATCAATTCCAACTAATTCAATAATATGCATGGTTTGTATCAAAGTATGGACTTGATTTCAATGTAACTACTGATTACACCCTGTTTTTAAAAAGTATTAAAGATATGGGCGCCTGGGTGGCTCAGCTGTTAAGCCTCTGACTTCAGCTCAGGTCATGATCTCACAGTTCATGGATTTGAGCCCCACATTGGGCTCTGTGCTGACAGCGTGGAGCCTGGGGCCTGCTTCAGGCCCTCTCCCTCTCTCTGTCCTTCCTCTGCTCATGTTCGCTCACTCTCTCTTGAAAATAATCATTAAAGGGGCGCCTGGGTGGCACAGTCGGTTAAGCGTCCGACTTCAGCCAGGTCACGATCTCGCGGTCCGTGAGTTCGAGCCCCGCGTCAGGCTCTGGGCTGATGGCTCAGAGCCCGGAGCCTGCTTCCGATTCTGTGTCTCCCTCTCTCTCTGCCCCTCCCCTGTTCATGCTCTGTCTCTCTCTGTCCCAAAAATACATAAATGTTGGAAAAAAAAAAAAAAAAAAAGAAAATAATCATTAAAAACAAAAAAAAGTATTAAAGATAGCTACAAACATAAATGCAGTTAAAACCTAAGAAGTTTAGGGGTGTCTGGTGGCTCAGTTAAGCATCTGACTTCGGTTGAGGTCATGATCTCACGGTTCATGAGTTCCAGCCCCATGTCGGGCTCTGTGCTGACAGCTCTGTGCTTTGGCTCTCCCTCTTCTCACCTCCGCCCCCCCCCCCCCCGCTCATGCTTTGTCTCTCTCTCTCAAAAATAAATAAACATTAAAAAAAAAAAAAAAAACTAAAAATTTACTAGTGGACTTAAAAAAAAGTGACCAGGTTCCTCAAAAAGTTAAAAACAGAACTACCCAAAGACCCAGGAACTGCACTACTAGGTATTTATCCAAGGGATATAGGCGTGCTGTTTTGAAGGGGCATGTGCACCCCAATGTTTATAGCAGTGCTATTGACAACAGCCAAAGTATGGAAAGAGCCCAAATGTCCATCAACAGATGAATGGATAAAGAAGATGTGGTATATATAGATATACAATGGAGTATTACTCAGTAATGAAATCTTGCCATTTGCAACAATGTGGATGGAACTAGAGGGTATTATGCTAAGCGAAGTCAGAGAAAGACAAATATCATATGACTTCACCCATATGTGGAATTTAAGATACATAACAGATGAACATAAGGGAAGGGAAGCAAAAAGAATATAAAAACAGGGAGGGGGACAAAACATAAGAGATTCTTAAATACAGAGAACTGAGGGTTACTGGAGGGATAATGGGTGGGAGATGGGCTAAATGGGTAAGGGTCATTAAGAAGGACACTTGTGGGATGAGCAATGGGTATTACACATAGGGAATGAATCACTGGAATCTACTCCTGAAATCATTATTGTACTATATGCTAACTAACTTGGATATAAAATTAAAAAATTAAAAAAATTAAATTAAAAAAAAAGTGACTATTAACAAAATAGGCACAGGAGTTAACATATCTCACCATAATAAAGGCCACATACAACAAGCCCACAGTTATATCATACTAGACGGTGTAAAGTTAAGCTTTCCCTCTAAGACCAGAAACAATACAAGGGTGCCCACCCTTATCAATCCTATTCAACATAAGTACTACAAGTCCTAGCTAGAAAAATCAGGCAAGAAAAAGAAATAAAAGATATCAGAATTGGAAAGGAAAAAAAAATCAAACTGTCTGGATTTACAGGTAACATGACTTTATATTGAGAAAACTCTAAAGACTGAACCAAAAAACTTAGATCTGATCAATGAATTCAGTAAAGTTGCAAGATACAGAACTAACATACAAAAATCAGTAGTGTCTCTATATGTTAACAGCAAATTTTCTTTCTTTTTTTTTTTTTTTTTTTTTAACGTTTATTTATTTTTGAGACAGAGAGAGACAGAGCATGAATGGGGGACGGCCAGAGAGAGGGAGACACAGAATCCGAAACAGGCTCCAGGCTTTGAGCTGTCAGCACAGAGCCCGACGCGGGGCTCGAACTCACGGACCGCGAGATCATGACCTGAGCCGAAGTCGGCCACTTCACCGACTGAGCCACCCAGGCGCCCCAACAACAAATTTTCAAAAAAAATAGAGAAATCAATCCCATTTACAACAGTATCAAAAACAGTAATACTTAATTTAACTAAGAAGGTGAAAGATCTCTACTATGAAAACTACAAGATGTTGATTTAAGAAATCAAAGAAGAAACAAATGGAAAATTAATGAATAAATGGATTAGAAAAATACTGTTAAAATGTCAATACTACCAAAAGCCATCTACAGATTTAATGCAACCCCTACCAAGAACCCAACGGGTTTTTTTAAACAGAAGTAGAAAAAACACCCCTAAAATATGTGTTAACTACAAAAGACCCCAAATAGCTAAAGAAATCCTGAGAAAGAAGAACAAAGCAGAAGTATCACACTTCCTAATTTCTAGCTATCCTATAAAACTATATTCATCCAAACAGTATATGGTATCAGCATAAAAACAGACAAAACAAAAAACAGAATCAAGAGCCCAGAAATAAACCCAAGCATACACAATCAACTAATATTTGATAAGACAGCCAGGAATACTCAATAGAGAAAAGACAGTCTGTTCAATAAATGGTGATGGAATATATAAATGTAAAAGAATGAAACTGGACCTCTGTCTTTTACTACTCAGAAAAGTTAACTCAACATAGATTAAAAACCTAAATATATAAGACCTGAAACCATGAAAGAAAACACAGAAATAAAGTTCCTTGACACGGGTCTTGGTAATGAATTTTTGCACAGGACACTTAAAGTACAAGAACAGATCAAAAATGAACAAGTGGGACTATATCCAACTGAAGAACTTCTGCACAACAAAAGAAACCCATCAATAAAGTAAAAACCCACAGGGGTATCTGGAAGGCTCAGTCAGTTAAACTTCTGGCTCTTGATTTCAGCTAAGGTCATGATCTCACAGTCTTGAAATGGAGCCCCGCAGCTTGTCTCCGTGCTGAGCAGATTCTCTGCTGCTTGGGATTCCCTCTCTCCCCCTCTCTCTCTCTCTGCCCCCCACCCCCACTCACTCTCTCTCTCTCTCTCAAAATAAACAAACATTAAAAAAAACAAAAAAGAAGGCAACCTACAGAATGAGAAAAAATGTTTGCAAACCATGTATCTGATAAGAGGGATTAATATCCAAAATATGTAAAGAACTTCTACAACTCAATAGCAAAAACACAAATAACCCAATGAAAAAACAGACAGAGGATATGAATAGCTATTTCTCCAAAGAAGATATACAAAAGGTCAACAGGTACCCAGAAAGAAGCTCAATATCACTAGCTATTAGATAAATGCTAATTAGAACTACAATGAGGTATTACCTCATTCCTGTCAGAATGGCCATTATCAAAAAGACGAGATTAACAAATGCGAGGATGTGGAGAAATGGGATCCTTGTGCAATGTTGTTAGGATTGTAAATTGGTACAGTCTCTATAGAAGGGAGTTTGGAGGGGGGCGTCTAGGTGGCTCAGTCAGTTGAGCATCCGACTTCAGTTCAGGTAATGATCTCACAGCTCATGAGTTCAAGCCCCACGTCAGGATCTGTGCTGACAGCTCGGAGCCTGGAGCCTGCTTCAGATTCTGTGTCTCTCTCTCACTCTCTCTGCCCCTAACCCACTCGCATTCTGTCTCTGTCTCTCTCAAAAATAAACAAACATTTAAAAAAAAAAAATTTAAAGAAAAGAGTTTGGAGGATCCTCAAAAAATTAAAAATAAAACTACCATGCGATCCAGCAATTCTAATTCTGGGATATATCCAAAGGAAATGAAAGCACTCAAAAAGATATCTGCATTCCCATGTTCATAGCAGCATAACTTCCAATAGCTAAGATATGGAGACAACCTAAGTAAGCGTCCATCAATGGGTAAATAAAGATGTGGTACATATATACAATGGAAAATTATTCATCCATTAAAAAAACAAGAAAATCCTACCCATTTGTGACAGCATGCATGGACCTTGTATGTATTAAGAGAAATAAGTTACACAGAGAAAGACAAATACTGTATGATCTCACTTATATGTTGACTCCAAAAAAACCAAACTCATAGAAAAAGAGATCAGACTTACTATCAGAGGTGGAGGGTGGGAAGAAGGGGAATTGGGAAGAAGGTTAGGTTAAAAGATACAAACTTCCAATTATAAGATGAGTAAGCACTAAGGCTATATTGTACAACATGACAATTATAGCTAATACTGCTGAATAATACACAGAAAAGTTAAGAGTAAATCCTAAGGGTTCATGTCATAAAATTTTTTTTCCTTTTTAATTTTACTGTCCCTATATGAGAAGATGGATGTAAACTGGAACTACTGTGATAATCCTTTCAAAATACATGTAAAATCGAATCATCATGCTATTGTCTTAAACTTATACAGTGATGTGTTATCAATGATTTCTCAAAAAAAACTAGGAAAAAAGATGACCATACGGGTGGCTGGGTGGCTCAGTCGGTTGAGCGACCGACTTTGGCTCAGGTCATGATCTCACGGTTTGTGAGTTCGAGCACTGCGTTGGGCTCTGTGCTGACAGCTCAGAGCCTGGAGCCTGCTTTGGATTCTGTGTCTCCCCCTCTCTCTGCCCCTCCCCCACTCATGCTCTGTCTCAGAAATAAACATTAAAAAAAAAGAAAAGATGACCACAGACTCTTCACTCCTCTGTATAAGCCTTTCAGTCTGTAAAATAATCTGTACATCCATACTTGTAGGAAAACTTGAAAATTCTCATCCATAAATAATATTACAGATGGGAAAAGATAACCCAAAAAGAGAAATGAACAGAAGAGAACAAAATGGTAGCTGAAATTTTAGTTACCTGTATATAGCATTAGGAATAGTCAACAGTTTTAAAATTTATACTGGGACACCTCTTGAACTGGATACTCATAAATTTTTTTTAAGGTTTTATTTATTTCTGAGAGATAGAAACAAGCATGAGCAGGAGAGGGGCAGAAAGAGGGAGACACAGAACCAGAAGCAGGCTCCAGGCTCTGAGCTGTCAGCACAGAGCCTGACGCAAGGCTAGAAACCCACGAACCTCAAGATCATAACCTGAGCCGAAGTCAGATGCTTAACTAACTGAGCCACCCAGGCGCCCCTTGAACCAGACACTTATAATGTAAAAAACATAACTATAAGCTTATTGAGAAACCTGTACTTGGTTAAGGCAATGAGCTCATTCAAACCATAAGGTTAGATTTGATTTGTTAAATAAATCCTCATATATATATTAACTCTTCTGGGGTTCATCAATACCTTTGACCTGAATTCCAAGCTTTTTGAGGGCCTCTTCTACAGACTGGCTTTCTCGTTTTCTCATAAAGCCATTATCAATGTGCACGGCAATGACTTGATCTTGGTTCAAAGCACGATTCAGCAAAGCTGTACAAACTGTTGAGTCAACTCCACCACTGAGTAAAACCTAAAAGGTGAAATTAAAAGAAAAATCAAATTGAGTAAACAAACAAAACTATCAGCTTTAAAAACGCTGCTTTTAGCACAAGTATGTATGGTAATTGGAAAAGCACTCTGAACCAGTGCAACTCACAAAGCATCCCATCACCCAGTCAACATTTAAGGGCTATGGTGATGAAGCCAGTTTTGAGTTCTAACATTACTGAAATAAATTTGTAGACTTTCAGATGTAAATTCCTTACCAAAACTTTTGATGTGCCTACTCTCTCTTTGATCTCTCGAATGCACTCAAGTTCTCTGTTCTGCACAGTGAAGGTCCCACTGCACCCAGCTATATCATAGAGGAAATTCTTCAGTATTACTTTCCCATTTTCTGTAAGGCCAACTTCAGGGTGGAACTGTGCTCCGTATAATTTTTTAGATTCATTTGCTATACCTTTATAGAGAAAATAATCACAAATTAAAATTTTTTCATGTTGAAGACTCAACTAAGTACCCATAGTAATTCCTCACAATTTCTTCCTCTATAAATGTGAAAACTGATATAAATCAGTGCATTTTTAGCTACAGGAAAAAAAAGACAACACATAAAACAAAAACAACATTGCCACAATTTTTCTTCAAAGGTTTTTATGTATGACAGTGAAGTAAGTCCTACAGAGATTATTTCACAGTACTTTCAACTTCTCCACCCAGATTACTTTGTCTACATAATACAATGATAACTCAATTTTTTAAAATCTTTTAATGTTTATTTTTGAGAGAGAGAAAGAGAGACAGAGCATGAGTGGGGGAGGGGCAGAGAGAGACAGACAGAATCTGAAGCAGGCTCCAAGCTCTGAGCTTTTAGCACAGAGCCCAATGCAGGGCTCGAACTCGTGAACTGTGAGATCATGACGTGAGCCGAAGTCAGACGCTTAACAAACTGAGCCACCCAGGCACCCCAATGATAACTCAATTTTGGCTCTCGGTCCCACGTAGCTTTCATATGCAATGTGCAGCTACCAACTTTACGTATTAGGCCTGTCAGAATATTCTAAGTACTCCTTTCTTAGATATTATTAACTGCAGATATGACTTCATGGACTTGGATAATGTGTTTCTGAAATTACTGACTGCCTATTAAGCAACAGGTGTTAGGCTTAATGTTTTACATGTGCATGCATTACCCCTGTTTATGGCTCTGAGATATCAAGAAATGTACAGCTAGGTAAGTAGTTAAATCAGGTCTAGCAGGCTCCCAAACTCATACTCATTCTACTATACCAACGAACTTCACATTTTCTTTACTTGGGTTCTATTCTAGGACACCATTCTCTCTTGGTTCATTGCTGATTTCACTGTTCCTTCTTAATCTTTGTTGGTTCCTCCTCATCTTATCCATCTCTACAAATGAAAGTTGCCCAGTACTGAGCACTTAAATCTCTTCTCTATACGTGGAGTGATCTATCACTCTCATAGCTCTAAATTCTACCCATATGATGGTATACTCCCAAATTTATGCCTCAAGCCCAATTTTCTACTCTACAGTCTAGACCTACATATACAAATGTCTACTCATACCTTTATTTCTATGATTAATAAGGCATCTTGAATTTAATACACAAATCCACATGACTGCATTCTTACCCATCAGGTCAACAAAAACTTCACCTTTCTGGATACTCAGGTCATAAAACTTGGGAGTTAAAGCCCAATTATACCCTTTTTTCCCCACTCCACATGTAATCCAACAGCAATTCCTTTGTCTCTCCTTTCAAAACCTATCAGAACCCAGTCTTGCTTCCAGTATCCAGTCCAGCATGTAAGAACCTGAAGGACACTGCTCTATCCTAACAATAAACAGAAAGTTAACCACTGCCCTTGGAAAGACTGCAGATGAACACAGAGAATCATAACTTACCATAGCAGAAACCCATGAGTGCAAACATCCACAGGAACCACTGCTGAGGTAGGGAAACTTAAACTATAATCAATGAATTGCTAGAGATTCAGTGTGAAAATCTGAGAGATAAAAATTCCAAGAGTACCCACTCATCACGGGCCCTGACACTTTTGTGAATCTTACCTCCAGGAGATTGACTAAGCTCTCAAAGTAAATGTCAGGGAGAGGGAAAAAGAAACAATTTTAAAATATACCAGGACATTCTGTTCTTCTTAACTAGGTCTATCTACTCTCAGGAGAAACTATTTAATCCACTTAAAGAGTTAGCTTTCTATCAGAGACCACTGACCTGCTAGAAGGGAAATCTCCAAATCCAGCCCACTCTAGTCATCACATTCCATCTAACAGTGAGAAAAAACTGAGTACTTGTGAACTCCACAGCCCAGGGACCCAGGCTTACTAAAAAACTGAGAGCTACTCTTCCTATCCCCACACCTTACCATCACATACTAAAAGCCTATTTACAACAATTCCTTTTAACTAGTACATCATGCATGACAATCAAAACAAACAAAAAATTACAAGGCATCCTAAAGGAAAAGAACACAGTTCAAAGAGATACCATAAGCATCAGAACCAGATACCCAGACTAAGATATCGCAGGGATGTTGGAATGATCAGATCAGGCTTTAAAACAATTAGGATTGGGACGCCTGGGTAGCTCAGTCAGTTAAGCGACTGACTTCGGCTCAGGTTAAGAACTCATGGTTTGTGAGTTCTAGCCCAACATCGGGCTCTGTCTCCCTCTCTCTGCTCCTCCCTCCATCACTCTTTCTCTCAAAAATAAATAAACATTTAAAAAACTGTGATTAAGCAGCTAAGACTAATGGATAAAGCAGACAGCATGCAAAAACAAATGGGTAATGTAAGCAAAGGGATGGAAAGTCTAAGAAGGGATCAAAAAGAAAGCTAGGATAAAAAGCACTGTTAACAAAAATGAAGAATGCCTTTGATGGGTTTATTAGTTGACCAGACAGAGCTGAGGAAAGAAGCTCTCAGCTACAGGATATCTCAATAGAAATAACCAAAACTGAACAACAATGAGAAAAAACACTGAAAAAAACAGAATGAAAATAAAAGGCATGCAGGTTGAGAAAGAAGAAATAAAACTGTCTTTGTTCACAGATGACATGATCATCTATACAGAAAATCCTAAACAATCCACAGAAAAACACTAGAAGTAATAAGCGATCATAGCAGGGTTGCAGGATCTAAGGTTGATACACAAAAGTTCACTGCCTTCCTACACATCAACAATGAACAAGTGGAACTTGAAATTGAAAACACAATTAGCACCCAAATAAGTGAAATACTTTGGTATAAATCTAACAAAGTACATACAAGATCTATGCGAGAAACCAGTAACTGTTGACCACTTGTACCTCTCCCACACTGTACCTTACACTCCCCTCTCCTAATTGCTACAATAGACTCCTAAGTGATCTCCCTACTCCTACATTTGACCCATTCCTCTTTGCTCTTCATTGTAGCCAAGGTAAGCCTAAAATTAGATTCAGTTTCTCCTTTGTTCAAAACTCTACCTTGCTATGAGTAAAGCCAAAAAGTTCATAGTGGTCACAAAGGGTCTGTGTTCTGGTCCCCCAAACACCTCCCTCATCTCACCTCTACCACTCTCCCCCAGGCTTCTTCTGCTCCAACCACATAGTCTCCTTGCTGTTCCTCAAACAAGGTCCCATCCCAGGAGCTTTGTACTACTATCTCCTCTTCCCCCAACTATCTAGAAGGGTCACACTTCCTTCATGCCCAGTATCATTTTATAGGAATACCCTCCCTGAATATCCTGTAGAAAACAATAACAACCCTAATCACACATATTCTGCAACACTCCTCTCTTCCCTGTATTTTTTCAATGCACTTACACACCGTCTGACACTTGACATATTCTGTATTTGTGTATTGTCTGTCCCATCCCTCCTCCCAACTAAAATGTTAAACAGAGACTTTTGTCCAGTTTGTTCATTACTCTATCCTTAGCACCTAGAACCGTGACTGGCACAAAGTAGGTATACAAGTATTTGTTGAATGAAAAAAAATACATAAGCCATCTAACACTGTTGATCTTTTATATTAAATAAAAACATTTCAAGACGAAAACCATTATCAATCATTTCTATGTTAATGTACTAGTCTAATTAACTAATTGCAGGCTGAATACTCAATTCAGTTTATCCATGACAAATCTTTTCTTCAACTTATTGTTTAAGCGTGGCATTTCAAACAATAACTTTATTGATAAACCCATTTTCTACTGACTTCTAGGATTGATAATTATTTACATAACTAACCAAGTGAGCATGTCAAAAATCACAAACTGCCAGAAAATCAATTCCTCTTCCTCAGAAAAGTCAAGAATAAAAATGGGTTTAAAGCACAGATTGGTAAAATTTCTACAAAGGGCTAAATAGTAAAAATTTTAGGCCCTTAGGGACACATGCATACATGGGACACAATCCCTGCCTTTTATTATAACTCTTTAATAACAATAAACATCATTTTTAGGTCCTGAACATACAGAAACAGACTATAGAACACAGTTTACCAATCCTGGCTCAGAGAAATGTCCTGAGTGCTTAGTCTGATGTTTTGCAAATATCCATGTACACCTAAGGAAGGCATTTAAAAACCCAATTATGAATAAGGCACAACAGAAAAACAGACCATTCTCCAATTTTTCCTGAGCTCTAAAAGCAGTATCTTGCATCTGGAGAACTTTTATTAGAATGAACATTTTTTATTAACACCCAAAAAACAAATAATCCAGTGAAGAAATGGGCAAAAGACATGAATAGGCACTTCTCCAAAGAAGACATCCAGATGGCTGACACATGAAAAAATGCTCAACATCTCATCATCAGGGAAATACAAATCAAAACCACAATGAGATACCACCTCACACTGGTTAGAATGGCTAACATTAACAACTCAGGCAACAACAGATGTTGGTAAGGATGCGGAGAGAGAAGATCTCTTGCGCTGCTGGTGGGAACGCAAACTGGTGTAGCCACTCTGGAAAAGAGCATGGAGGTCCCTCAAAAAATTAAAATAGAACTACCCTATGACCCAGCAATTGCACTACTAGGTATTTATCAAAGGGATACAGGTGTGCTGTTTCAAAGGGGCACATGCACCCCAATGTTTATAGCAGCACTATCAACAATAGCCAAAGTACAGAAAGAGTCCAAATGTTCATCAACAGATGAATGGATAAAGAAGATGTAGTGTATACACACACACACACACACACACACACACACACACAAACGGAGTATTACACGGCAATCAAAAAAATGAAATCTTGCCATTTGCAACTACATGGATGGAACTGGAGGGTATTATGTTAAGCGAAATTAGAGAAAGACAAATATCATATGACTTCACACATATGAGGAATTTAAGATACTAAACAGATGAACATAAGGGAAGGGAAGCAAAAATAATATAAAAATAGGGAGGGGGACAAAACAGATGAGACTCTTAAATATAGAGAACAGAGGGTTACTGGAGGGGTTGTGGGAGGGGAGATGGGCTAAATGGGTAAGCGGCATTAAGGAATCTACTCCTGAAATCATTGTTGTACTATATGCTAACTTGGATGTAAACAATAAGTAAATTCTATAAATTAATTAATTTTAAAAAATGAATGAATTAACGAACATTTTTTTAAGTATTTCAGAGCAAACCAGTAAGTAACTTCTAAATAATCTAATATTGAATTCCCTTCATAAATTAATGGTCAATTTTATGACATTTACAATAACTCTTAAAAAAATCTTTTTGAGTACCTCATACAGAAACATATTTTTAGACTTTTCAGATAAGGTTTTTTGAAATGAGATCTGCAAAGGTTTAACAATTTTCACCTGCCACAATGTTCCCAGAACGTGCCACAACCTTGAATCCATCAGCTACTTTGTCTACACTATCTCCGTGGGTAAGCAAAACAATTTCTTCCTTCTGAAGGCCCCTAAACATACAAAAAATAAAACACAACATACAAATATCTTAGAGACATGATCAATGAGACCTTATGCTTTATTTTCCAGCTTTATTGAAATGTAATTGACATATGACATTGTGTAAGTTAAAGATATACAACCTGATGATCTGATATACACCTGTATTATGAAATAATTACCACAATAAGGTTAGTTAGCACATATCATTTAGCATAGGTACCATTTTTTTCATCTATTTAAGATCTACTCTCTTAGCAACTTTCAAGTATACAATACTGTGTTAACTGTAGTCATCATCCCTGAACATTAGATCCCGAGAACTTACTCATCTTATCACTAAAGTTTGTTTTTTCCCTTTAGAAATACTAGCTCACCGTACGTGTAAATCAAAAAATTTAGAACCATGTAACAGTGCAAATCTGCTGGAATTTAAATTTATTCTATGCATCATTAAAAAAAAAAGTCAATGAGAGCATTAAATACCAAAAAAGGCAATCTGTTGGGGCGCCTGGGTGGTTCAGTGGGTTAAGTGTCTTACTTCAGCTCAGGTCATGATCTCACGGTTCAAGGGTTCGAGCCCCGCATCCAGCTCTGTGCTGACAGCTCAGAGCCTGGAACTTGCTTCGGATTCTGCATCTCCCTCTCTCTCTGCCCCTCACTTGCTTGTTTTCTATCTCTCGAAAAAATAAACGTAAAAAAAGTCAATCTGTAAAATTTAAAAACTGAAAAAATAAAGTTGGTGGTATAACCACACACATAAAAAATAATTTCAAGAAGCTACAAAATACTAATTTCAAAATTTTACCTATTAGGAAATATCTTAAGAACAAAAGGCATTTCAGAGAACTAAATATTCAGTAGTTTTCTACCAAAAAGTGATAGTACTAATACTGGTAGTGTTATTTTGCAGCTAGAGAGTATAAATACATACATATCACAGGGTAAAATAAATATTAAATAATTAATATAATTAGGAATTGAGATTTTTAGCCTCACAGTAAGGAGACGCAAAATCAAAGGAGTTAGATAAAAACCCTATAAACATTCATTTTAATTGGAAATAAGAATGTACACTGATTTTGTTTTTTCTAAAAGAATACATTTTGACTAACTTTGTTCACCTAGAAACAAAGACAACCCGGTAGCAATGTGTATCTCTACTTCTCATGCCAAACAAAGGCATGGATTAAAGGAAATGTCAGTAACATTTATCAAATGCAACGCATGGACTTTCTCTGACCCTGATTCAGACAAATCAACTATAAAAAGACATTTTTTATATTATGAGAAAATCTGAAAGAGGTCTGAATATTAAGAAGTTAAAAAAAATTAATTAAAAATAAAGCAAGAAGATAAAAGTATATTAAAGCCAAAATGATGTTTTGGGTTTACTAACTGCTGTCATCATTGTTGTTTAGGATTAATGAAGGGGAGTCCCAGAATTGTAGAATTAGAAGACAGAAAAACTTTAAATTTTAACCAGATCTTTAGATTTAAAAAAACCTCTTGCAGTATCATATACCACCATGACTCCTAAAATGGTTCTCAAGACTAGTCACTTGGGATACAGATGAATGTAAACAACAACCTCTCCATTATGAAATGGATAAGCACTGGATTTCAAATGTATTTTGGTAATGAATAGCTTCAGTTCATAAAATTATTTTGAGCCATTTGGCTGTTTTGAAAAATGATAATCTTTGAACAGATACACTTATTTTTGCTCTTCCTCAAAATTAAAGAGGAGACAGCCACGGCCTGTTTTGTGTATCAACTGGGGTTATGTCTCTATTTCAGATAAAAATAAGTTGGATTTTAAAATTTCTGATCTGTCCAATTTGGGGAAAACTATTCATTAAGAATTAATTTAGGCACAAGTCAATGGAGCCTTTAAGAACCTTACACACAGTATGATCAAAAAGAATAAAATCCTGCCATTTGCAACAACATGGATGGAACTAGAGTGTATTATGCTAAGTGAAATAAGTCAGAGAAAAATAAATATTGTATGATTTCACTCATATGTGGAATTTAAGAAACAAAACATGACCATAGGGGAAGAGAAGTAAAAATAAAACAAGATCAAAACAGAGAGGGAGGCAAACCCAAGAGACTCTTAAGTACAGAGAACAAATTGAGAGTCACTGGAAGGGAGGTAAGTAGTAGGGTGGGCTAAATGGATGATGGGAACCAAGGAGGGTACTTGTGACAAACAACGGGTGTTATATGTAAGTGATAAATCACTGGGTTCTATTCCTGAAACCATTACTACACTGTTAACTAATTCAAATACAAAAAAAAAAAGAACCTTATAACAAACCCGTAACTAAAAATAATTAGCAGTTACAAGAAATGATAACAAGGGGAACATAAGTGGCTCAGTTGATTGAGCAACTGACTTCAGCTCAGGTCATGATCTCATGGCTCGTGAGTTTGAGTTTGAGCCTGGAGCCTGCTTTGGATTCTAAGTCTCCATCTCTCTCTGCCCCTCCCCTACTCATGCTCTGACTCTCAAAAATAAATTAAAAACAAAAAAAAAAAGTAACCGCATCATGGATAGACTTGTCTAATCACTATATTGTACCTTGAAACTAATGTGACATCGTGTCAACTATACTTAAATTATAAATAAACAGACTTCTTGGATTCACCAAAAAAAAAAAAGAACAACAGGTTAACTCTGTATCAATCGATATCAGCCTGCACTTTACAGATTTACTGCAGTAAGGGGGAAATGTAGTTTTAAAGTAAAAAGGAAATTTAAGGGGCGCCTGACTAGCTCAGTCAGTAGAGCATGTAACTCTTGATCTGAGAGTTAAGTTTGAGCTTCATGTTGAGTGTACAGATTACTTAAAATATAAAAAAGAAAAGAAAAGAAAAGAAAGAAAAGAAAAGAAAAGAAAAGAAAAGAAAAGAAAAGAAAAGAAAAGAAAAGAAAAGAAAAGAAAAGAAAAAGAAATAAAAATGAAACTTAAGTCAAAATGAATTAAGTGAGGGGGGCCCTTGGCTGGCTCAGTCTTTGGAGCATGTAATTCTTGATTTTGGGGTCATGAGTTTGAAGCCCACATTGGGTGTAGAGATTACTTAAAAAAAAAAAAAATCAAGAAAGTAAGTAACACTATTAATAGTCCACCAAGTCAAGCAGAAGATAAATGATTCTAGGAAGCTATGAATAGCTCATTCACCTATCTTCAAATAGATTAGAGCTATAGCACCTTATCTATTATCACCTAGCAACAAAATCAATTAATACATTCACTATATTAAAAGATAGTACACTAGGTACAGTTATGCTCAACACAGAGAAAGTGAGGAGGGAAACATAACACATATTTAGTAATGAGTCCAACAATTTGGCTGTTTGCTAAGTACCCAGCAAAAAACATGAAGGAAGAGATATACAAACACACGTGGCAGATGCAAGATAGTTTAAAACATTATCGATTTGCCACACCTGGCACACGAATGTTTAAAATCGTACCCCCAAGAGTAAAAAAGAAAAGCCATAAATGTTAGCATCCCAGTCCACAACTCCAAACAGGAATCCAAGACTGCACAAGTGTTTTTAAATTAGGTCATAAGGGCTTTCACTATTCCTAATCAGCCTCCCCACCACCCTCTGCCATCCTGACACTCAAATGGAAAACAAATATGACAATTACACCGATGGCCACTAGGATGGCCTTAATTTCATTATTCCAGATTCTCTAATTTTGAAGAGTAACAATCCCAACTTTAAATCAGGTACTCTACTAACCGTTCTTATTCATCTAAAAATATCTATAATACCTGAACAATGAGCATGTGTTGTCCACACTAATACTGAAGACTCCATCTTCTCTAACACTTTTTTTGTGCACAGTACCTCCAAATACCTTATTCATCATCTGTTCAAAAAAAAAAAAAAATTGACATTAATGTAAGTCAAAAGAAAATTACCCATTTTATTATGCTAATTTAGTAATTTATATTTCTTATTTTCAGAATATCTGCTATGTTTGCGCCCCAAAAATCAAAGACTTGGATAAATATAGATAACTTGGTATTACCATATAAAATTACACAGTTATTAAGAAGAATAGTTATAAAACAAAACTAGATTAGATATCTGACCTGAGGTTAATTTCTATTAAATACTGGCAGATTTTCCATTTAGTGTACTTTAATTCATCTGTTAAAAATGGAGGTTTAATACTTACATCTGAGTTTAATTTAAAAGCATTTTAAAAGGTACTCTGAGCTTAGAAAAAGAGCAGATAATAGAAGAGCTGTAGTATTAAAACTAGACAGGTATAAATTTCTCCAAGCGATTTAATCTTTGGCCCCAAAGGAACAGTCTGAAAGCCTGCAGAAGGCTATGGTGTGGACACAGTGTAAGCAAGAATATCTGGTCTTTCAATTAAACACATTTGTACAAATCCCATACACCTACAGACTCTTATTTCAAACAGTCTCTTCATTCTGCCCCTCCTTGTGTCAATCAATCTTCTAATTTATCATTCACATTTGCCCAACCTCCTCCCCAACACCAAAAAAAATACACAAAAGATTTTTACAATCATTATCTCTGATTGAGGTAACCACTACAACTCATCTGGGTTTGTCTGTTCCACAACAGGTGTCATAAGATACCTGCCATACCCATGCAGGTTACAGGTTGATCCAGCTCCCAACAAAAAAGCAGGCAGAGGGCTAAATAAATGTCCATTCTTACAATGCACAGTGGAATATTCCTCAAAATCATCAGCAAATGCTGCCCTCTACATTCTCCTCTGAAGACATTCAAAATAAAACTTCCTGCAATAAAGGTTTGGGTTAAGCCCAAAAGAGAGAAAAAAAACAAAACAAAACTTGTTAACCCATTTAGCCCAAATTTCCCTAACTAAAAACCCAGGTATTAAACACTTTCTGCAGTACATTAACTACCACACAGTTTAGGAAACATTGCTACAGTCTAACCAGTCTATATTCTAGAGATCTGCCAATGTCAGCTACTAAAATATAAATATGATTGTGTTAGTCCATGATTAATTTCTTCAATGGCTCTCTACCATCTACAGCAGGGTTGGTAAACTTTTCCTGTAAAGAGTAGGTATTTTGGTCTTTGCAGGCCCTACTGCCTCTGAAGCAACCATGCAATTCTTGCCATAGCATGAAAGCTACAGACAAGTATTGTCCACAGACAACACTTAAAGAAATGGTTAGGGCTATGTTCCAATAAAACTTTATTTATGGACACTGAAATTTGAACTTCACTTAATTTTCACATCACAAAATGTAATTCTCTAAAAAAAATTTTATTTCAGGACACATGGGTGGCTGAGTCGGTTAAGCATCCAACTCTTAGTTTTGGCTCAGGTCATGACTTCACACTTCATGAGATACAGCTGCAAGTAGGGCTCTGTGCTGACAGTATGGAGACTGCTTGGGATTCTCTCCCACTCTCTCTCTGTCCCTCACACCCAAAATAAATAAACATTAAAAAAAAAAAAAAAACCACACAGTTTAAAAAAATTTATTCCAAGTATTTGAAACCATAAAAACTGGGGCACCAGGGTGGCTCGGTTGACTGAGCAACCAACTCTTGATTTCAGCTCAGGTCATGATCCCAGGGTCATGAGATCGGCCCCGGGGTTGGGGCTCTGTGCTGAGCATGGAGCCTGCTTAAGGCTCTCCTTCTCTCATTCTGCCCCTCTCTCTGGCTCGTGCTAAAATAAACACATAAATAAAAGTAAAAAAATAAATAAAAACACAGAAACTATTCTTAGCTTGCAGGTCATACAAAAAGAGGCAATGGGCCAGATGTGGAGGCAGGCCACAGTTTGCTGACCCTCTGTCTATAGGATAAAGTCCAAGTCACTTATATTACACAAAAAGCTTTCATTACATGGGCCCTGTCTAGTAGGGCCTCTCTTCCCCACCCCCACTTCTCTACTCCAGCCAAACAAGTGGCACTGCCAAAACAATGAGACCATGTGTTCTCCCCCACGTCTTCAGATTTCTGCACAGTCCCAGAGGCCTACCAAAGCATGTGGCCCAAAGCAGTCATTAAAATTTGCTGAATGAAAAATGCTGTCTTTCATATACTCAGTGAACCTTGTGCACGTCTACCTCCTTTAATTTGCCGTTCTTAATTAAAAGACAGCTGAATGATCAAGAAAACTAAAGCTGTTCAAACTCAACACAAATGAAAAGTTCACAAAACCTAAATTAAATGCTTTTACAAAGCCAAAGGCTTGCCCTAAAATTTGAAGTTATCTTACCTGTTGAGAAGGCTTTCATGTTTGTTTGGTTTTTTTCTTGGGGGGGGGGGGGGGGGCGTTCCTGACCACACTACTTAAGGTTAAAATGCAAAGAGCTGACAATCAGTTAAGCTTGTGTTTGTGAGAAGGGGGGATAACTTTACCTATAATAAAACAATTTGTTTTCTTGTTAAATTTTTGTTTTAGTATTCTGACTTAAGGAAATGGTTTTCAGTATGGATTCCTCATAACCCCAATGTCATAAATGCCTCAAAAGAAACTCATGCAGGACTCCAGATCTCCTGCCCCAATCAGATCAGCTCTTGTCTTGCCAGTTTTACAACAAGGGTTAGATTTGGGACAGAGAAAGGGAAGGATACTCCCTTTTAATAGAAGTAATTTGACAAAACCTCATGAAGTGTGTAAAGAAACCAAACACTTGTAATAAAGATGTTTCTCAGGATGCAAAAAAAAAAAAAAAAAGGAAAGAAAGAAAGAGAAAGAAAAAAAGGATAAAAACAGAAACCAAGTGAAATTACAACAGTGAAGAGGCAAGTCACAATCTAGAAGGTATCTGCTATATGTATTTGGCTAATGTTTAGTATCCATCATATACAAACACAGTAAAATAAGACACTGTAATAGAAAAATGGGCAAAAATCATTAACATGCTTCTATACTAAAGCAGACACTACTGGCAAATAAACATACAAATCTTACAATAATAAGGAAAATGAACATTAAGACTACAATGTGATCCCATTTAATGCCTCTTCAGATTGGCAAATAAAACAAATCTGACAATGTTAAGGCTTGGCAGGAATATAGAGCACAAGGAATTTTCACATACTGCTGCAGGAATGTAAATTGGAGGGAAATATTACTAGTAAAGCTGAGATTCAGCATTTCAGTTCATGGCTGCCCTAGAGAAAAGTTAGAGTATGCAGAACGCCAAAAGACAAGTACAAAAATATTCATGGCAGTATTGTCTGTAATAGCAAAAAATTGGAAAAAGACCAGCAATACCAATAGTGAAATGTATAATTAATCTGTGCTATTCAAACAAAAAATTCAGTAGTGAACATGAGTAACTTACAATTAAATGTATTAACATGCAGAATTTCATTTATATAAAGATCAATGGGCAACCTAAATAACATTATTTAAGGATATAAGCTTATGTCTAAAGCTGTAAGGAAAAGAAAGAATGAATAATAAAATTCAGGAAAAGTGCTGCCTCTGGTAGGAAAAAAACATGAATGGAGAAAAGTATAAAGAGAGTTTCAAAAGTTGTACTAATATTCTATTTCTTATGCTGAGTGGAGAGTAATAGAGATAAATGGAGCAACGAGCAGGACTAACTTTTTTCTTCTAAAGCAAAGAATTACCAGAAAGCAATTAGAAAGTCTCTGACAAGAGAGTCTCAAGAATGGGAAAAGATGGTACATAAAATAGTGAAATTACTAAAATTTCAGAATGCTGTTGGGGGCAAAAGTACATCCCAGAGTGAGACCTTTGGTGCTAAACTTACCCAACTAATAGCCATTAAGAAATATCAGTCAGTCCTTTATAGACCGCTTATTAGCTAGATGTGCCATCTATACCAGTATTTTATGGAAAGACGATTTCTGTCTAAAGACCAAGATCAGCCTATTCCACTGTCCTACTATGTAAGTTCAGAGGACATAAAGGCAGATTGTTGTACACATTTAACCTGAGCAGGCCTGGCTCTGGCTACAATAAAGATCCCTAATGAATAACAGAAAAACTAGGCCTCACAGTTATATGAGGGACTGGCATAAGGGAGAAACAGTCACTAGCACTTAAATTAAGGCAACATTTTCCACATGTATTTCACTGTAAGTGGGTCCTGAAAAAAGGTATCTATGAGAGTCTTCCTTACAGAATGTTATAATACCTCTCAATATACTAAAAAACACTTAAGTCGTGCTGTATGATTAATACTGACTACTCTAGCATGGAAAATCAATGATGTAAATACATTACATCCTACAGCGAAGATATATTTTAAAAAAAGAGTCATCCAAATATCAACTAAATCAAGATGCAGGCTCTTCTAAGAAAATGCATTTATTAGAATATTACATAAGAAAATCTAAAAGTAAGTTATTAACCAAGTGAAATTCATAATCACCACTTGACATTTCAGAGAACATTAACGGGAAAAAGAGCCTTTTACTAGAAAATGTTTGTTGCATAGAGAAGAAAATATCTATTATAGCCTTTGGACTCTGTATGTCACATATTTGTAGTGATCAGTATTTCCTCTAAATCAAAGTGGAAAACTTTAACAACAATTAGCAAGAAATGAAATCTGGTAAAGCTGTTTAACAGACCGATGATTCCTAATATTCTGCTCTTGTATCAAGCATACAGATAATGAAACATTCACATTTTTTAATAATTTATTTTTTAATTTATATCCAAGTTAGAATATATTCACACTGATTTATATTTTTTTATTTTGTGAACATTGATTGACATTTTTTTTACTTTGCGGAATACTCCAGAGATAGCTAAAAGAGAATATACTGGTCTGCTCACTTTCTACCTTTTAAACAGCCTCCTTCTGTACAATATTCATATTAAAGCATAAAGGTTTCAATCAGATTGTTTTAAAAAAAAAATAGTCATTTTGCCCACTTACTAAAATTTCAAATTATCTTCAATCCAAAAACTTAAAACAACTCGGTCATTGGGACAAAGAACACATTGTCTTAATAATTAAGCTACGCATACAAGTAATCAAAAATTAATAGGCAGTTCTCAATAATCAATTAGGGAGGAACAGAGTATCATGGGGAAGTAAAAAGCAGTATCTGAATTAACACCAATTCCATTTGGTTAATCAATGGATTAACGCTCACAATTAGATTAATTCCACTTGTATTCCGACCCTGTCCTCCCTTCCGCTTAAGGTGGGCAAAAGGGAAGAGATGAAGACAATTCACAAGCAAGTGAATCTAGTTATCATATTTATTTGGCTATTCTTATCATAGCAGAGAATTCTGAGTTTAACAAAAAAGTATCTTGCTTCTGACACTAGAAAAGTCAAAATACTGTAACATATCAATTAATAATTATTACTCAGGGAATATTTTCCCAGCTAACTCAATTTTCAGATGACATGGTTAAGTAAGACACACTGTTAAAAATTATCTCAATTAGAAAATCATGTTGCTTACAACCACTAGGGATAACTTTAAAAAAAAATTTTTTTAACATTTATTTATTTTTGAGAGAGCACAAGCAGGGGAGGGGCAGAGAGAGAGGGAGACACAGAATCCAAAGCAAGCTCCAGGCTCCGAGCTGTCAGCCCAGAGCCTGACGCGGGGCTCGAACTCACAAACCATGATATCATGACCTGAGCCGAAGTTGGACACAACCGACTGAGCCACCCAGGTGCCCCAGGATAACTTCTCTTAATTTATTTCTATTCCCACCTCGTCAGTAAATAGACCGTATTAAACAAATCATTCTTTGCTAAGTGAGATTTTAGCAGGTTCTGGTTCATTATCTTCCCATCATCTTATTTAGTAATCACATTCTACTAGTCTAATAAACCTATACTACCTAAAAATAAAGTAACCAAAGAAGTACCAAAGCAGCCAAAATAGATTTCTAAACACCTAACTCATAAAAGAATAGCTTATGTCTAGACCTCAGTCCCTATTTATTCTTGTTTTTGATACAATTCCAAGGTGTATATTAATAACACACTGGAGACACTTGGCAGACACAATCTTAACAAAATAATCAAAATTAACATTGTCTGACATGGTACACACAGACATCGATCGGGTGCCTCCTAGTTAGATACTCTGAGAAGAGCACAGCGTCACTTCTATGGTACTCCTGCCAAAGAAAATAAATAAATAATAACCTAAATCTAACAATGCAGAAACAGCAAATAAACCAAAATTGAAGTATCATCTACAAAGAACTGGAATATCCTTTTTTTTTTTTTTAATCTGTCAAGGTCATGAAAGAGAAGGAAAAGACTGAGGAATGGTTCCAAAGTAAAGGTGTCTGATAATAAGAAACATGACAACTAAATATACATGGTCCTGGTTTGGATCCAGGACTTATAAGGGACATTAATGAGACAAACAGTGCAATGTAAATTCACTCTGTGGATTAGATGCACAAGTGAATCAATGTTAACTTACGGATTTTATTATTTGTACTGTGGTTACACAGAAGAGAGCCCTAGCCCTTAGGAAATACAAGTAACAGGACATCATGTGTGCAACTTACTCTCAAAGGTTAAAAGTGTCAATAGTAAGGGAATTGAGTAAAAATACATAGAAGCTCTGTGTGCTATTTCTGTAACACATAAATCTGAATGTCTAAGTTTATTTATTTTTTAATGGATAGTGTTATGTTATATGCAGTAATATAGCTGTTTTTTTCTGAAAAGAGATTTCCACTCAGGTCAATTCTGCCATGCTACTGTAGCAATTTGTAAACCCTCGTAATATGCACAAATTAGCTCATACAACTAAATATCCTACATGCTCTAAAGACAGAAAATACTAATACAGTAGGAGTCACAAACAGGATAAAATTAAGTCAATTCTTAAGGCAAATTCACTGATGTACCTGCATGCCATAGCAAATTCCAAGAACAGGCTTGCCAATCGTGAATATTGCTGGATCAAACCAGGGAGCATCTTCTGCATACACAGAATTAGGGCCTCCAGAGATGATAATAGCACTGTAGATTTAAGGAAGAGAGTCAGTGAAGAATCTCTAACAGCTGATTTTTTTCTTTTCTTTTCTTTTCTTTTTTTTTTTTTTTTTTTGAGAGAGAGAGAGGGAGAAAGTGCATGAGCGGACGAGAGAGGCAGAGGGAGAATGAGAATCTCAAGTAGGCTCCACGCTCAGTGCAGAGCCTGATGACAGGCTCGATCCCACAACCCTGGGATCATGACCCGAGCCAAAATCAAGTCAGACGCTCAACCAACTGAGCCACCCAGGCGCCCCCTGTTACACAAAGTCTATATTTTCTCTCCTTTGAAGCACTGAGGGAGACTCAATACAGATTCAGGGATTATATTATGTTTTCAGTATATTATAGCAAATCCAGCCTCCTACACAGCTTAATCATTTTTACTCTACTGCAATGTGTTAAAATCTATCATTTCAACATTCACTTGTTAATACGTACGAACTTCAAATACATAAATACTAATATTTGTATCTGTGAAAATTTAGCATGAATTTGTTTTGTCTTCTTCATTCATGAAGGAAGTAAATGAAAATGCTAGAGGGAGAAAGAGAAAATACAGATCTTCTGGGACCCAAGGAGTAAAGCACATCACAGAAAGACCCTAGATGACTCAAAGCAAGATACATCAAAGGATGACAGAATATGAATAATAACCTATGTTGGCTGAAAACTTGTCCAACATTCCCAACAGTTTTACCAAAGACCCAAGAAAAGGAACTAACATATGACTTTTGCCCACATGGCATTCTCTCAGGTCAATATGATAACTTCACTATATTACAATTTACAGAGCATTCTATAGGTTAACTTGGGAGTCGAACTGTTATTATGAAAAAGGCTGCAAACTGAGGCCTATGCTTCTCACCTGGCCACTGACAGATCCAATTTGGCCTTCAGAATTCACTCCAAAAATTTAGAACATTTTAATATTGAAAATTTTACATAAAAATCTGTATTTCTGGGTTTTCTTTAGGAAGGGGAGGGGGAATCTGGCAGCACCTGACCTTCACTCTCACATGGCTACAAATAACCAGAATCAGAGAGAGACCTGCACCTCCAGTAAAGATTTAATTGTATAATAAGTTGCTAAAGGAGCACTTGGGTGACTCAGTCGGTTAAGCACCCGTCTTCGGCTAAGGTCATGAACTCCTGGTTCGGTCCGACTTCGGTTTGGTCATGAACTCACAGAGTCCTGCACTGGGCTCTATGCAGACAGCTCAGAGCCTGGAGTCTGCTTCAGATTCTGTGTCTCCCTTGTTCTCTGCCCCTCCCTACTTGTATTCTCTCTCTCTCTTTCAAAACTAAGCGTTAAAAATTTTTTTAATGCATAAGCTAGAATTCTATAAAATATACTTAGTAATCAAGACCTCTAAAACTGCAATATGTTATACTTAGTTTTATAAAACATAACCACCATGGGACTGCCCAGCATCCTTCAATAATCTGCTAAACAACTCAGGACTGTAAGATTCTTTTTTTTTTTTAATTTTAATTTTTTTTCATGTTTATTTATTTTTGAAAGAAAGCGAGACAGTGTGTTAGTGGGAGAGGGGCAGAGAGACAGGGAGACACAGGATCCGAATCAGGCTCCAGGCTCTGAGCTGTCAGCACAGAGCCCAGCACAGGGCTCAAACTCATGAGCCAAAGTTGGCCACTTAACTGACGGAGCCACCCAGGTGCCCCAGGACTGTAAGATTCTTAATACTATTAAAAAGAAAAGGTAATGGACTTAGTCAAGGATGAAACTCAAGGAGTACTTAAGCCAATTATGAAAATTCTTATCTCAGTAACTCTCAAGAAGAGCTAATCACTCATTCTGAGTCTTCTATTTCTATTCTGCAATTATTTTGAAACTAACTTGCAATTACAAAACCCAGTAAGCCATAAGGCATTCCAGATACCAATTTTATGTAACAAGCAGGTCAAATTTCCAAAAACAAGGTTAAGAGGTCTTTCCTGTCATAATACTAATATTTTACAAAAAGGGTGATCAAATAGATCTCTCAGAAGAAAGGATTATAGTAATCAAAGCCACAGTGCTATAGTTCCTATACTCCTATACAGAAAGAACCTCTAGACACAAGCAAGACCTAGCAATTGTTTATGATGGTGGGGAGAGGGCAGGAAAAACACTTAGCATTCTATTGCCAAGTATTTGACTACCCTATTCTTAAATATTCAGCCTAGGTTAGTTTGCTGGAGAGTGTTTGTTTGTTTGGGTGAGGGGAATGAAGGAGCTTAGATATGACAGAAGGAATTCAGAATTCTCGCACCATTTTTTGATTCCCTAAAACTGGTTCTCACTGGCGAACAGAGACAATTGCATTAGATAAACTCAAGGGTCTCTTCTTACTCTAAAAATTCTACAGTTTAAAAGACAGAACTGTTTTTAACTGTATTCTAAGACTAGTACACAGTTAAATTTAAACCTGTCTTTTCTGATGTCCAATTCACTCTATTTCAGAAACAACACTCACAGGATAAACATGTCTATGAAGTCTTTAAAAGTTGAACATTTCTCTAATGGAAAAAAATTATGTTCTTAAGAAAAATTAAACATCTTGTATTTGGAGGAAACATAGCATTAATGTTTAAGAGCCTATCAAGGTTACAAATGGCAGTTGCTTGCTTCTGGCAACACTCTTAGTAAAGAAAAAACATTAATTACGTGAGAAAAGGCATAGCATTAACCAGAAATTGTTAAAGGAAGAGACTATATAGAAGTTGGCTGTCATTTTGACTAGTTATGAGCATGTAAGCTGTTGAATTAGACCTTATATTAGACTTGAGAAATCTTCATATTTTAGAAACTTAGTCTCTTGGGATAGGAAGCAAAAGAGACTCACTGGACACAGAATTCTTCTCATTTAGGTATTCTAGCCACTGTATACATTCCTTTGATCAAATGCTCTGGGATGAATGAAAGAATGACCATATTAGCCAAATTCAAGTATGACCCCAAAATCCTATAAAATATAAAATATTCAAATGAAAGGTTCTTGTAATGGTGCAATTAAAATTAAGTCAATCTTTTTAATTGAAAAACAAACAAACAAAAAAACAAATTGGGGTGTCTAGGTGGCTTAGTCGGTAAAGCATCCAACTTTGTATCAGGTCATGATCTCATGGTGTGTGAGTCTGAGCCCCATATCAGGCTCTCTGCTGTCAACACACAGCCAGCTTCAGATCCTCTGTCCCCTTCTGTCTGTCCCTCCCCTACCTATGCACTGTCTCTCTCTCTCTCAAAAATAAACATTAAAAATAAGTAAAAATAAAATAAACTACGAATATGGTTTTTCAAAAAATAAAATTTCCTTTTTTTTAAATCAGAACCATGGAAAATTTCTTGTAAAACCACTGCATGTCTTACAGTCATTTAAAAAATTCACTGTCCAAGCAAATTAATAAAAATCTCCTACAATCTAAGCTCAATCTCCTTAGAAAACATAAGTAAAAAGTCTACCGGAATCCTTGCTCTTTTATAGCAAATGCTGGTGTTTCCAAGGGGAAGATTTCCGACTGCACGAACAGTTCTCGTACTCTTCGGTCTATGACTTTCCCATACTGGGCACCAGCATCCAGAATGACAACAGCTCCTTCATAGTGGTGGCAGCCATCCTTAAGGTCTCCTCCAGCATTCTCCAGCTGCAAATATTAAGACAAATGTCTGCTTAATTATGAAAAGTAGAGCTATTTTAAAAAATAGTGGTCACTATGAGCTCCAAAAACACACAGAAACAAAAAACTTAGGACTTTGAGTTGCCAATTCAAAGCACTTCTTTCAAAGGGAAGATTTTTCAGGTCGCCTGAGTGGCTCAGTCGGTTAAATGTCCAACTTTGGCTCAGGTCATCTCACGGTTCTTGAGTTCAATCAAGCTCCACATTGGGCTCTGCGCTGACAGCTCAGAGCCTGGAGCCTGCTTCAGATTCTGTCTCCTGCACTTTTGCCTCTCCCCCGCACTCACACACACACACACACACACACACACACTCTTTCTCTCTCTCATATAACATTAAAAAAATTTTAGGGGCGCCTGGGTGGCGCAGTCGGTTAGGCATCCGACTTCAGCCAGGTCACGATCTCGCGGTCCGGGAGTTCGAGCCCCACGTCGGGCTCTGGGCTGATGGCTCAGAGCCTGGAGCCTGTTTCCGATTCTGTGTCTCCCTCTCTCTCTGCCCCTCCCCCATTCATGCTCTGTCTCTCTCTGTCCCAAAAATGAATAAACGTTGAAATTGTTAAAAAACAAAAAAAAAAAAAAAAATTTTAAATGGAAGATCTTTATACATATCCATACATGGGCATACATAAACACTTTAATAAAAGCTACCATTTATTGACTACCTGATACAATCACTTTATGCATAAAAGTATTAAGTGTATTATCTAATAGGGTGGGCCTACAACAGTTGTGCCAAAATACAGTCCTGGTTTATGCCTGTTACACTGGCATTATTATTAAGAATGCCCCCTTTGAATCTCAAAAGCATCCTAGCTTGAACAATAAATAATTATATGGTCATCCTATCTAACAGTCACAGCATTCCTATGAAGGATTTTCTGATGAGGAACTGAAAGTTTGCAGCCAGAGTTCAGCATGCTTAAACTCACTTCATCAGAGTATTTTTGTATTACCCGAGGAAATGCTATATATGTGCATCTAACCCTTAACATTAAAATTTTTTTTAATTTTTTAATCTTACGTCAAGTATATGTTGATAACGCTTTTCTTGAAAGCAATTTGGCAAAATGTAAAATTTTTAACTATATATGCTGAAATAGTTACCAGGAACTGGCTTCAAATAACGCAGGAGTAGGTGGGTATGGATGAAACAAGACTGCCTATGCGCTGAAATCACTGAAGTTAAGTACACAGTGTTCATTTTAGTCTACTCTCTATTCTGTTTTTGTATATTAACATAAGAAAAAACTTTAAAAAGTGTTTGTACTCTGGAAACCCACTTGTAGGAAGCATATATAATCCCATTTTAAAACATTGTACCATGTAAAAGAATGTATGTGCATGTATGAAAAAGGACGTATGGACATAATATAGACAGATTTATACAAAAAATATTAACAGAGGTTGTATCTGAATAATGAGCTACAAGTGATTTAAAATTTTTCTTTCCTGTGGTGCCTGGGTGGCTGAGTCGGTTAAGGGTCCAACTTCTGATTTCAACTCAGCTCATGATCTCATGGTTCATGAGATCGAGCCCCGCAACACACCCTGCTCAAAGTACACAGCCTGCTTGGGGTTCTCTCTCTCTTCCTCTCTCTCTGCCCCTCCCCTGCATGCTCTCTTAAAAATAAACTTTAAAAATAATAAAATTTTTCTTTCCTTGTAACTCTTCAGTACGTTTTAAAGGTTTATAATAAACATTTCTGAGTTTTTCCCCCTCCAGTTGTAAAATGTGCACATAAAAAAGCATAAGCCAGTCCTTCAGACACTTCTGTAATCCTTTCCATCCCTCTTCCCTCTCCATTTATGTGAAAAAATAAATGCAGACCTCACAACTTCACAAACACTTCTGCTGCAGTAATGAAAAAAGCAACAATCACAGCCATCTACAAAGGATTTGCGAGAAGGACCAAACCACAGGCCAGAAAGGATTATTCAGATCAAAACGATGAATATTTTAATCATACGAATACTGAACAATGTAGAAAAATCAGATCACAGAAAGAAGAAGTTTATAGAATATACCAGAGTGAAAGAAATGCTAAAACTTTTTCCTTTTAGATCTTTGCCCTTAAGACTATATACACACAGGTGCATACACACTATTCTTTAAGGCATTTGTCTTAATGGGGTGCTTGGGTGGCTCAGTCGGTTGAGCGCTGGACTTCAGCTCAGGTCATGATCTCACCGTTTGTGGGTTCAAGCCCCAAAAGGGCTGACTGCGTCAGCACAGAGCCCGCTTCAGGTCCTGTGAGTCTGCCTCTCTCTGCCCCTCCCCATTCATGCTTGCACACGCTCATGCTCTCTTTCCCTCTCTCTCTCTCTCCTCCCTCTCTCAAATATAAACAAACATTTAAAAAAATTGTTTTTAATTATTTGTCTAAAATTCCTTAATCTCAATTGGGGCGCCTGGGTGGTTCAGTTGGCTCAGCATCCAACTTCGGCTGAGGTCATGATCTCACAGTTTGTGAGTTTGAGCCCCGCAGTGGAACACATGCTGTCAGCACAGAGTCCACTTCAGATCCTCTCTCCCCCTCTCTACCTAATTTTGTCAAGAATAGAAAGTGTTTTTGAATGACCGCTTGATTATTGTGTAAATTTCTCAGATTTCAGTCCCTTTATCACGGTCATAATTTTTTACCAAATCTAAGTACTAACCTGTTTTTTTACACTGCAGGCAGAGTTCTCGCTTTGCATGATTCTGACACGCACAAATTTCAGTCACCACTGTTTGTATCAAAGTTCAGTTAACTAACACCAGTCTGAGCCACAACATGGCTCAAATTTCAGTTACCATATATTAACTGTAATTACACAAAGTACAAACTTCGTTACCAGCTCTTCAATCCACAAATTTTCACATAAATAACAAACATTATGACGAGTGACTGATACGTCCTTTCTTTCAAAGTTTATTGGCAACTGGTCAGTGCAAAACAAAAAAGCTAGAGTACAGCTGTGTTACCTCCTTGTTGCCCAGTGATAAATCCACATAACATTTTACTCCTATGGAAAATCCAAAGAGGGAACCGACCAATAAAGATGAAAGTGCAGCAGGGGCACCTGGGTGGCCCCAGTCAGGTAAGCGTCCGATTTTTGGTTTCAGCTCAGATCATGACCTCACAGTTCATGGGTTCAAGCCCTGCATCAGGCTCCACGCTGGCAGTGCAGAGCCTGCTTTGGATTCTCTCTTTCTTCTCTCCTTCTCTCTCTGCCCTTCCTCCCCCCTCAAAATAAATAAATAAACGTTTAAAAAAAAAAAAGAAAGTGCAGCAAAGAAATGAAAAGTGACACTAGAAGTGAAATATGAATCCAGTGTAAATGAAGCTGTGGAAGAAATTGCTGGCCATGACACTGTTGACACTGCTGTGGTTTGTGTGCCTCTTGGTTAGATGTGCAGCCAGAAGAACTTGGTGAAGGTAAACTTACCACCACCAATGAGGAAAGTGACTATGTTGAAAAGGATGCCAATGTACCAGAGAAAGTGACCCAAGGAAAATACTTCACATTAAAGAAACTCTTGGAGATACTTCATGACATTTCAAAGTGTAAAGGATAAAATGTCAAAAGCCATCAAGGCACAGAAAAGATGCAAAGAGAAGCAGTATTTAAACTACTCTTAATCAGTATTTTACAAAGAAAACATAAGTCTCACTGTGTCTAATGCTTTAAGTTATTTTAAAGGGCAGTTTCAGTATTTTATTTCTCTATACTTCTATAATTAACGTAAAATTAATGTTTTGACAAAAGATTTTAAAGGTCATAAAACCACTGTAATCTTCCCATTGATTAAAATTGCTTTGCATGATTTAGTTTGCACAACCATTTTTATGGTCGTTTTACTATTATACAGTGAGGACTAGCTGTACTTCTTTAAATCAACTAATTTAAAAGAAAAATGTACACTGTTTCCTCATCAACTTTTGAAAATGTTTAATCACATGACATCAGAGGTCACTGAGGAAATACTGAATCCTTGCCTCATTTCTACCTCGGCTATCAATGTGCCTATATCCAGCACAAATCTTCAACAACTCAGGGAAAAGCAAAAAGATCACCAGTAACGAAAGCAAAAGTTCCTTTCCCTTAAAACCTTGACTCTATTTACTACTACTTCACACAGAGCTGTAAAGTTTGATAATTAAACTTCCAAACTTAACAGATTAGAAAAAGGACCCTAATGAGAAAAGAAGTTGTCAGTCACATCAATAGTAGAGACAAATGAAATTCAACACTACACAACAGAGAACTTTATTATACCTATTTGTAAAATCTATTAAGTAAATACAAAAGCCTGAAAGGTTAACACCCCTCTCAACTCACCTGATGTCTATCATGTTATCTTATCATGATGACATTTTTTAAAACATCAATAATACTAAGGGAAAAAACAAACCTATCAGTACCCTAATTTAACAATAAGACAAAAGAATCTAGAGATTCTCATAAGGTAGAGATGGTATCATTTTTGTATCTTCCTGAATTCCCACGTATCACTGAACAACTAGATAGCAAAATGAAACAGTAAATGACAAGATATTCTCCCAAGAATCCCAAAATACAAGCTTGTGGGAACAAACTACAATAGTCATAAACTCTGGTGTTAAACATTTATGTGGGAAACAACCTAGCTTCAGTGAAGAACTTGAGAATAGGACAATTCCAAAAACAATCAACAGATATTAGAAAGCACAGGCCAATTCAAGAACAGCAGCTGCACTGGGAGGTGTGAGAACTCCATCCAATAGTGCATGGGTAGTAGGAGACCCAAGGTAAGGCTTAAACGGGTGGAAGGAATTTAATACCCATGAACCTTATAAACTAATGGGCCAGGGCTCCCTTGTAGGACAAGGCTCACAAATGAGGAGCAACTGCTGGGAGCAGAATCAAAATTAAGCAGGACAAGGACAAGGAGGAAGGAAAATAGAAGGGCCAAACTACAGTGGTGGGGGGGGAGGGGGGGGGAGGATCAGAGCAAGGAATCCTGAGAAAACAATCTGCCATAATTTTAACAGAAGAAAGAGCCCTATAAAGTTACAAAAGTTTTTTAATTTTTTTTTAACGTTTATTTATTTTTGAGAGAGAGAGAGAGAGACAGAGCATGAACGGGGGAGGGGCAGAGAGAGAGGAAGACACAGAATCGGAAGCAGGCTCCAGGCTCTGAGCCATCAGCCCAGAGCCCGACGCGGGGCTGGAACTCGCGGACAGTGAGATCATGACCTGAGCTGAAGTCGGATGCTTAACCGACTGAGCCACCCAGGCGCCCCTAAAGTTACGAAAGTTTTATGAACTAAGATTCCATCTAAAAACTCAGGAAAATTAAATTCATATAAAAGAGAAAAAGAAATTACACAAGTCAAATCCCATACAAAATTACTAAAAGTAAAAAAGAGAGTAAGGAATAAAACAACATCCCTACAAGAGCAAGCTGAAAAGAGAAACAGATCAAAACTGGAAAGTACCATTTTAATTTTTAAAAAATGTTTGTTAACTTTTGAGAGAGAAAGAAAGAAGACAGTGGGGGAGGGGCAGAAAGAGAGAGACAGACAGACAGATGATCTGAGGCAGGCTCCGCCTGACAGCAGAAAGGCAGATGCCCGGCTCGAACTCACAAACCATGAGATCATGACCTGAGCCAAAGTTGGAAGCTTAACTGACTGAGTTACCCAGGCACCCCTAAATGAACTAAAAAATATTAAGAAAATTATACAAGGCATAAAAGAACACGACTCAAAATTAGACTTTGAAACCAGAATGACCAATCTCAATACATACTTTTTTAATTTAAATTCCAGTTAACGTACCATGTAACATTCGCTTCAGGTGTACGCTATAGTGATTCAACACTTCCATACAATACACAGTGCTTATTATCATAAGTGCACTCCTTAATCCCTATCACCTATTTCACCCATCCCCCCGCCTACCTCCCCACTGGTAACCATCTGTTTGTTCTCTGTAGTTAAGAGTCTGTCTTGGGGCGCCTGGGTGGCGCAGTCGGTTAAGCGTCCGACTTCAGCCAGGTCACGATCTCGCGGTCCGTGAGTTTGAGCCCCGCGTCGGGCTCCTCAGAGCCTGGAGCCTGTTTCCGATTCTGTGTCTCCATCTCTCTCTGCCCCTCCCCCGTTCATGCTCTGTCTCTCTCTGTCCCAAAAATAAATAAACGTTGAAAAAAAAAAAGAGTCTGTCTCTCGGTTTGCCTTTTTTTTTCCTCTTTGGTCGTTTTATTCCTTAAATTCCATATATGAGTGAAAACATACAGTATTTGTCTTTCCTGATTATTTTGGTTAGCATAATACTCTCTAGCTCCGTCCACATCATTGCAAGTGGAAAAATATGGAACACTTCATATATTTTTATGTCATCCTTGCACAGGAGCCATGTTAATCCGCTCTGTACCAACACATATGCTTAACAAAATTATAGGACTTTAAAGAAAAAAACTTTCAATATTTTGAATAAAAAAACACACGATTTATAATTCATCCAACTATACATTTGTTGTGTGTAGTTTTCTGTGCCCATGTTTTATTTTACAATAAAAAGATTTTTTTTAATAAAAGGGAACTAGCATTTACTTCACACCTAGTATTTCATGTGCTTTACATGTTTTCTTATTCATAATGGTATGTGTTTCTATTTTACAGATGGAAGAATGAGACTCAGATACTATGTCACTTGCGCAGGGAAACAATGGCAAAAGCAGGATGTAAATGTAGGCCTTTTCAGACCCCAAAACAATCAGCACTACAGAAGGAAAGTGGGTAAATATGCATTGTATTTTGGGGTGCCTGGGTGGCTCAGTCGGTTAAGCTTCCGACTCAGGCTTAGGTCATGATCTCGCAGTCTGTGAGTTTCAGCCCCGTGTCGGGCTCTGTGCTGACAGCTCGGAGCCTGG
The DNA here is from genome assembly GCF_007474595.2 of Lynx canadensis. Lineage (NCBI taxonomy): Eukaryota > Metazoa > Chordata > Mammalia > Carnivora > Felidae > Lynx > Lynx canadensis. Next base: position 49,968,621 of record NC_044311.2, on the reverse strand, counting down.
AGCCTGTTTCAGATTCTGTGTCTCCCTCTCTCTCTGTCTCAAAAATAAATAAACATTAAAAGAAAAAAATGTTTTTTTAAATATGCATCGTATTTTTGGAAGACTACCTTCATTTTATTTTTTATTATTTTGGTACTTAAAGGAAGTAAGCTTTATTACTTTAGAAAGATTGCTTTCATGAATGAAATAATGTTCCACTGGTATCTGAGAAAGGTAGTATTATACCACATAAATGATTTTGGAAACTGGATTTCATCAGTACTAAAGTTATTCAGGTAGTTGTCCTTCAAAAAAGACATTTTAGGGGGCACCTGGGTGGCTCAGTCAGTTAAGCATCCAACCTCAGCTGAGGTCATGACCTCACAGTTCTTGAGTTTGAGCCCCACATTGGGCTCTATGCTGACAGCTTGGAGCCTGGAGTCTGCTTCAGATTCTCTCTCTCTCTCTCTCTCTCTCTCTCTCTCTCTCTCTCTCTCTCTCACCCTCCCTGACTTGTACACGCACTCTCACTCTCTCTCTCAAAAGAAAAAAAAAAGAAAAGAAAAGACATTTTAGAAGCCTTCAGTTGCCAAAATAAAAGTTTTAGGGTTAAAGATATTTTGAACAACCCCTCCCCCCCACACACACACACATTTTAGTCATCTGGGATATTCAACTATCCAGAATAATCCTTTCATTACCAAAAGGCTACTGGAAGTTTGAACGTATTTACTTTTTTAATCTCACTACACCTATACTCTGGAAAAAGTGTACATCTTCATAAAATTATCCAACACCTTAGGTACTTTAGAAATGTCAACAGGGGCACTTGGGTGGCTCAGTCAGTTAAGTGTCCGACTTTGGCTCAGGTCATGATCTCACGGTTTGTGAGTTTGAGCCCCACGTCGGGCTCTGCGCTGACAGCTCGGAGCCTGGAGCCTGCTTCGGATTCTGTGTCTCCTTCTCTCTCTGCCCCTCCCCCACTTGTGCTCTGTCTCTATCAAAAATAAATAAATGTAAAAAAAAAAATTTTTTTTTAAAGAAATGTCAACAGAATTAACTGAAGGTTTTTCATAAGAAACCATCACCTCACATACAACACTGAATAAAGTCTGATCCTACAACTAAAGGGTTAAATCAGAGACCCTCTATCTCTTAACCTTACCATATGCTTGTTCAACCCTCCTTTTTTTTTCCCCCCCGAAAAACTTTAAACCTACAGAAAGGATGAAAATATGGCACAAGGGTGCCTGGCCAGCTCAAAGGAGCATGCAACTCTTGATCTTGGAGTCATGAGTTCAAGCCCCATACTGGGAGTAAGATAAACTTAAGAAAAAAACAAACAAACCAAAACTATGGCACAGTGAAACAGCACTGTCCACCTAAATTCAACAATTAGTAACATTTGCCACATTTGCATTATTCCTATCTATATATACTTCTTTCCCTGAACTACTAGAAAACAATTATAGACATTTTTCTCCCCAAAAAACCTTTTCAGAATGTACTTCCTACAAACAGGGACATTCTCCTACCTAACTACAATATATTATCACACCCAAGAAATTTAACACTGATAGTATCTACACACAAATTTCCCCAAATGTCACCAAATAATGTCCTGTATAGCTTTTTTTTTTTAATCCCAGAACCCCATCTAAAGCCACACACTTTGAACTCACATTGTCATGTCACTGTCTCCTTTAATCTAGATTTATTCATCTTTTTATGATCTTTTAGGACAGTGACATTTTTTAAAAGTTCAGACCAGCTTTTTGCAGAACACGCCTCAAGCAGGATCTACTTGTTGCCTTATGATTAGATTCCAGATAAACATTTTTCTGGCAACAATCTTACACTGGTGATGTAATCATGCCTCTTCTTGACAGAACACGGTGGCAAGGACACAATGTCATTTTGTTTCATTACTGGTGACACTGACTTTGATCAGGTGATTAACAAGCCTGCGTGCTTAAAACGAAAAAAAACTGTGATTTAAGTCCTCCTTCCCCTGCTTAATATCCTATAGTGACTTTCCCTTAGAATAAAGTTCAATTAAGTCCAAAATACCTTCCAAGCCCTACAAGGAAGGCCATGACCTACTCTTTAAGCCTAAACTGCTGTTTAAACTCTCTATGGTCCCACAGAGTGCTATACCATGTCTTCTCTGGCCGAAAAATCCCAACATGGATAAATCAATCTCAGACATGCCAAATGAAAGAAGCCAGACAGCTCAAAAATCACACAATATCTTAAGTTTTACATTAGCTCAATGACACAGCTGTCACTGCCATGGTCATAGTTACGTACAACTTGACATAAAATCCCTTAAGGGAAAGAGATTCCCTGGAGTCTCTTAGAAAATTTCCTTCAGAGCAGAAAGATGCCCCAAGGATTCAGCAAAAGAAATACAGCTGAGCTTGGCTGAAATTCATCTAGGATAGACAGTCTGGAGCTTTATGTAATTCACCAAGTACATCATTTTTCTATGTTTTCTACAAACACTTGAGTAAGACCCCTGGAAAGTGCAGTGGCTTATTACTCCTCGTAGTATCTTTGGACAAGCTCAACCCCTTAACATTTCAGTCAGCAAAACATTTAAAGACCATTTGAATAAGGACTGAGTCCTGGTCATTACCTGAAAAACTTCCATTGACATCTTCTGATAAGATCAAGGAAGTACTAGCATGAAAACTTGCAGAATGAGTTGTCAATGGCCTTGAAAAAAATCCCAGAAGTAACTGAGCACTCTCAAGAAATGGTGAATTATCAAAATTCTTGATGTCATGGAAGATGTGCGGAAAAACAATTCCTGGACAACTCAAGTCAAAAAGTAATTTCTTAGAAGAGTCAGACTGAACACGAAGAAAGTTTAGCAATACTAAAAGTAATTTATTTCATATACATATATTTTTATCTGTGTGTAAGTGCTATTATGATTCTCAAAAAAGCCTCTCTAAATAAATCTCTAATGACATATATAAAAAGTTCTAGGTGCCATTACTGAATACAAGTGATAGTTATGCAGTTCATTTTAAGTAACAAATGTATAAAATGCCCTCAGGAAATGGCTTTATACCTGAGAAAAATCTACAAGTCCTGAGACATCCCAATACAATAATATACAATACTGCATATACATTTAGTTGTACATGCAATGCTTACCCATCTTCAATTGCTTCATGTTGTTTAAGTTATGATTACTGACTTTGTTCTATTTATCTTAGAATTTCACATGTGTAGGCATTAACATTGTGAACAAAAATTACGATCACTCAGTTCACTGGAGTTCATTTTTCTCTATCTCCTTTAATCTATGTAACCTATAAGCTTCTATTGGAATTCCCTCAATAAATTACTACGTTTTTTAAGTTTTCAGTGTTCAACAGGTCTGGAAAATACAAGGCCCTAGTGACATAAACTTTTTGTGTTAGCATTTTACTACTCTTAGTTTGCTAATGATTTCATACATTGAGAAAATTCTTTTCCCTAATGAAATTTCAAGCACTTACTAGGTATATTCATCACTCCTACTTTATTTCTACATGTTAGATAGGACCAAGCCACCACCATCTCCATATTTTTATTTTTTTCTCCTTTACTGAATCAATTTGTACTTCTGATCCGAACTTCATCTTCTTTTGAATAACCAACTATGTCTCTGGATCCTTCAAAATCATTGCAAATCCTCTTCTAACCTGTATTTATGGTGCCAACAACTCCTTTCAAGTTCAAGGGCACGACTGCTAAACATAATGAACACAGTCTGAATGAACGACCTAAAATCAATGAATTAAAAAATAAAAAGCAGGTTAGCTTGGACTCTAATACTACTTCCAGCATCCACTTAAACACTATCAGACTCCCATATATAAACCTTAACCACAGGAGTGGTTGAGGAAGTTCATCTTCTCAGATGAGCTAAATACAGATCTAATGGATTTAATTTATACATATGAACACTGAGTAAGAAAATAAAACCACAAGTCTATATGCTCTGTCTCATCTAACTTGCAGGGAAATAAAAATTTAGTCCAACATTATAATTTCTAATACCAGTGTTTAAACTCTTTGAAATTATTAATTATTTTCCTCTTGGATTTCAATTATCCTAAAAGAGGTCTTTTCAGAAATCTATGGCAAGGTTACCTGATGGATAAACTATACTTACATAACCAGTTCTAAATTAAATAAAACTTGCACTGTTGGTGAAAATCAGAGTGTATTATTATTTACCTCATGATTTTTAAATCCTTTAAAGTTTTATTACAGTTTTTCCATTCAATGGCGAACATTAACCAACTAAGAAACAAACAAGGTTATCTCTAGGTAAATCTAAGCCATTGTGAATCAGCTCAAATCAACCTCATTCTAAAGTTAGCAGTGTATACACATACACAGACAACATTCAGTAACAACTGTTCTCATACTATTAAAATATTGAAAGGAAAAGTTCTGAATTGTGTTTATCTCTGCTCACCCTCCTCATACATTGTTTTCTTTATATTATCCCTTAGTTTTCTCTACTGATTCTGCATTCTTATTGTGACTCAGATCAATTATTCTAACAAAAAGTACCTCTTTTGAAAGTGATTTCAGGTGTGAGCATATGTGGACCTACTCACATAAACAAGCACCAAAGGTTCTTTGCAAAGACAAAGAAATAGAAATAATACAGTGACACCTGGGTGGTTTAGCTGGTTAAGAATCCAACTTTGGCCTAGGTCATGATCTCGCCGTTCTAGGCTCTGTGAGGATAGCTCAGGGCCTGGGGCCTGCTTCAAATTCTGTGTCTCACTTGCTCTCTGCCCCTCCCCCACTCATACTCTCTCAAAAGTAAACACAAAAAAAATAAGAAATAATACAGATTTATCCCCAAACTTCACTTTTCTGATGACCTTAGGATAACACTTTTTATTTACAGATGAAAGATAATCAAAAAGCTATCTCTTCATACTGAGTTCATGAAGAGATTCAATTTTGTCTCCCACATAATTATTACTCCTAAAATACCTTTGAGAATTTTAGCTTAGGGAGGCGCCTGGATGGCTCAATCAATTAAGTGTCTGACTTTGTTTGGCTCAGGTCATGATCTCCCGGTTCGTTAGTTCAAGCCCAGTGTCGGGTTCTGTGCTGACAGCTCTAACTGGAGTCTGCTTCAGGTTCTGTGTCTCCGTCTCTCTCTCTCTCTGTCCCTCCCCTACTCATGCTCTGTCACTCTCTCGCTCTCAAAAATAAATAAACATTTAAAAAAAAAAAAGAATTTTAGCTTAGAAAGAATCAATACACTTTTTAAGGAAAAAAATGCGAAGTTTGAGATATCACAATTTCACAGGTGTTTAGCACATGGTCCATTTTTCAAGATGCTTCTACTCTACTTCATAAACACAATCTCCCTTCTATATGTAGCCCTTTCTACTCTAATATGTGCCTGAACTACACTTTATTGCAAATAATAAAACTTGAAAAAACTATTAATAAATTTGGTCAAAGTAATGGGAAGGAATCAAGCATGCATTCTGCTTTTCCAGTAGGAACTCTACCAAGTAACCATGTAGTTCATGAGAGACAGTTCTTTATAGCAGAATTAGAGTATCACCATTTTACAATCCTAAAGGATCTAAGCTATTGTGGTTCACCCAGGGACCAGTTCTGATCTGAAATTGTGACCAAAGGTACGTTAACAAAAGGTACGTAAGTTCTACATAAACATTCATATACTTAAATAACAAGTTGACAAAATAATTTTATTCCTGCTGAGTCTACAATAAAAATTGGGGGTCTTTATGTATTATGTCTTAGATTTTTAAATTTCATGTCTATAAATTTATTGCATTAGCATCAGTGGGCTGAAAATTTAAAAACTGGTTCTTTACAGCAGATCTATGACAAGCACTAAACTAGGCATTGGTTATTAAAATCATTAGGTGAAAGATTCATGAGAAACTTGATAATAAATGGTTATGTTGGCAATACCTGAATCAACTGATCAATCTTAACATACAAAATAGAGAATATGTATGTAACTCTGTGAGGCACTAAGTAAATATATGTGAAGAAAGATTGACCATGTGCTTGTAACCGTTTAGCTAGGTAGGGACTTCATACCCTCTGCTCTACATATGCATGTTTTTAACATTCTATATGTAATCAACTGTATAATTGGCCTTACTTCTTCACTATTCCCCACATCCATGCCGTTTCTCATGTGACTTTGCAGTTCATTCTGTTTTAGGTGGAATATGTTTCTTCACTCTTGACATCAGGCTCAGCCATGAGACTAGTTTTGGCTTATGTAATGAGAGCAGAAGTGAGAGTGCCATGCCATAAGACATCTTGGCTTAGGCGGAAGGATGAAAGTAGTAGATCTCAGCAGTGCTGAGCTGACCCATAAACTTGTCAGCAATAAATCAGTGTGACACATCCTTCTGAAAATGTTTACTGCCACCTAAAGTGAAATTTCACAAAAAACTAACACCAAAGCACCCATGGCAGGTTCTAAATCAAAAAACCATGATCCTGGGGCGCCTGGGTGGCGCAGTCGGTTAAGCGTCCGACTTCAGCCAGGTCACGATCTCGCGCTCCGTGAGTTCGAGCCCCGCGTCAGGCTCTGGGCTGATGGCTCAGAGCCTGGAGCCTGCTTCCGATTCTGTGTCTCCCTCTCTCTCTGCCCCTCCCCCACTCATGCTCTGTCTCTCTCTGTCCCAAAAATAAATAAACGCTGGGAAAAAAAAAAATTAAAAAAAAAAAAAGAAAAAAACCATGATCCTGCTTTCCCTGGAAATACATGCAAAAATACGTAAGAACACAGGGCAGAAGTATACAAAATGGCTATAATCATGCTTAGGTCTCTATGACCCTGTCTTTAAGATACAGATTACACTGAAGGTGACTGGGTGGCTCAGTCGATTAAGCATCTGAATCTTCGTTTCAGCTCAGGCCATGATCTCACAGCTTCGTGGGTTTGAGCCCTGCATCGGGCTCTGCACTGGCAGCAGGGAAACTGCTGGGTATGGTTTCTCTCTGCCCCTCTCCCCCACTCGCACTGTTTCTCAAAATAAATAAACTTAAAAAAAAATACACATTATACAGATTCTCTAGCTTTGTAAATTTAAAACATAAATGCATACTTAAATTTTTTTAAGGGGGTAACTAATGAAGGAAAGACATTAGGGAAGAGGAACCACTTAGAGGCACTATTAATTAACCTCTGGAGAGCTAGTCCTGGTGAATCCAAGATTTGCCATACAAGGAAAATACGCCTCACAGACAAACTGATAGAAATTTTCTTATCAAAAACCTGAAAATAGTTTTTATATGCAAATACTGCATCAATTCCAAAGGTTGCATTTAAAAAGAACAGGGGCACCTCAGTGGCTCTGTCGACTAAGCATTGGACTCGGTTCTGGCTCATGTTATGATCTCACAGTTCCTGGGTTCGAGCCCTGTGTAGGGCTCTGCACTGTCAGCATGGGCTGGCTTGGGATTCTCTCTCCCCCACGCTCTCTCTCTCTCTGTCCCTCCCTGACTCGTGCTCTCTCTGCCTCTGTCAAAATAACTAAATAAACTTTAAATAAATAAATAATAGTTCATGCTTTGTCTCTGTCTCAAAAATAAACGTTAAAAAAAATTTAAAAAAAAAAGGGGGGGGCGCCTGGGTGGCTCAGTCGGTTAAGCGGCCGACTTCGGCTCAGGTCATGATCTCATGGTCCGTGAGTTCAAGCCCCACGTCGGGCTCTGTGCTGACAGCTCAGAGCCTGGAGCCTGTTTCAGATTCTGTGTCTCCCTCTCTCTGACCCTCCCCCGTTCATGCTTTGTCTCTGTCTCAAAAATAAATAAACGTTAAAAAAAAAAATTTTTTTTAATAAATAAATAAATAATAAAAACAAAAATAAAAACCCAGCCTTATTAAATCAAGTGCTTCCAATTTTATTTTCTTTTAAAAAAATTTTTTTTAACATTTATTTATTTTTGAGACAGAGAGAGACAGAGCATGAACGCGGGAGGGGCAGAGAGAGAGGGAGACACAGAATCGGAAGCAGGCTCCAGGCTCTGAGCCATCAGCCCAGAGCCCGACGCGGGGCTCGAACTCACAGACCATGAGATTGTGACCTGAGCCGAAGTCGGACGCTTAACCGACTGAGCCACCCAGGCGCCCCATCCAATTCTATTTTCATCAGCTTTATTGTCAAATTATTTTTGAATTTAAAATTCAGACTGTTATTATCAAATAAAGAAGTGATTCATTTCTACTGGTACAGGTTTATAAAGCCAATCCAAAAGTAGCCTCTTTGCCCACAAACCACATACTATTTCCATTAAAATACAGCTGAACAAGGTACTTTTGAAAATACTCTTAAAGATAAAATATTATGATGTAATTTTTTAAAGTTTGTTTTACTATACCAAGGTTTATCTCTTCCAGGTATCAAGTAATTTATTATTATAACCTAAATATTTTTAAACTGTACAAAATAGAAAATACCAAAACCTATTAGGGGCTCTCCTCTGACCCAAGAATTCCACTCCTAAATATTTATCCAAGAGTAATGAACATCTATGTCCACAAAAACTGGAAACAGAACACATGGCCATCAACATGTGAATGGATAAACAAATTCTGGTATATCCACACAGTGGAATACTATGCAACAATAAAAATGAACAAACTACTGACACAACAACATGGATTAATCTCAAAAACATTATGAAAGAAGCCACAATCACTGTATGATTCCATTTATATATAGTTCAAAAGCAGACAAAAACTAATGTCTGGTTATAAAAATGGGAACAGTGGTTGCTGCTAGAGGAGTGGAGGGATTAAGTGTCAAAGGGGCACACAGGTACTTGGAAATGATAGAAATGTTTTAGATCTTGATTGGAGAAGTGGTTACATGGGTGTGTTTGTGTGTGTATATGTATACGTGTGTGTGTGTATGTGTCAAAATTCAAATTGTACACTGAACACCTGGGTGGCTCAGTCAGTTAAGCAAGCGCCCAACTCTTGATTTCGGCTCAGATCTCACGTTTGGGGAGTCTGAGCCCCAAGCTGGGCTATGTGCTGACAGTACAGAGCCTGCTTGGGATTGTCATTCTTCCTCTTTCTCTGCCCCTCTCCTGCTTGTGCTCACTCTCTCTCAAAATAAATTTTAAAAAATTCAAATTGTACACTTAAAGATCTGTGTATTTCAACTATGCACATTTTGCCTCAATAAAAACAAGCCAAACAAAATACCTATTAGTGACCTTTTCAAACCAATTGTCTCCACAAACCGAAAAACAATGCTACAATAAGCAACTATTTACTTTCAGCCTTCGGGGGGGGGGGGGGGGGGGGGGGGGGGAGACCAGATTGTCAAGCTCTGCCATGGTGTCAAAAACAAGGCCAACATTCAGTCAAATCTAAGAATCACTCCATTACAAAACCAAAAATCTATCAGGTTAAATCCATTAAGTGGATTAAGCATCCAATTAACCATCCATTAAAAATGTATACTTTTATTCCTAATTCTCTTTAATTACTTTTTAAAAAGTTACCTGCTCAGTCTAATGCTGTAAATCTGGTACCTTATTTCACTCAGTCAGATGTTGGAGTTGGAAGGAACAGATTTCACAGTTCATGACGATAATGCAATAATACGAAAATGTTCCACCAAATTATAACTTAAGAGTCTCACAACAAAACGGATCAAAGACCTAAATGTAAAAGCTAAAGCTACAAAGGCTTTAGAAGAAAACATAGGCAATTACACAAGACTTAAGATCATTAGGAAATGCTTCTTCGGAGGCAAACTATAAAACAAACTCTTGACTATAGAGAACAAACTGAGGGTTGCTGGAGGCGAGGTGGGTAGGGCGATGGGCATTAAGAAGGGCATTTGTTGTGATGAGCATTGGGTGCTATATTTAAGTGACCAGTTACTAAATTCTATTCCCCAAACTAGTAATACACCATATGTTAACTAATGAATTTAAATAAAAACTTGAAGGAAAAAAAAAAAAAAAAGGAAATGTTCCTTAGGTGAGATACCAAAAGCTAAAGTGACAAAAGGAAATAAATAAGTTGAACTTCATCAAAATTATAAGCTTTTATGTATCAGAGGACACCATTAAAAAAGTAAAAATCCAGAGGATGGCAGAAAATATCTGCAAAGCATATTTCTGATAAGAGACTTGTCACTAGAATAAAGAGCTCTTACAACTCAACAAAAAGACAAGTAACCTACTTTCAAAAACAGGCAAATGATCTGAACAGACATTTCTCCAAAGAAAATATACAAATGGACAATAAGCACATGAAAAGATGTTCAACATCATTAGTCATTAGGGAAATGCAAATCTAAATCATAATGAAATACCACTTCACACCCACTATGATGGCTATAATCCAAAAAACAAGTGTTGGTAAAAATGTGGGGAAATTAGAACCTCATGCACTACTGACAGAAAATAGAAAATACTGCAGCCACTTTGGAAAAGTCTGACAGTTCACCAAAAGGTTAGACACAGAATTACTATATGACCCAGCAATTCGACCCCAGTACACATCCAAAAGAAATGAAAACTTATGTCTACACAAACACTTGTACACGAATATTCATAGAACCATTATGTATAATATCAAGAGTGTCCATCAACTGATGAATGTATAAAAGGTGGTATATCCATACAATGGAACATTATTTGGTAACAAAAAAGAATAAGGTACTTAACACATGCTATAAGACAGATGAACTTTGAGGGCATTATACTAAAAGAAACCAGTCACAAAAGACTACATATTTTAAGATTCTAGTCATATATAATGTTCAGAAAGGCAAATCTTATAGAAACAAAAAAGATTAGTAGCTGTCTAGCATTGGGAAAAAAAAGGCAGATGGCCAAAGGAGGGCTGATTGCTAAAAGCTACAGGATGTCTTTTGGGGGTGATGAGAATGTTCCAAAATTGACTGTGGTGATGACGGTCATACAAATCTGTGAATATACTAAAAACCACTGAATTGTGCCCTTTATATTGGCACAATTTTATGGTATATGAATTGTATCTCAATAAAACTGTTTTAATAAAAGTGAAGAGTAGAATCTAGGTGTATGCCTAAATGGTGACTAAAATTTCTTCTAACTTGTTAGCTTGAAAATTTTTCATAAAATGTTAAAGGAAAAAAAATGTTAAAGGAGGAAGGGGCACCTGGGTGGCTCAGTTGGTTAACCATCGAACTTTGGCTCAGGTCATGATCTCACAGTTTGAGTTCAAGCCCTGCATCCGGCTCTGTGCTAACACCTCAGAGCCTGGAGCCTGCTTCAGATTCTGTGTCTCCCTCTCTCTCTGCTCCTCCCCCGCTCATGCTCTCTCAAAAAAAATACATAAAAAAAAATTGTTTTTAAGTTAAAGAAGGAAAAATCACAGCATAAAAAGTTTCACTATTACTAATAAACACATCAAAACAATGATTTATCTGTATTTTCTAATAACTGTATATTCATCTAAATTTTCCCAAATTAATTTGGGATTGTTCATCCAAAATGTGTCCAAAGCAGTATTTTAGAATTCTGGAGTCTTAAATTTACATTCATAATGAGACTCAGAGGAGAAGAATTACTAAGACTAGTTCTCCAAATTATAGACAAGGTGAGGGTGTCTTAAATTTACACAGATCTCTGTAAGTTTTAAGACAGAAAAAGGATTCTATTCTCCTGGTGACAAACAGGAATAACAGAATTTTGCAAGTCCAGGCAGCTTTAAAAGTTTGGGAAACATCTGTTATGGTAGATTAGAGCAGATTATTTTACCTTTTGGTCAGTTTCAACACTGCTGGTTCTCATCTTTTAGAAAACAAGCAATTTGACACTCAATTTTTAAGAATTTTCATAACTCAGAATTTTATTAACTCAAAAATAACTACTCTGATATATATATTAGGATTAAATTTTAGCCAAATTTTAAATACCTGTCACTGTGAAATCAAGATCCAGACTCAGGACAATATGTGCTCTATAACTGAAGTGACCATATGGCAGTTTGCCCAGAAGGATCCTAATTTACACCTGTTATTCCAACACCCAACCCAGCTTAACATATTCTTCAGCTTTACACATATGCTTATGAATAGCTGCATTTAAATAACATCAGATGGGTTTATTATACTTTCACTTTTTATTTCCACCTTCTGACATGGTTTCGTCTAGTTCTGCATAGAGTGCAGGTGCAATATACAGTTCTCACTTCTAACTTCAGGTTCAATCTGATAACCCATTTTTTTATCCATTTCTGATAAAATGAAGTACACTTGGACCCTCGGCAACTAGGGATAGCTAACTCTATCCAGTCTTGAGTGCTCAGTTGTGCCACACAGCCACTGCTCAGCTTGCAAGATGCTCCAAACCTGTAGGCCACCATCCACTAGCTCAATGGGAAATGTGAATAAGGTGTTTGTAAAGTATATGCAAAAAAGAGATGTCGTGTGTTCCTGCACATAATGTTCAGACAGTAATCTGAGCATTCTTGCTACAGGAGTTTTGCCATTCATTTACTATATTGCATGAATCCAAACTTTTCGTTTGGTAATATTTCATTTTACAGCAATTACAAATTTACTTTCAGCAACTTCTTTTCTGTTCTTTTATGTCCTTATACGCCCCAGTTTAGACAAAGAGAATATATGGTCACACTATTATAACCAAACACCTTACTTCCTATCACATTATAAAGGCCTATATCAGGGAATGTACAACATAACTATATAACCATGTCCTTAATCCTCAAACCATGAACCTGAAGCCATGGCAAGAGCCCACCAATAAGAAAACCAACTAATAGGGGCGCCTGGGTGGCTCAGTCAGTTGAGGGTCTGGCTTGGACTTGGGTCATGATCTCACAGTTCAGGAGTTCGAGCCCCATGTCAGACTCTGTGCTGACAGCATAGAGCCTGGAACCTGCTTCGAGTTCTGTGTGTGTCTCTCTCTCTCTCTGCCCCTCCCCTGCTCAGGCTCTGTCTCTTTCTCTCTCAAAAATGAATAAACATTTAAAAAATTAAAAAAAGAAGAAAACCAACTATCACATCATTACTATAGTAAAGCTATTTTTTTTGAACCACTGTGATTCTTTTTTTTTTAATTTTTTTTTTTTAATGTTTACTTATTTTTGAGACAGAGAGAGACAGCATGAACAGGGGAGGGGCAGAGAGAGAGGGAGACACAGAATCTGAAACAGACTCCAGGCTCTGAGCTGTCAGCACAGAGCCTGACGCGGGGCTCCAACTCACGGACCGCGAGATCATGACCTGAGCCGAAGTCGGAGGCCTAACCGACTGAGCCACCCAGGCGCCCCTGAACCACTGTGATTCTTAAGCAAATACAGAAATGTCTCTATTCTACAAAATGCATGAAAAAAATAGCATTCTATTCTACACAACTCAGAATTATATATGCTATACAAATACTCAAATTCTATGAGACTACTTTTCCATTGATTCACAAAGTGCTTCAGAATTGTTTTATCCCTGAGGACTTCATTCATCTTGAGCATCTAACAGAGTTTAGGTTAGAAGGAAACATGAAGACAATTTAAGCATCATAACAGAGTTACACTTTATTGTTCTGTATAGCAAATAATTATTCTTTACTTCAAACAGCATCCTTTGGAATATAATTCATTAAATAGCCTTTTAAAAAGTATCAAATACATTTGGACGAGTATAAGACAAGTCTACATCTTTAAAAAATTCTTAAAAGACAATCATCTACCTTAAGTAACAAGTTGGCCTCGCTAAAGACAAGGCTATCTGAGGTTCCTGGAGGAATTTCAAAACCTTCCAAGTCTCAAAACCTTCCATGTAACGACAGGAAATAATAAAAACTATTCCTTTTGTAACAGCTCTTACATTCTAGATGAGCATCTTCACAAATATTTTAAAATCTGAGGCAAAAAAAATCATCTTTGACCTTTCAAAAAAATATATACTATATAGGATTATCATAAAAGGACAGTTGTCAATGCGTCCCAGGTAAAAAATCTCATCATCTTTCAACTCAATTCAAAAACTTAAATTTAGAAATGCCAAATTTAAAAGTTTAACATTAGGGGCGCCTGGGTAGCTCAGTCGGTTACGCGGCCGACTTCAGCTCAGGCCATGATCTCACGGGTTCGTGAGTTCGAGCCCCTCGTCGGGCTCTGTGCTGACAGCTCAGAACCTGAAGCTGCTTTGATTCTGTGTCTCCTTCTCTCTTGGCCCCTCTGCCTCTGGAGCTCTGTCTCTCTCTCTCTCAAAAATAAATAAACATTAAAAAAAATTTTTTAAATAAAAAAGTTTAACATTAGATGTCATTAAAGATTCTGTATCACATGCAATCAACTTTAAAGACACATTAATTCAAGCATGATTACCCTAGTCAACATGTCAGGAAAGGTGATGGAGCAGGTCCCACCTCTACTGGAACCAAGAGTCTGAGGCTTAGATAAGGCAAAAAAAAAAAAAAAAAAAAAAAAAAGGGAAACCTGACACGGAGTCCAAAGAACAATATTCTGATAATCCTGCCTCAGTAAAACAGAAAATAGTTACTATGTCTCATACTTGACCTATATACAATTCATATACAACATCAAGTAGCTGTAAAAAGTTTTTAAAGACATTACTAAATATGATCTTAACTTCTTAATTAAATAACATTATGTCAACTCCTTAACCAAGAAAACAATAACCTCTGCTTTAGGTGGTTAACCATTCAGCCCAAATGCTTTTACAGATTTTAGGTCTCTCCCTGATTTGTATCACATAAAAATGTCATTTTAGAAAATCCTGATACAGGGGCGCCTATAGCTGGCTCAGTCAGTAGAGCTTGCAACTCTTTTTTTTTTTTTTAATTTTTTTTTTCAACGTTTATTTATTTTTTGGGACAGAGAGAGACAGAGCATGAACGGGGGAGGGGCAGAGAGAGAGGGAGACACAGAATCGGAAACAGGCTCCAGGCTCTGAGCCATCAGCCCAGAGCCTGACGCCGGGCTCGAACTCACGGACCGTGGGAACGTGACCTGGCTGAAGTCGGACGCTTAACCGACTGCGCCACCCAGGCGCCCTGAGCTTGCAACTCTTGATCTCCAGGTTTTTCTCGGGGTTTTGAGCTCCACAGTGAGTGTAGAGATTACAGAAAGAAAGAAAAGAAAGAAAAAAAAGAAAGAGAGAGAGAGAGAGAGAGAGAGAAAGAAGGAAGGAAGGAAGGAAGGAAGGAAGGAAGGAAGGAAGGAAGGAAGGAAGGAAAGGAAAGGAAAGGAAGGAAGGAAGGAAGGAAGAAAGAAAGAAAGAAAGAAAATAAATCCTGATACAAATTGAAATGTGCCAGGATAGAAATTGAAATCGCCTCTTTAATTTATGAACCAGGATTTACATACAATTGTCAGAAACACAATCTATGCACAAAGTAAGCTTGCGGCCAAAGCTTGAGGCCAGTACTTGTATTTCACTCCAGAGAAGAGTAATTCAGGAGTAAACTATAGAAAAGAGATACCTACTCAGATTTCCAGACAGACCTCTTAGAAATATCTCATTTCACCTACTTTACTTCTACATCTCTTTACTTGTCAATACGATGTCAATGACATATCATGGTTTAATTGTAGGGTTTTTTTTTTCTCCTTACTCGTACATGAAATAATAATATATTTAATGAAGTATATTATTTCCCTGATGGCTCCTCCTGAAAATGCTTCCAATCCGGTTCACATCTATTAGTCCAAAATAAAAATACACATGCTTGAGTATGCTATCAAACATAAAGGACCTTGAAATTTAAAAAAAATCAGCAGTTCACTTGAAGCTCAAATACATCAAATTGATCAAGACTCTCTTTAAAATGCAAGTTAAACCAAAGTGTCAACTAGAAAAAAAGTTTATGTTCCATACTCCTGAGACAAATAAATTGGAAACTGAATCTTTAACTTCCTGCTGCCAGTTAATTTCCTGAAAATACTCTTATACCACTACATATTTTTCAAAGTCTGTAAATTAGGTTTCAGTTCTGTTGGTACAGTCATTTCTTCTATGAGCACAAAGCTAAGTTATAAGTCTCAAAAGAGAGAAGAAAAATGCTTTGCAAATGTACAGACTGTAAAGAGCTGTACAATGAGGTTTACATTCGCTTCTGAGGTCTGAAACTACTTCAGGGTCTTCATTTACCTTCATAATCCTGAGACAAGAGCTTCACGGAGTCTAAGCATCAGTTTCCTTGGTTTAAAAGCGCATATCGCTACCTTACTATCTCTTCTCATTTGCTCAAGAAATAGTTTTTGAATGTTTACGAGGAACTAAGCAATCATTAGCAAAAAAGGACCTACTAGCAAGTGACACTTAGGCACCACCTTGGAAACAATACCATGAGTAAGGCACTACTATCTGACTTAGAACACCAATTCCCACCTGACTTTTAAAATCCCACACACCCGAATAAAATTTAAAGTAATTTCTCAAAGCGAGGCTCTAAACAGCATACAGGAGGTACATCTTGCTCAAGTTAATCCCAATTCAAAACTGCAGTTTCCCGCTGACAAAAACGACTTTGTAAGGGTCTGAAAGAACGCCAAGCCAACGAAAATTTTAATACAGAAGTGAAAGCAAAGGTGCTCAATTTCAGAAGCGAGACAGACGAAGAGGTCTAAAGAAAAAGTGAGTTGGAGGTGACGAGAAGCGCAGCGGCGGCCCAAACGTGCTCTCCCCACATCGAGTTAGCAACTTTTCCAGCACGCCGGGATTCCCCACTTCTCCAGCCCTCGGCGGTGGCGGCCGCGGCTCGCGTCCCGGAGAGGGATCCGCACCGCGGGGAGGGGGATCCACCGCCAACAAACGAGTAAAAGCAGCCAGCGACTGGGGGCGGGGTTAGACCCACGCTCCAGCCCTCGGAGGATGGGGGGGGGGGGGGAGGGCAGCGGAGTGAGGGGCCATGGGCCCTGACCAGGGACTGACCTGGGGACCAGGACCGGAGGAGGGGGGAGGCGAGGGGAGCCGCAGTCACGCGGCCTCGCCGCCGCGGACCCCAAGGCCGGCGTTAGGGTACGGGGAGGGCCCCACCGAAGGCAGGCGGGAAATGGGGTGGCGGGAAGACGGGAGGCCGGCACGGCTCGAAAGCCGCACGCGAGGCCCCGACCCTGCCCTGCCTTCGGCGGGTCCCCGGAGATCCACAAAAGGCCCCCAGCCTCTCGAAGGGACGAGGGTGAGGGCTGAGGAAGCAAACACGCACAACCCGCTGGCCTCCCTACCTCCACCCTCCGGCCGCGCTCCCCGGGCTCCGAGCCCCACAGCGGCGCGGGGGAGGCGGGGGCCAGCGGCGCGGCCGCGGGGAGCTGACGCCCTCCCCGACGCCCAAAGACCGGCGGCCGCAGGAACCCCGACACGCAGACAAAATCAACAAAGCACCTGCCGCTCCCGAGGAGAAAACATGCCACAGGCCCCGACCAAGGACTCTCCGACGCGCAGCTGCCCGGGCCGCAGGGCTGCGCTGACGGGCTGGGGGGAGGGGGGGGTCGAGCGGTGGTTCCCCGGCCCCGGAGCCTCGCCTGCGCCCGGAAGCGGTGAGGCAGGGACCCCCACGCGAAAGACTGACCTTGGAGTCTCCGTTGCACAGAGCCATCGGGGCTGGGGCCGCGGCAGCGGTGGCCACACTATGAGACGGGGCGTTAGAGGGCTGGCGGGGTCGACGCCGCGGGCCGGGGCTTGAGAAGGAGGCCTGGTCCAGAAGCCGGCGGGCGCCGAGAGGAGCTGGCCGACTGCGAGGCGCCGAATCGAGCAGCAGCCGCGGAACGCGGGCCCCAGCGCCGCGGGAGAGGAGACCAGCAGCGCACACGCTGCCCCCGCCTCCTGCTTCCGCCCCGGCCGGCCACTGGGAGGAGCCAGAGCCCGTTTGGCTAGGCAGCCAAACCGCGGACACCCCGCAGCTGCAGCCACGGCCAAACAAGCCCGCCTCGGAAGGAGGGACCTTCGGGGCCCGGCCCCGCCCCCAGGTCCGTTCGCGCCGCCGAGGCCCGCCCCCGGGAAAAGAAAACCGCCGCTTCTCCGGCCTGCCCGCCCAAGGGAAGAAGTGCCCGCGGCGTCTGGCCCCGCCTCCGCCGCCAAAGTCCGCCCCATTTAGGAACCTGCCCCGCCTCCGCCTCCCCTGGCCTGCCCTTGGGAGGAGGAGCCCGCAGCTAACAGCCCGGCTCCGCCCTTCCCGCCCCCGCACCGGGCAACGGGCCGCGGGAGGAGGGGCCCTTGGCGGGCGGCCCCACCTTCGCCCCCAAGGTCCACCTCCGAGAAAACCCTAAGCCTCGGAGAGCTTTTCGTAGGCCTGCCTGCCGGCATCCTTTAACCACTGTGAGAGGCTGGGGGCGCGGACTAAGAAGCCTCCCGAGGGCTGGGCCCCTGGGGGAGCTCTTAGCCGTATTCGCGGCCGCATCTCAAGTTGAGGGACGTTGAAGAGGCCAAGGCTACTATGAAGAGTTTTGTGGTAACATCTCCAGAGACATCAAAGCGAGACTTGCTCACATAGGGTCCCAAAAGTTCTACAACGGGTGCAGATTTTCAAAAGGAAGAGGTTTGGGAGCGGCAATCTGGTGGGATGGTGGGCCAGGGAACTGGCCATGAAGTTCTGTTTGCACAGCCTCCGATGTTTTTATTTATTCTGGGGAGGGGGCTATAGTCCTTCCAGCTACTCCTTAGCACCCATCAAGAGGAGTTGTTTAAATTTGGTCACCTGGGAGCCTAAATCGGGGTTGGAGAATAAGTAACACTTGGAACAGCTTCCAGATTAACAAAGCCTTCTAACAAATATTCAATTATTACAATACAGCCATTTGCTGAGCTCATGCTATGTGTCAGGCTCTAGTCCAGGTGTCAAGAAGCCTGAATAAGACAACCCTGATTTACGAAACCTCCATTTTATTCTAACCAATTCCACGAAAGTACTGAGGTCGGATTTATGTTCTTATACATTTTTTACTAATAAAAAAAAAATGAGGCTCGGTGAGATAATGTTCTTCTCTGCCTCTCATTATAGGAGGTAAGGGGTACCTGATCTGGGAAAGGATAGACGGTTTATTAGTTTCAGGAACAAAAGGCCCCAAATCTTATCAGGCCTTGGAGTCAACGAAAGTATTTCACTTACCCTTTTTTGAGTTGAAAAATGGATACTTGAACTTTCTAAAGCCATGGATACTGGGCTCTCTTGGTAGATCCATATGAACCTACGGTGTAGTAAGAGAACGGTGTAGTAACCAATAGGAAAGACTCAGTTGCATCAATATTGACCCAGAATGGAATGGAATGTAATATGATGTGCCAGTATTAAGGATTGGCTAAAGCCCATCTATACTAGATAATGCCTATTTTAAATATGTTCTGATGGTCACCTGTGTTTATGGCTAAGCATATCAGCATGTACCACAATCCTTAAATCTTAAGGTCCTCTGCAACTTTTGACTTGACCCCTCCCTCTTTCTTGAAACTGGATTTCTCTTACAGACACACCATTAGAGGTATCTTTTCACCTGTAAGATTGTTCTTGGTCACTTTTTTTTTTTTTTTTTAAGGCTAGCTCATGCTCTTTTGGTCACCTTTTCTTGCCCCTCTTCCTTCCTATATCTTCCTACAGGAGAAGGCTTCAGTGTTGCTTTTCTTCAATATTTCCATTCCTAACCCTCTTCTCATCTTAACTTTTCACCTTGTTTCTCTGGGGTTTTTAAAAATATAAATTCGTTTTAAAATATCTTTTAATAGGCTCTATAACAGCTCTCTCTTCTGAGCTCCAGATCCATATTACCCTGTAAATCCCTAGTTTAGATGTTCAATGGCATTTTGGGCCCCAAAATCAACAATTCCAAAACAAAACTTCCCAAATGTCTGTGCCCAATCTCACTGGAACTATGATATTAGAGGGAAAACATTCAGTCTTTCACCCATAAGTTGTAGGTTTTTCATAGATAGCCTTCACCAAGTTGAGGAGGTTCCCCTCTGTTCCTGTTTTGCTGAGAGTTTTGATCAGGAATGGATGTTGTCAAATGCTCTTTCTGTGTCTGTTGAGATTATTATATGCCTTTTTTCAGTTTATGTGGTAAATTACATTGATGAGCTGATTTGTAAATGTCAAACCAGCCCTATATTCTTGGGACAAGTTTGAAGGAATCATGATATATTTTCCTTTTTATGTATTGGATTTGTTAAATCTTGATTTCAAATTTTTGTATCTATTTTAAAGAAGAATATTAGCTTGTAGCTTTCTTTTAATGTCTTTGGATTTGGTATCAGGGTAATGCTGGCCTCAGAGAATAAGGTTGAAAGTTTGTGTAGAATTTTATTTTTAAATTTTTTTTTTAGCATTTATTCATTTTTGAGAGACAGAGAGAGATGGAGTGTGAGTGGGGAAGGGGCAGAGAGAGAGGGAGACACAGAATCTGAAGCAGGCTCCAGGCTCTCAGCTGTCAGCACAGAGCCCAACACAGGGCTTGAACTCAGATCATGACCTCAGCTGAAGTCAGACTCTTAACCCACACTGAGCCACCCAGGCACCCCGAGTTTATTTGTTTATTTTGAGAGAGACAGAGACAATGCAAGCAGGGAATGGCAGAGAGAATCCCAAGCAGCCTCCACACTGTCAGTGTGAAACCAGATGTGCCATTTGAATCCTGAACCATGAGATCATGACCTGAGCTGAAACCAAGATTTAGACACTTAACCGACTGAGCCACGCAGGCACTCCCTGAAATTTTACATAGAATTATTATTTCTAAAAGAGTTGGTGTGGAATTCATTTTATTTCTTTCTTACATGTTTGGTGGAATTCACCAATAAGGCCATCTGAGCCTGAAGTTTTCTTGGTAGTAAGGTTTTTAACTACCAAATAAAATTTTAAAAAGACATAGGGCTGTTCAGGTTATTTTTTCTTGATTGGTCTTTGGCATTTTGTGTTTTTCAAGGAATTTGTCAGTTTTGTCTAAGTTGTCAAATTCATAGGCAAAGTGTTATTTGCAATATTCTCTTATTATCCTTTTGATATCTAGACTCTGTAGTGATGTCAAATTTCTCATTCCTGATACTGGTAATTTTGTTTTCTGCTTTTCCTCAGTCTGATTAGATAGCAGTTTACCAATTTTATTAATCCTCTCGAAGAACAGCTCTTAGGTTTATTGTCTTTCTGCTTTCTATTTCATTGATTTCCACTTTAATCTTTATTATTTCCTTTCTTCTTCTTACTTTGTGTTTAGTTTGCTCTTTTCCTATTTTACTAAGTTGGAATCTGAGATCATCAATTTGAGATCTTTTCTTTTTCTTTCTTTTTTCTTCTTCCTTTCTAATATATTTAGCTCTATGTCTCTCCCGAAGAACTGCTCTACTGATATCCCACAAAATCTTATATATGATATTTTAATTTTCATTTGGTTCTAAATAGTGTCTAATTTCTCTTTTGATTTCTTCTTTGACCCATGGCTTATCTAAAAGCCTGTTATTCCATTTCCAAACATTAGAGGATTTTTCAGAGATCTGTTATTGGTTTCTAAGTTAATTCCATTGTGGTCAGAGAATATATTTTGTAATATATTTTGTATGATTTGAATCCTTTTAAATTTATTGAGGTTTGTTTTATGGCTTAGAATATAGTCTATCTTGGTGAATGTTCTCTGTGTACTTGAAAAGAATGTGTATTCTGCTGTTGTCATGTAGAGTGTCCTATAAATGGCAAATAGGTCAAGCTGTTTGATAGTATTGCTCAAGACTATTAAATTCTTTTTTTAAGTTTATTTATTTATTTTTAGATAGAGAGAGAGCACAAGCAGGGAAGGGGCAGAGAGAGAGGAGAGAGAGAGAATACCAAACAGGCTCCAGACTGTCAGCGTAGAGCCTGATGCGGGGCTTGAATTCACGAACTGCGAGATTATGACCTGAGCTAAAACCAAGTGTCATACACTTAACTGACTGAGCCACCCAGGCGCACCAAGACTATTATCTTCTTGATTTTCTATTTGTTCTATCAGTTATTGAGAGAGGAGTTCTAAAATCTCCAATTATACTTGTGATTTTTATCAACTTCTTATAGTTCCATCAGTTTTTGCTTCATGTATTTTGAAACTCTGTTGTTAGGGTCATAAATGTTTAAATTGTTATTGACCACTTTATCATTATGAAATGACGTTCTTTATCCCTGGTAATATTCTTTACTCTGACATTTACTTTGTCCAATATTAAAATAGCATGCCTGGGGTGCCTGGCTGGCTCAGTCAGAATGAGACTCTTGATCTCAGGGTTGTGAGTTCAAGCCCCATATTGGGCCTAGAGCTTACCTAAAAAACAAATGAAAAAAAAAATACAATTAAACAGCATGCCTGCTTTCTTGACTCATTGTTGACATGGTATCTTTTGCAACTCTTTAACCTGTTTTTGTATTTATGTTTAAAGTGTTTCTTATGGGCAGCAAATAATTGGGTCTGGCTTTTATTGTCTGATCTACTCATTTCTTTTCATTGGAGTATTTAGATCATTCACACTTTACATGATTATTAATTAATACAGTTATATCTATAATTTAGAGATTATCAAGGCAGTAGCTGGGGAAACTGAAGGGCTCATCTCTTTTGTTTCTTGTCTCTCACGGGTCACTGTCCTTTGATGCTTTATATCCAGTATTTTGAAACCATTGCTTCATATATTTCGTCTGAATTCTTGTTGTTGCTGTTGTTGTTCCAGCAGAAGAATAAATCCAGTTCCTGTTCCTCTATCTTTGCTGGAAGGGAAGTCTGAAAACCTCTTTTTTTTTTTTTTTTTTTAATTTTTTTTTCAACGTTTATTTAGTTTTGGGACAGAGAGAGACAGAGCATGAACGGGGGAGGGGCAGAGAGAGAGGGAGACACAGAATCGGAAACAGACTCCAGGCTCTGAGCCATCAGCCCAGAGCCCGACGTGGGGCTCGAACTCCCGGACCGCGAGATCGTGACCTGGCTGAAGTCGGACGCTTAACCGACTGCGCCACCCAGGCGCCCCTGAAAACCTCTTTTAATGAGTAATTGAAGCATCTGAAACCTACAAGAACTTCACCTGTCTCATACATAGTTTTGCCCGGGGTGGGGGGGACGGGACAACTTAGGCAACATAAATGAGTGATCCTAATACGTACAAATGTAATTTTGTGGTTTCTGGAGCCATTTTTTTAGGTAATAACATTGGATAAAATCCACAGATAGAAATTTTACATGACTTTTCAGATTTGGCGAGTATCGTATCATAAAATACTTATTTCAGGTACAATCCAAGGTCATTTCATCTTTAAAAATGTAAGATATTTTAAACCTCCCATTAAAAAAAATTAACTTTTAGGGGCACATGGGTGGTTCAGTCAGTTGAGAGTCTGACTTCAGTTCAGGTCATGATCTCATAGTTTGTGAGTTTGAGCCACACATGGGGCTCACGGCTGTCAGCCTGCTCCACATTCTTTATCCCCCTCTCTCTCTCTGCCCCTCCTCTGCTCGCGTGCACACTCTTTCTCAAAAATAATTATTTAATAAATAAATAAAAATTAAACGATTAGCTTTTAAACTCATGAAAAATATTAGATGCCAACTTAAAATGTGGAAGGAAGTACATTGTTTTTCAAAATCCTTTTAGGGTGGAATGTGAGGGGTTTTTTTTAATTGAAGACAACTGTTCTAAAATGATTTTTTATTTTAATTTGTTTTAATTTTTTAAAATTTTGAGATAGAGTGAGAGAAGGGGAGGGGCAGAGAGAGAGAAAGAGAGAGAATCACAAGCAGGCTCCACGCCATCATTGCAGAGCCCGATGTGGGGCTCAAACTCACAAATCATGAGATCACTACCTCAGCCAAAATCAAGAGTTAGACATTCAACGGACTGAGCCACTCAGATGCTCCAACTGTTCTAAAGTGATTTTTAATCATATATCCCTTGCTCAGAATCTTAATAGTTCACCATTGCTCTCAGGATAAACTTAAAACTTCTAACATTATTTTGTCCTTGGAGACTTGGCTAGCCCCTGTTTACTGTATCCTGCTCTCTTACCAATGCCACCTCACTCTACTCTAGCCATATTAAACTGCTTTAGTTCCTTAAACAAAACATGTTCTCTCTTGACTCAGGCCTTTTGCGCATAAATATCTTCTGTCTAGAATATTTCTGTTCCCCTCCCAAAACTATGAAGGCTTGGGTTAGATCTCTCTTCCTTTTTTGTGCTCTCATATCCCTTTCATTAGTACTCACCACCCTCTACTGTATTTACTTGTCTCTGTGCACAGAAAAAACCTGGAAGCAGTATCCACCAGTAGCAACAAGCAAACCTAGCCTCTAGATAGCAGTTTCTAAATACTATTCTCCCACAAGAACCAGGTCTTCTTGGAGAAAAGGTTAATTTAGGATCAAAGCAGGGACAGGATGACCAGGAACATCTTTTTTGTGTCAGGAAGTGAGGAAGTGTTCAGAGAATAATGGGGACATGTCAGTTTGGGGGAAGTCAGTTTGAAAGGACTTTGCTAGCCAAATCTGAGACAATGTATCAAAATAGTGACAGTAAACAAATTATACCCATTGATTAAATTATGAGCCCATCAGTCTCTGATGATATAAATCAACGAATGATTAAATAGAAAACCCTTGTGATAAATAGAATGTCAACTAATAAAACTCAAAAGAATAATTGAATTATAAAGTTATCATATTGCAACCCTCATAGAAATAATAAATTCAGTCAAGAAACATCAGTGGATGGTAAAACTTATGGATGAAAGATGGGTCACAAACAGGTTTTATTTACATTCTCTCAAAGTAGATCTCTACAAAATAATAATTATACAGGAAAAAAGAATAACTTTATTATGGACAAAACTGAAGGCACATCCTTTCTCAAGTGATCAAAGTTAACATCAACGGTAGTGGAACAAATGGACATCATAACCCAACTGTGAGTAAACATCAGGCAAACCCAAATATAGGTACATTCCACAAAATAATGGTCTACAAGTGTTCCAGTTATCTAATGGCTTGCAACAAACACCCAAAAACCTGGTGGTTTAAAACAACACTACTTTGTTACAATTTGAACAAGGTTCAGCAGGGACAACTCTTCTCCATCCTAAGGTATCAGCTGATACAGCCCAGAGCCTGGCTCCACTAGGCCTTAGCTAGTGTGGCTCAAAGGCTGAGAGCTAGAATCACATGAAGACTTTTGCACACTCACATCTATGACACCTGATCTCGAAGATTCAAACAGCTGAGGGCTGGAATGGCTGCAGCCCATCTGAAATCTCTACCTCTCTATGGTCTCTTCATCACCACAGCCTCAGAGTAACTGGATTTCCTATACATGACCTCAGGACTTCCCAGGGAATGTGTGTATGTGTCTGTGTGCGAAAGAGAGCCAAATAGAAGATTATATGGCTTTTTCTACCCCAGCCTCATAAGTGACACAGGTCTACTTCTATTCATGGACTGACTGAGGCACAGAGTTTGTCTGGTTTAAGAGACAGAGCTCTAGAAGAACATGGGGAACTGGAAATGTGGGGCAATGCTGGGAAAAAATACAGTTAGCCCAATAATCTTAGAACATGAAGGTCAAGGGAGGGCTGAAGAACTGTTCTAGATTGGAGAAGAAGCTGAGTAAATGCTCCTGGGTTGAGTCCTCTTGCTATAAAGGATATAATGGGATAATTGGCAAAACTTGAATGCCCTCTGTAAGGGAAGGGCAAATGGGAGCTTTTTGTACTGTTACTGCAACTTTGCTGTAAGTTTGAGAATACTTTAAAATTTTAAAAGATAATATACACCATAAAAGCTCCTTAAAAAAAAATCTTGCAGTTAATCCTTTCTTGAAGGAATGACTATATAATAAAAATAACCACCCATATATGATACATTCATATGTTTAAATATCATTAAAGCAGACCATTGGATATTATTATCATAATTATATTTTTATTGATTATCCCTGCTGTGCCCTCTGTCCCACTGTGCTCTTAGATTTTAGTCTCCTTCTCTTGCAGCTAAACTGACATCCTGCTGGGAGGAACTGATTCAGCCAAATCCTGTCCCGTCTCCACAGCTAGGAAATAGAGGGGTACAACTTCTATAAGTAAAATCATACAGTATTTGTCTTTTTATGACTGGCTTATTTCACTTAACATAATGTCCTCAAGTTTTATCCATATTGTAACATGGGACAGGATTTCCTTCCTTTTTAAGGCCAAATAATATTCTATTGTGTGTATGTATATACCACATTTTATTTATCCATTCATCTGCCAGTGGACATTGGGTGGCTTCTACCTCTTGGCTGTTGTGAATAATATTGCTGTTGGAGCATTTGTGTATTAAAAACAAAAAATAGGGGCATCCGGGTGGCTCAGTCGGTTCAGCATCCAACTTCAACTCAGGTCATGATCCCACAGCCTGTGGGTTCGAGCCCTGCTTTGGGCTCTAGGCTGACCGCTCAGACCCTGGAGCCTGCTTCGGACTCTGTGTCTCCTTCACTCTCTGCCCCTGCCCCACTTGTGCTCTGTCTCTCTCTGTCTCTTTCTCTCTCTCTCAGAAGTAAATAAATAATAAAAAATTAAATATATATATATAAGAATGAAAGAAGTAACCATAAAACAGCTTGCAGTGAGGGTGAAGAAAATGAAGTCCTCCAGGTTTTGAAATGCAGTATGCTATCTGTTTTTATACAAGTAATGGTAACACTTTCCATGGAATTTTTACCTTAGGACTTGATAAGCTGTTTTCCTATATTAAAACCACTTATCTTGGGGCGCCTGGTTGCTCAGTTGGTTAAGCATCTGACTTCGCTTCAGTCATGATCTCGCAGTTTGTGGGTTCGAGCCAAGTGTCAGGCTCTGTGCTGACAGCTCAGGGCCTGGGGCCTGCTTCCGATTCTGTGTCTCCCTCTCTCTCTGCCCCTTCCCAGCTCACGATCTCTCTCTCTCTCAAAAATGAATAAGCATTAAAAATTTTTTTAAAAATCACTTATCTTCACATAATGTGCACGAATTTAGTATTCTGGCAATAGGCATCATAATACTTATACAAATACAGGGTGTTCTACTTGTAACCAATAATTTGATGATTTTTAAAAATTGCTTAATGTTTATTTTTAAGAAAGAGAGAGAGACTACAAGTGCGGAAGGGGCAGAGAGGGAGACACACAATCTGAAGCAGATTCCAGGTTCTGAGCTGTTAGCACAGAGCCCAACTTGGGGCTCGAACCCACAAACCATGAGATCATGACCTGAGCCCAAATAGGAAGCTCAGCTGACTGAGCCACCCAGGCGCCCCAATAGTTTGATGTTTTTATGTTTTTATTTCAACATCTTCCTAGTAATCAGCTCTTCATTCAGAGCCTCAGTTCAACCAAGATGCCACAAATCTGAGCTGAGTAGAAGAAAGCAGCATGACCCAACTTTACTTTGGGCCTGTTACAAGAATAGATGCTTTTCCTGAAAGGAGAAACTTGACAAAGTTTGCCTTTCCATACCTACTTCTATTTTATCTAAGATGTCTTTCCCTATTGGTAGTGTGGCCCAACGTAAAATTCCACTAATTGTAAAAAGTAGGTAAGCAGTTAATTAGCATTTCAAAAGACTATAAAAAAATGTGAAGGTGTATCTTAAAGACTCCCAAGGGAATTTCAGGGTGGGACGAACATGGTTACCCGACATAGTACTCATGAATGTCCTTCTTTTCTCCACTTCCCAACCTCCCCCTCACACATTTTTACCTCTTTCTCCAGCTCTCTCCACCTCTTAGCCACTTAAAATCAGCTTAACTTACATAGAATTAAATAATTTATATGAAAGCACTTTAAAATGATAAAAGACGATACAAACTATTATTTACTTTCAGAATATAGTCCCATGACTAGCACATTGTGAGTACCCAAAACAGTAAAACCTTGGATTGCGGGTAACTTGCTCTGGAAGTATTCTGCAAGGCAAGCAGACATTTATTACAAATTAAAAAAATTTATTTATTTATTCACTTTTGACAGAGAGGGCATGGGGAGGGACAGAGAGAGAAAGAGAGAATCCCAAGCAGGCTCCTCGCTGACAGCAGAGAGTCCCATGCGGGGCTCAAACTCACAAACCCTGACATCGTGACCTGAGCCAAAGTCAGCCGCTTAATGGACTGAACCCCAAGATGCCCCCATTTCTAATAAATTTTAACTTGATAAAGGAACGGTGTCTTGTAATACAAATAGTATGTGATACTGAACATCACATGATCACAACTGAGCCAATGGTTCTTGAAATCTGCTTTTATATACAAGTGCTTTGAATTACAAGCATGTTTCCAGAATGAATTATGCTCCCAAACCAACGTGTTTACTGTATATGATTGTGGAATCATTTACTAAAGCATTATGTACTCTGTCCTTATTTTAAAAATCATGTACATTAAAATATGGCAAGATATGGGGAAATTTTTATAGCAAAATAACAGGCATAGTAATCGCTAAAACATTATTGAAATTAAGACAAACATCAAGACCCCAACCACGAAAGGGGGAGATAAATTTTAAAAATTAGTCACTAGTTAATAAACATAATATGCTACTTAAAATATTTTGGTATCATTTTCCCAGTCTTCTGAAAATCCCATAAAATAACACAAGAAAAAAATTTAGAAGTAAAACATGGCAATATTGGAAAACCAGGTAGGATGTCATAAGCAGAAAAAAAAAATTGGTTGGAGTGCAAAATGGCACAACCACTTTAGAAAACATACTGGTAGTTTCCTATAAAGTTAAATATACACATATTATACAACTCAGCAATCCTATTCTCGGTAATTGCCCAAGAGAAATGAAAACTTATGTTTACACAAAAACCTGTGCACAGTGTTTATAGTGACTTTATTCATAATTGCCCAAAGTGGAAATAGTCCAAATGTCCCTGAACTGGTGAATGGATAATAAACACATGCTGTCATATCCATACAGTGAAATACTACTCAGCTAAAACAAAAAAAGGGGGTGAGGAGAGGGGAGAACTGTCAATACAGGTGACAACATAGATGAATGTGTTTTGCTAACTTGAAGAGGCCAGACTCAAAAGGCTACCTATTGAATGATTCCATTTATATGACATTTTAGAAAAGCAAAACTATAGTGAGAGAAAACAGATCACTGGGGGCTGAGGGATGGGTGGAGAGATTTCCCTCAAAAGAGCACAAAGGACTTTTTGGACTGGTGAAACTATTCCATATTTTGATTGTGGCGGTGGTTATATAACTATTTGTCAAAATAGTTTATATTTATCAAAACTTACAGAATTGTAAAGTAAAATTTTACCGTATATAAATTAGACCATGGTAAACCTGATTCTACCTTCCCTCCCCACCTCCCCGCAAAAAAAAAACAAAAAAACAAAAACAAAAACAAAAAAAAACCAAGCAATGAAAAAATTCTGAGGGATGCATAGAAGACATAATTCAGATGGTAGTGAGCTGGGAAACAAGTCAAGAGATCTGCAACCACACATAAGTATAGGAAGGAACCACTAGATGGTGGTGTTCATTTTTCTATCAGAGCCCAGGAGAGACTTGAAACTGGAAGATCACAGGCCTGTCATTGGAGCCGTTTTTTGGAAAATTTCCTGTAATCGATAGCTATAACTCCTTGTGTCTGGCCTTGACTTGCATTGGTTTCTGTGTGTTTGTTAAGCCATTTCTCCGAGCCTTCCACTGATTCCGGGGGGCCATCAATATCTTTCCAGTAAAACCCTCTCTCTGCTTTTGTTTTTGTTTTTTGAAACAAACTGAAGAGCACAACGAATAACAGCTGTTAACCAATGCATTTTTTGCCTGTTTTTCTTCATTACAGAGAATTTTGAATATGTACAGAATAAATAGAATGGTAAAATGATCCCCCAATAAACCCATCAGCTTTAAGAGTCATCTTAAAGAGTAAAGAGTCATCTTAAAGAGTCAGCTTTAAGAGTACTCTGCTGCTCTTAATTCATCAAATTTCCAACCATCCCAATCCCCGTGCAAATAATTTTCTACAATCATTTATAATGAGATAAAATTTACATATTTTAAAACAGACTTATTTTTTAAAAATGTTTAATGTTTATTTTTGAGAGAGAGAGAGAGTGTGTGTGTGTGTGTGTGTGAGCCAGGGGAGGGGCAGAGAGAGGGAGACACGGAATCTGAAGCAGGTTCCAGGCTCTGAGCTGTCAGCACAGAGCCTGACACGGGGCTTGAACTCACAAACTGGGAGATCATGACCTGAGTGGAAGCTGGACGCTTAACTGATGGAGCCACCCAGGCACCCCCAAAATAGACTTACTTTTAAAAGCAGTTTTAGGTTCGTTGCAAAATTAAGGAGAAAGTACAGAGATTTCCCATATACACCTGTCCCCACTCATGCATAGCCTCCACACTCCTCCCCCACCCCATTAACAACATCCCCCACCAAAATGGTTCATTTGTTATAACTGATGAACCTGCATTGAATTTCATTTTCACCCTGCCGAGGTGCAGCCCCAGCAGGTCCAGGGGTTCCCGAAGGATGAACAGCGTCGGCGAAAAAAAAAAAAAATGGACACAGACAACAGCAGTGTATTAGACTGGCCGCTTTATTGTAG
Source organism: Lynx canadensis (assembly GCF_007474595.2). NCBI lineage: Eukaryota > Metazoa > Chordata > Mammalia > Carnivora > Felidae > Lynx > Lynx canadensis. Next base: position 49,938,047 of record NC_044311.2, on the reverse strand, counting down.
CAAGCGTGGCATTATATTTGTTAGCAAATTCCTTGTAGTGTGCAGTTATCTATGTTTCTTGGCATTACCTAATTCCAAAAATGTTCCTTTGTGTAGTCACCCATTAGGGAACAACAGTTATTTTCTTGTAACATTCCCTCCCACCCTTTCAAGGTCATCTAGCTCTCAACACCTCAAGTGGAATGTCTTACAAGGGCATGACTTCTAAATTGTTCCTTTGTGCCATTTGCGGTATGAGGGACAAAAGTATTCGCTTTGGTCTGGGGTGCCAGGAGGGAGCCAAGAGGGCACTGGGAACCCACGCCTTATGTGCTCCCAGAGAGACAATGTATACCTAGGAACTAATGAACCATTCTGTACCTTAACCCACCAGGTCCAGTTATCATCTGGAATGCCTCCTGGGGGCCAAGTGGGCCTAGGGGTTAGAGTAACTTGTATCCATAGATATATTCTTTTGTTGCCAGAGTGGGGGTTTCGAATCCATTGTCCCCCTTCCTTGGCTGGGAAATATATGGGGCTATCCTTCCTTTAGGTAGAGGAGTCTTTATAGGGGGTGGCAAGGGCTGGATGTAGGGCCATAATTTCCCTGCGGAATCTTATTTCTTTCCCCAGTGGTTCTTTTCCCAGGGGGCCCGTCGTGGGCAATTCCCCAACCAACAAATCCCCAGGTACTTTCATTGGTAGGGGGGCTGCCCCAACCAACGCTAAGGCCAAATTACATAAAAGCAGGAGTACAAGAAGCTTCACTGTCGGGCCGCCCTGCAGTCCTGATCTGTCCACTGCCCGGGCCCTGCCATCAGGCTGGTTGGATAGCTCGGCTTCCAGCATCACCCAAAGTTCATAGTTTACATCAGGGATAACTCTTGGGGTGTACTTCCATGGGTGTGGACAAATATTTACTTTATGTAACCACCATTATAGTATACAGAGCAGCTTGACTCCCCTAAAGATCCTCTATGTTCTACAACCTATTCATCCCTTCCTTACCCTAAGCCCTGCCAAAGTGCACAAATTTTAACTGTACACTTCCAATTTTTCTTTGAAGGACTTGGTTTAGAAATTCCCAATAGCATAGAGCAAAAAGAAAAAAAATTTTTTTGAGAGAAAACTTAAGAGGTAAATCCAGTCAACAAATGAAAAGTTTACTAGGATTTTCAGGAATTAATAAAGAGGAAAAAAAGAATGGAAAAACTGAACATAGTTTGAAAAACAATTTCCCTTAATTCAAGAAAGATTTGGAACTTTATTCAAAGGCCTAAAAAGTATTTATTAAGATTAATAGAAAAACATACATGCACATACCTTCATACATCATGGTGAAAATTCTGAACTCTAAGAAAAAGGAAATTCCACAAACTTCCAAATGGAAAAACAGGATACCACGGTAGGGAAAAATAGGAATACATAGGCAGAGAGGGAAAAGATTAGGACCTGATGTCCCTGTGTGGGAAAAACACATATTTTGGCACAATGCTGCGAGTGTCTGACCACAGCAAACCCCCTCGGGCTTAAGGTTCCTCTTAAGCAAGTAACATACACCACCTACTCCCCCTCAGGTTTCCCTCAGGAAGTTGACAACAGACCTAAGTATGGCCATAGACCACCCCTCATACAATGGAAACGAGCCACTCAGGAATGGACAAACCAGCGCCTAAAGTTGTCCAGCCAATGAGGTATGACCTCAGAAGGAACAAAGGGGAAGGGAAGAGGGGGGACGACCAGAACCTTATAAAACAAGGACCCTTGTCTATTGTCGGTGGGCATTCACTTTCCAGTGTCCCCTCTCTGTAAAGAGAGCTTTCCTACTATTCTTTCAAATCTTCTACTCTAATAAACTTTTGCCTACTGTTCATTTTGTGTCCACCTCTTCATTCTTCCAAGTGGCAAGTCAATGAATCCCGGGTCCTGAGGTAAAAAATCTTGCAACAATACCAGAAAAGGAACAAAAACTGTGTTGATATTAACTAACAATAATAAAATAATATGAAAACATTTTTTGATGTAATTTATACCTTATTTTTGAGAGATTCAGCCTCAGATCACAGAAAAAATAAATGAAATTTTAAAAAATGTATACATATATAATAAATGTGAACGTATGCTTTTATCATTAAAAAAATACAAATTAAAATAACACCACATTTTTGTACCTGTCATATTGGTGAAGGCTGAAAATTTGATATATAAAGGGTTAATGAGGGAGTGCCTGGGTGGCTCAATCAATTAAGCCTCTGACTCTTGGTTTCAGCTCAGGTCAGGATCTCACAGTCAGTTCAAGCCCCAGCATTGGGCTCTGCACTGAAAGCATGGAGCCTGCTTGGCATTTCTTTCTCCCTTTCTCTTTGCCCTCCCAGCTTGCTCTCTCTCTCTCTCTCTCAAAAAATAAATAAACATTTAAAAATTTAATTAATAAAGGATTAATGAGGATAAGCAGATGGAACTAACCAAAGTTAAACAGTGTAAACTGGCAAAAAAAATTTGTAGGACTATTGACAATATTATCACATTTAATTTTTTATTTTTCTGTAATGTTTATTTTTGAGAGAGAGAGAGAGACAGAGTGCAAGTAGGGGAGGGGCAGAGAGTGAGGGAGACACAGAATCTGAAGAAGGCTCCAGGCTCTGAACTGTCAGCACAGCTGAACACAGTTTGAACTCAAACAAACACAGTTTGAACTCAAAAACTGTGAGATCATGACCTGAACCAAAGTCAGATGCTTAACTGACTGAACCACCCAGGTGCTCCTTTATCACATTTTAAACATACATTTTCACCCAGAAATTTTACTTCTAAAATATATACATGTATGTGTATATTATATATTATTATTGTACTGTGTGTAAATGCTATATATTAGATATATATATTATATTATATATATTATATTATATATACTATAATATACATATATATACATAATTTGGAAGGGGATAGTGAAAACAAATCATCAAACTAGAAAGAACCTAAATAGACAGTATCATCAATTTGAGACTGGCTGGAAATTGTAACAAATCTATACAGTGGACTCTGATAGGACTAGAATGACCCCTGTGTTCACTCTCTGGTCATTCAAGCATGTGCAGTGGAGAAGGGCAAAGTAGGGAGTGGAGCAGTTGAAAGCAAGAAGGGACCGTGGCTACCATCAGGAGGGTTTGTGTTGGGCAGTTTCACCAGCTTTACCAGAACACCCTGATCAGGGTAGACCAGGAAAAAGAATGATATTACCAGAAGTGAGTGAGCACTGAGCACTGAGTATGCAAAAAGAATAGCTATGCATCACAGTGCAGGCTAAAGGTCCCATGCAGTATCAGTCTTGTTTTCATAGTGAGAGCTGGTCCACATTTGCTGAGGTACACTGAGACCCTGGTGGGGAAACATGTCCAGGTTTGCAGAAGAGTGTCTCAGCCTGTCCCACAAGACTACCACAAGGTCTTCTGAGAAAGAAATAGCAATTTGGGCACGGCTTAGCAGTAAAGACTTGTCTCTGCTCCACTGGCATCAGCAAGCATAGCTTAACTTTGGGCTGGAGGATTCACTTCCTAGATAAGTCACACACATGGCAACCAAGTTGGTGTTGCTGACTGGGAGTTCAGCCAGCAACTGAGAGCCATGGGCTTTAGGTCCTGTCCAGATAGTTCTTCCCTTAATGCATGGTACTCAGTTCCAAAAGAGACTGTCTCAAGAGACAGGAAGTGGGAATTGCCAGATTCTTAAGACCTGGACCTGGAAATTAGTCCAGCATCACCTCAGCTGTATGCTATTGGTCAGAGAGACTAGATCCCAGGGAAAGGACACAGACTCCACCTCTCAAAGGGAGAAACGAGGGCGCCTGGGTGGCTCAGTCAGTTGCGCACCTGACTTAGGCCCAGGTCATGATCTCATGGCTTGTGAGTTTGAGCCCCACACTAGGCTTTGCACTGATAGCGTGGAGCCTGCTTTGATTCTATGTCTCCCTCTCTCTGCCACTTCCCTGCTCACGCTCTCTCTCAAAATAAATAAACATTAAAAAAATTTTTTTTTAATTTTTTAACATTTATTTATTATTAAGAGACAGAGCGTGAATAGGGGAGGGTCAGAGAGAGAGGGACACACAGAATCTGAAGCAGGCTCCAGGCTCTGAGCTGTCAGCACAGAGCCCGACACGGGGCTTGAACTCACAAACTGTGAGATCATGACCTGAGCCGAAGTCGGACGCTTAACCGACTGAGCCACCCAGGTGCCCCACATTAAAAAAATTTTTTAAAGAGAGAAATGATAAAGACTTTGGAAGCTATGTTTTAAAACTGCCACATTATGGGACGCCTGGGTGGCTCAGTCAGTTAAGCATCCAACTTTGGCTCAGGTCATGATCTCACCGTTCATGAGTTCGAGCCCTACATCAGGCTCTGTGCTGACAGCCTGCTTCGGATTCTGTGTCTCCCTCTCTCTCTGTCCTGCTCTCAAAAATAAACAAGCATTAAAATAAAATAAATTTTTAAAATAAAACTGCCACATCAGGTTAAAGGAAATCAGTTTGTTATTTATGGATCCTCTAAAAAGCCTTGAGGGTTTAAATGCAGAGAACGTATTACGTATGACCACCTGACTTACCATGTGTAATATCTGGCATCACATTACATTGTCTCTTATACCTTAGTTAAGCCAAGATCAGACCATATTCCATATCAGAATTTCCTGACCCATCCCTCACCTCAACCTGTTTTTGGTTAAAACTCAGCTCCTATAGAAGAGCACTTGACTGAAAAGGATTTGGTCTCTTTTTGATGCGGTATTATCAGCTGAATGTCAGCTTTGGATAGCCATATGGTAACATTTAAAGCTCTGGCACGGGGGAGGGGGGTGCCTGGGTGGCTTAGTCGGTTAAGCGGCCGACTTTGGCTCAGGTCATGATCTCACGGTCTGTGAGTTCGAGCCCCGCGTCAGGATCTGTGCTGACAGCTCAGAGCCTGGAGCCTGTTTCAGATTCTGTGTCTCCCTCTCTCTGACCCTCCCCCGTTCATGCTCTGTCTCTGTCTCTGTCTCAAACATAAATAAACGTTAAAAAAAATAAATAAATAAAATAAATAAAGCTCTGGCTTGTGGCACCTAGCTGGATCAGTCAGTAGAGCATGAGACTCTTGATTACAGGGTCTTGAGTTCAAGCCCCATGTCAGATGTGAAGTTTACTTAAAAACAAACAAGAAAACATCCAGGGCATCTAGGTGGCTCAGTCTGTTGAGCCTCACACTCTTGATTTTGGCTCGGGTCATGATCACCAGGGTCATGGGATTAAGCCCCAAGCTGGGCTCTGCATTGAGTGTGGAACCTAGGATTCTCTCTCTCTCACCCTCTGCCCCACTCTAAAAAAAAAAAAAAGAAAAGAAAAAAAAAGAAAAGAAAAAGAAATCTTTAAAAATAAATAAATAAAAATGGAATAGAATTTAATTATGACTACCCTGAGATCCTAGGGTAAAGAATACAGAAGAAGCTGTTTTTCAATATTTAAGTGGATGGAGACAGTATGAATAATTTCTAACATGAGTCTTGAACTAGAAATAACTTCTATTTACATATTTTAGTATTAAACTTTCTAATACATTAATCCATCATCCAAGTTATGTACCATGCATATGTACTTAAAAAAAATATTTCAGCAAGTTCCTTGACCTTTGAAGTCATTCTTTGAAGAATCTAAGTTCATAAACTATTCCTTAAAGAGTTGCAAAAAATTTCTTGAAACATTGCATGAAATTAGTTTTCAGAAATGTAGTATTTGTATAGTTTGGTTTCCTGTCTAAACAGGCTACATTTAACAAATATGTAACTTTTTGTATTAAAATTTTAATGTCAGTCTTCAGGAAACCAACCTTCTTCTTAATAATTTTGAGATAGAGGGGTGCCTGGGTGGCTCAGTCGGTTAAGCCTGCAACTCCTGGTTTCAGCTAACGTCATGTTCTCAGGGTGCGTGAGAATTCAGGCGCTGCATGGGACTCTGTGGTGACAGTGCAAGCCTGCCTAGGATTCTCTCTCCCTCTCTCTCAAAATAAATAAACAACAAAAAAAATAATCTTGAGATGGAGAAGTTATTGCAACATTTAACTATATTTGGGAGAGGTCGGCAATAACATGTGTTATCTTTTAAATGGTTTGAGGTTAGGTATTTTTTTTTTTTAACGTTTATTTTTGAGACAGAGAGAGACAGAGCATGAACGGGGGAGTGTCAGAGAGAGGGAGACACAGAATCTGAAACAGGCTCCAGGCTCTGAGCTGTCAGCACAGAGCCCGAGACGGGGCTCGAACTCACTGACCCCGAAATCATGACCTGAGCTGAAGTCAGCCGCTCAACCGACTGAGCCACCCAGGCGCCCCAGGTACGTTTTTTTAAAGTACAGGTTATTTTTGTTTTTAGTATTAGTTGACCAATAGAAAACAATATGTACCATAAGTAAATATTTTATGTAAAATTTTATAGGCATTTTCAATGCGTTACAAATAATGCTATTGGTTCCCTAAGGTTATTTTCCCTTATCATTTCAATAATGCATACATATTGAGTTAACATGAAACAAAATTTTAATATTTGGCTCTTATAAGACCTTTTAGGTCCCTCAAAATTAAGGAAGATGTGGGGCGCCTGGGTGGCGCAGTCGGTTAAGCGTCCGACTTCAGCCAGGTCACGATCTCGCGGTCCGTGAGTTCGAGCCCCGCGTCGGGCTCTGTGCTGACTGCTCAGAGCCTGGAGCCTGTTTCCGATTCTGTGTCTCCCTCTCTCTCTGTCCCTCCCCCGTTCATGCTCTGTCTCTCTCTGTCCCAAAAAATAAATAAACGTTGAAAAAAAAATTAAAAAAAAAAAATTAAGGAAGATGTTATGGAATCTTATAATTCCAACCTGCCCAATGTAACGAATTAATTATTCGGCCCCCGTTCCACTACATTTCTTCCACTGCACTGGAAGAAACGCAGTACAGAGAAACCTAGCACCTCTGAGCAGTTTCAATCATTCCATAAATATGCAGGCACGCACTTCTCCATTAGCCAGGCCTTTTATTACCCTTTTTGGGGCACCCTTGCCTGCTGATAAAGACATTCGTAAACTTCAGCCGTTCTCCACCCGTTTCTGTCTAGCCCACAAAAGCAAGGACCCCACACAATTACCGGCCCAAAGCTTGGGCATTGCCTTTCCCCACCTAATTACAAGCCCCAGCGCAACCGCGGCAACTTCAGAGGCAGCCTGCGCAGGCCTGGCTCAACCAGCCCTCACTCACGTGGCCGCGCGGGCCCAATGACCGAGGCCCACGCTTTCCAGACGGCCGCATGCGCTCACAGAGCAGAGCGCGCGCTGCGCCCCGCCCAGGCCTCAAAGTGCTCCAGCGTTAATCCTCCCATGAGGTCCCGATCGCCTGAGTTTCGGGTTCCTACCAATGGTTGTTTCCGAACTCGGTCTCGGCAGCATGCCCTGATCGGCTTGCTCTGGAGGCGGGGACAGGACTCATTTGAGCCTAGGACCACTTCCTGAGGCTCAACGCAGGAAGTTACCTGATCTCGCTGGAGTCCTGTAGAGAAAGTGCTGTCAGCTGCAGTGGTGGCGGCGAGAACTGGAGGTGGGTCGGGAGACTGGCCGTTCGGTCTCGCTGAAGCTAAGGGCCCGTTTCCATCGTGGCACCACGGCCCTCTCCTCCAGCCTCGAGCCCGGCGCGGATGCCGGGGGGACTCCTTCAGGCACCTTGACGCCGTTGCGAGGGCCACCTACCTGGGCATCGCCTGGGTCTCCAGCCAGGGGACTGGCTCCTGGGTTCAGTACTCGGGGCCACTGTAAGAAGTGCCCTTATCGCCCCTCGCTTTGTCCTCCTCCCTGAACCATCGAGGCCCTGGTCCAGAGCGACAGCCTTGGACCCGGGGCTAGGAGGATCCAAGACGCTCAGTCCCGGCACCCCACAGACGGGGCTTTGCATCGTCTCTGATATGTCACCCACCATCTCCCACAAGGACAACAGTCGGCAACGACGCCCAGGGACTTTCAACCACTCTCTGGATATGAAGAGCGGTCCTCTGCCGCCAGGCGGCTGGGAGGACAGCCATCCGGAATTGGTGGGTGGGGAAGGGGACAAAGAAGCTCTTTTGCGGGATACCGGCACTGGTGACTTCTCAAAACCCCCACGGAGCTGCCGGGCGGAATTAAGCAGCATTTTGCTGTTGCTTTTTCTTTACGTGCTTCAGGGCATTCCACTGGGCCTGGCAGGAAGCATCCCACTCATTTTGCAGAGCAAAAATGTTAGCTATACAGATCAAGCTTTCTTCAGTTTCGTCTTTTGGCCCTTCAGTCTCAAATTGCTCTGGGCCCCGTTGGTTGATGCAGTTTACTTTAGGAACTTTGGTCGTCGCAAATCTTGGCTTGTCCCTACACAGTATATACTGGGACTGTTCATGATATATTTGTCCACTCAGGTGGACCATTTGCTCGGAAACACTGATGGCAGAACCCCAGATGTGATTGCTCTCACTGTGACATTCTTTTTGTTTGAATTCCTGGCCGCCACTCAGGACATCGCTGTGGATGGTTGGGCGTTAACTATGTTATCCCGGGAAAACGTGGGTTATGCTTCCACTTGCAATTCAGTGGGCCAGACAGCGGGCTACTTTTTGGGCAATGTTTTGTTTTTGGCCCTTGAGTCTGCCGACTTTTGTAACAAATATTTGCGCTTTCAGCCTCAACCCAGGGGAATCGTTACTCTTTCAGGTAGTGTATTTAAAACTATTACGCGGTGAGGATTATTTTACGTTTACGAATCCTTTTGACAGAGGGTGTGACGTTGAAGGGAATCTCATAATTTAATTTACTGGAGATGATTTGGGGGGAGATTACCCGAGGTTAAGTTTTCTACTAAAATGAGCTTGAGCCAGAATGACTACATCAGAGCAGTCATAATGGATGAATACTGGGCAATGAGCAGGGAGAGGTAGCTCATCCCAATAACATCGTTGTGTAATGGCAAACAAAACTCTCAAGCCTAGGGAGCTGCTGACACTTGACTAACACACAGATGCACATTTTTTTTAAAGTTTGGCTAGTGTGAAGGCATGAATCCAGCCTGATTCCTGTGGTTCACATTTCCCTTTTCTCTTTTGTTGGATTGAGATTTCTAGTTCCTTGCTTTCTGGTTCATTTCTGCCTCTACTCTTATACCAAGAGCCCTCTTCTAGCCTTCTGGTGAATAGAATAGGGTTAATTTATTCATCATTAATGAGTTGGCTGAGTGACAGAGTTCTGAGGGCCTCCTGTGAATTAAGCAGAGTCCAACCCACAGAGATGGGAGAAGTGAACATTTAAGGGGAGCTCAGGGTTGCCAGCCACTAACTGCTTGTGAGAGTCAGGATTCAAACTGCAGCTTAACAGTTGACCCTGTTGAATTATAAGCTTCCATGAGGTGGATAAGTGGAATTCTGGAATGCACAACACCAGGTGTGGAGACTGGGTTTGGGAGATGAGAGAAAAGTTGTGACCTAATTAGTAAGATTTTTTTTTTGAATTGCTAATAAGAGTTTGAAGTTTATTCAGTAAGCAATTTTGTGTAAGTTCTACAAAATTTCCCTATTTCTTCATGAGTAAAATACATGTCCCTGGAAAGTTTTCTTTTCTTTTCTTTTCTTTTCTTTTCTTTTCTTTTCTTTTCTTTTCTTTTCCCTTCTCTTTTCCTTTCTTTTCTCTTTCATTTTTTTTTAAAGCTGTCCTAACAATTAGGAAACAGAAGTAAAATTATCAATAGTAGGAATAACCAACATCAGGAATATGGTATTACCAGAATTCCTCATTCTGGTAATGATGACGGATTTCAGAGATTCTCTTGAGATTTAAGCAGTTAAACTTTCTCTCATCTTCCCAGTACTAACTTAGAGATTCCTAACAGTGGAAATGTCAGGGGTAATTGTGTGGTGAGGGAAGTGTAAGGGTTGTGTAATAAATTTAGGGAGTGTGGAGGATGGAGGGATTCACAACTGCACTACTCATCTCTTGAAATCTTACACACTCCCTCTGTACCCATAGGCCCTATAAAGGACCCTCTTTTCTTTTTTTTTTAACATGTATTTATTTATTTATTTAGACAGAGTGTGAGCAGGGGGAGGGGCAGAGAGAGGGAGACCTAGAATCTGAAGCAGGTTCCAGGCTCTGAGCTGTCAGCACAGAGCCTGACGTGGGGCTTGAAGTCACAAACCTTGAGATTATGACCTGAGCTGAAGCTGGACACCTAACAGACTGAGCCAACCAGGTGCCCCAGGGACCCCTTTTCTACCTCCTCAATTTGCGAGTGAGCTACTACTACTGATGAAATGATCATTATACTTTTTCTTAGTTGGTTTGAGGCCAAAAATGGTTGAGAGATATTGCTTTGAGCTTAAACAGATTTGTCTCCAAGTGTTCTGGAGTCCCGCTTCTGCTCTCTGGATAATTCTCTGCCTAGAAATACTTTATGAGTCCATTGTATTAGCACCTTACTGCCTTTTGTGCATCATTTCATTTGGTACTGGGACTGTTCATGTCATCAGGAAGGACTAATGAAATGATGTGTTACTTAACATGGAAAAGCCTCAGAAGAGAAATCAAGATTTTAGAGGCTGTGGAAAATAAATTACTAACTAGGCAAATTAGTGCTTTTAAGTATAAGAGTGGTTGATAAAACATCATTCCAGGAATGCCATTATGCATTCAGGAGCCATGTTAATTTTATCTTTTCTTGGCCACAACTCTTCCGCAATGGGAAGATCAGAATTGTGCTGCCATTGGATTTTTTATTTACACTGATTTGTTATTTTGAATAGCGGTTTGTTCTGTGGAATTTGAACTTTGATATCCAGAAAATTGTAAAAATAGCTTACTTTTTTTTTTAATTTTTTTTTAACGTTTATTTATTTTTGAGACAGAGAGAGACAGAGCATGAATGGGGGAGGGTCAGAGAGAGAGGGAGACACAGAATCCGAAACAGGCTCCAGGCTCTAAGTGGTCAGCACAGAGCCCGACGCGGGGCTCGAGCTCACGGACCGGGAGATCATGACCTGAGCCGAAGTCCGACTGAGCCACCCAGGCGCCCTGCTTACTTTTTAATTTAACGTTTTCTGTCTGTAGTAGAAGACGTGTTTAGTTCAAACACTTAAGAGTTAAAGTGTTAAGAGTTAAGAGTTGAAGAGTTTTCATTCACTTTTTTATTATTGTACATATCATATTTATAGTTTTGATCTTTCTGGAATGTAGTAGCAGTATAACTAAAAAAAAAAATGTGTTTTTTTGGAATTTTAAGAGCATAGAAGGAATCCTGAAGGAAATAAAATTGCTTAGTTATTAAAAGAAGAGCCAAACACTGAGGCAGATGTTTAGAAAAATCAGATAATTACAAGGAGGCATAATTATTTTTTAGAATTTTAAAATACATTCTCTGATTAAGACTTTGTTTTGAGTTACAGATAAATAGAAATGGAATATATTGAGAAAATCCAGTTTTTGCCATTTAGAAAGCAGCAATCTAAATAATAAATTTAGAACATGAAGGATAAGATGAGAATGGAATCCTTTGGAAACAAAGACTTGATTATGCAGAGGTTGGCTTTTTGGCCCCTTCAGGGATCCAAGGCAGTCCTGAACTCAGAAGTGAGCTTTTACTGTCCTGCCCTGTTTGGTTTTCAAGGATTTGGGGGATCCAAAAGAGACATCCTTTTAAGTTAGAACAGATGATGAAAGTAACCCAGAAAAACACGGGGATTGGAACATAGTTTTATGACTTGAAAAGATTGTATATTTTAATTTCTTCTCTTTCTTTTTTTTTTTTTTTTTTTGTAATTTAGATTCTGATTTGTATTTGTGGAAACTGATATTTTTAATTGAGGTAAAATTGTTATATAATAATATTAGTTTCAGGTGTACAGCATAATTCAATTTTTGTATGTACTACACAGTGTTCAACAGTAAATCTAGTTACCATCTCAATTCATTCCTATAGATAAAGAAACTAGGTCAAGCGCCTAGTTGGAGGTAGAGATACAGGATTCCCCCCACTATCTGAACATAGAGCATTCTTAGGAAACTTGAAAGCCAAATCGTGTAAAGCAGAGTATCCACACTTTCTTTTACAAAAGACTTAACTAGTGTCTTTCTTATAGTTGTTAGGAAACTAGGAAGAAACCTCAGGAAAAACCTTAAAACCTAAACACAATTTGTGCTGATTGGGCTCTTCTACTAGAGAAAAGTAGCACTCTGACTGCTGATGTCTAAAAACATCAGCCCAATCAGCCCTCTTCTGGAACGTCTGATGGTCTAGAAATGACAGATTAAAATTTTTTTGTTTTTTTAAGTAACGTGTAGCATTTATTCACTCAGTGCCTATTTGGTGCTAGCGATATGATAGGTGTTAAAATTTGATGAATAAGACCTGGAAATTCTCTGCTCCCAGGGAATTTGTAATGGGAATTTACAAACCAAAATGATGGACAGTGGAAGTGAATCAAGTGAGTTGGTACAGGATGTATGGTTTGGAGGGGAGAGTGGTAACCTGAAAAACTCATGCCCATGTAAAGATGCAAGTTTCAATTTCAATAAACTCTTGTCTTGTGGCAATAGGATCCTACAATTGCTGGATCTTATCAGTGTTCAGAGAAACTAGAAATCCCTTTTTTATTTTGTCATTTAAAAAATGATTAATTAGATTCATATGAATTCTGTCTTTAGGCCAGATCCAATCTGTGAACTGGTAGTTGCAACCCATTCCTCTAGAAGCAGTGGTAACAACAATGAATAGAAGAAGTGTTTGGGATAGGGAGCAAGGTATTTGAGTTTGGGCAGGAAGCAGATTAGTCTGATACTGGAGAAGAGAGCTAAACACATTTAGAGCTTATGGATTGGTTTGTCTATAGGTAGGTATGCGCAGAGGAGTCAATCAGAAAAAATAAAGGAAATGTTTTGAAAAAAATGATGCTGAAAGAAAACTAATCAAACTGGCAATGAATATAGTTAAAACAGTATTTGTAAAATACTCCTTTGAACTAGAAGTGAGTAGGACCAATTAATTCTTACTTAGTGACAAATTTCTTTGCTTTCTGAAACAGGACTCATTAATATATTTTGTGTGACTAGAAATGCTATTTAGAATGTGGACAGGACCAACTCACCCACTTCTAGATAGACCAGTTATTTTTAAATAGGCTGTAGTACATTCTTTAGCATATATATCTAGACTTAAAATATTTTCCTGCATTTTCAAAAGATAAAACTGTGGAGGTGGAGAACAGATAGGCAGTTGCTAGGGATGGTGGGTGAGGAAAAGGTGACTATAAGTGAGTGACAGCATGAGGGAGTTTTGGGGAGTGATAGAAATGTTCCATATCTTGATTATGGTGGTAGTGATTTAAAGTTTATAGAACTGTACACCAAAAAATGTTAGGTTTACTGTATAATCATTTAAAAAGTAATATTTATGGGCACCTGGGTGGCTCAGTCCGTTAAGGCATTGGACTTCGGCTCAGGTCACAGATCTCATGGTTCGTGAGTTTTAAGTCCCACGTTGGGCTCTGTGCAGACAGCTCAGGGCCTGGAGCCTGCTTCAGATTCTGTGTGTCCCTATCTCTCTGCCCTTCCCTGCTCGCACTCTGTCTCTTTTCAAAAATAAATAAGCATTAAAAAAACTAAAAAGTGGGGCGCCTGGGTGGCGCAGTCGGTTAAGCGTCCGACTTCAGCCAGGTCACAATCTCGCGGTCCGTGAGTTCGAGCCCCGCGTCAGGCTCTGGGCTGATGGCTCAGAGCCTGGAGCCTGTTTCCGATTCTGTGTCTCCCTCTCTCTCTGCCCCTCCCCCGTTCATGCTCTGTCTCTCTCTGTCCCAAAAATAAATAAACGTTGAAAAAAAAATTAAAAAAAAAAATTAAAAAGTAATATTTATAAAAAGTAAAAAAAAAAAAAAAAATCCTTGAGATTAGTCCCTTTTTGCCTTGAATGGAACACGTCCATAAATCTGATGGATCATACATCTCCATACACACAAATTGAGCAGATTTGAACTTATTTTCTTTTTTTTTTTTTTTTTTTAATTTTTTTTTCAACGTTTATTTATTTTTGGGACAGAGAGAGACAGCATGAACGGGGGAGGGGCAGAGAGAGAGGGAGACACAGAATCGGAAACAGGCTCCAGGCTCTGAGCCATCAGCCCAGAGCCCGACACGGGGCTCGAACTCACAGACCGCGAGATCGTGACCTGGCTGAAGTCGGACGCCTAACCGACTGCGCCACCCAGGCGCCCCTTGAACTTATTTTCAAATGTTAGGATGCTAGTAATAAAGTGACATAAGTGGAGGAACACTGGAGATAGTAGATTCAGGAGGGATTAGATATTAAAAACCGGAGCCCACACCCCAGAAAGGTCTTACGAGCCTTTTTTCTTTTTAAAACAAGGCAAAGCTGTGCTTTTTTTGTTCAGTAAAGAATTCTGGGATTGATTTTGTATGGAAAAGTCAATTTAGAAAATACACTCTAAACCAAAAAAATATTTGATTTTATTTGGCATATATTTTACTCTGAATTTCACTTCTGATTTTATTGAAATTTATGTAGAGACCAATTGAATTAGTCTTTACTATAAATTTATTAATGAAAGAATCATAGAACCTCACTAATTACTGGCAGTTTCCTACCTTCATTTAGTGTTCCTGAAAAGTATAATTTGAGAAAGCAAAAGAGACTTACCTTATAAAAGATGTTCTTTTCCTAGAAAATGAAAAAAAATATATATATAAAGCCCCCTATTTCACCTGGTTTTTTGTTTGTTTTTTAAAGACACAATCTTGGGTAAATCTGGCATTTTATACATGATCTTTCTTTAGTTTTTTTTTAATGATTTTGTTTTTAAGTAATCTCTACACCCAATGTGGGACTCAAACTCACAACCCTGAAATCAAGAGTCACATGCTCTACCAAATGAGCCAGGCAGGTACCTCTGTACATGTTCTTTAATTTCATTCTTTTAAAAAATTCATATCCTTTAATTTGGGCTTTTTATTTTACATTGTATATACTATATTAGTATAGGAGGTCACAAGAATAAAATTTATACATGAGTGTGCATGCTGTAACTTTAAAGAATGGGGTACATATTCAAAAAGCAAGATATTAGTTACCTTCCACCATTTCTATTCCTTGGTTTGGTGTTATCTATTATTATTATTTTTTAAATTTCATTCTTTCCCTTCACTTTTGAACACAGTCCTTACTGGCTGAAGTCCAATGGTGATCAATTAAAACTACAGAATAAGTGATTTCAACATACCTAAAGACTTTTTTGATTGCTTTATATTATCTTGCATTTGAGACCTATATTTCTTATTCCTACCCCAGTTTTATAATTTTTGCTTCCTTAAAAAAACAAAAAAGAAAGAATCTTTGTGTTCTTAAATTTCCCATTTAAAAAAAATTTTTAATTTTAAAATAATTATAGATTCACAGTAGGTTGCAAAGAAATGTTTAAGGAAATCCCATGCACCCTTCCCTAGCCTCTTCCATTAACATCTTACATAACTACAGTACAATCTCAAAACCAAGAAATTGACATTGGTGCAATCCATACCACTATTCAGATTTTACCAATTATACATGTACTCATTTGTGTTTGCTTTTATGTGTGTGCACGTGAGTAGCTCTGTGTAATTTCATCATGTGTAGCCTTGCATCACCACCATCACCACAATGAAGATACTCAAATATACCATCACAAGACTCCTTTGTGTTGCCTGTTTATAGCTATACCCATTTCCTCCTCTCCATCCCTAACCCCTGGAAGCTACTAATCTGTTTTCCATCTTTATAACTATGTTATTTCAGAAATGTTATGCAAATGAAATCATTTGATACATGTTCTTTGGAGATTAGCTCTCTTCACTTAGCATAATTTCTTTGAGGTTCATCCAGATTGGTGCGTGTATCAGTGATCTGTTGCTTTTTATTGGTGAGAAGTATTCCATTTGTTAGACATACCATGGTTTATTTCACCACTCATCCATTGAAGGGGATTTGAGTAGTTTCCAGTTTGGGGCTATTTTTATGTGAAAATAAGTCTTCATGACTCTGAGATGAATGCCCACATATGCAAACGCTGGTTTCTGGTAAGTCCATTTTTATTTCGAAAGAAAGTGTCAATTTTTTTTCCAGATTGGCATGGATACACCATTTTGTCTTCCTACCAGAAATATATGAATGATTCTGTTTCTCTATCCTTGTCAGCATTTGATGTTATCATTATTTTTAATTTAAGCTATTCGAATGTACTCTGCATCTCATGTGGTAGTTTGGAATGTTCGTTGTCTACTGTTTTATAAATGTCTAAATTCAGCTTACAAAAAATGATTTACGGGTGTCAAGATACAGGTTAAACAAAAGCTGAATGCAAGAACCTATCATAGCATCAGAGTAGAGATATATGTATATGTGTAAAATAGATTTTGTGCCTGACCAGAACATATTTTAAAAAATTAAAAGAGTGATTCACTTCCATCCATTCAGTGATAGAGGCCCAGAGTTAGCATGAGATGGGAGCATTGAATCTATTGGCTTCTCAGCCTCAGCCTTGAACCTTGGGCTGAGTTTGAGCCCAAATGTTGGGACAAGATGGCTCAAAATAGCAAGATAGCTGCTTAATCCAATGCTTGATTGGATCTCTTCTACCCCAGAGGAAAATCTAATACTGGAGTTAATGAAAAGGTATGTGATCTCAAACATGGCTTCATTTTCCTAATGGGTTAGGAAAACTAAGGGATTAGGAAGGTTTCAAAATCTGCTTTGTATTTTGAGTTTTGCATTACATTGCTGTCTTTTAAAAAGCCTAATCCCCAAATCAGATATGACTATATTGTATAATCAAATAATATTTTCTGGGAGGGCTCTACGACAGCATGGATATTTTGAGCAAATGTTTCAGAGAGAGATTTGTGGCATAGAAAGGTCAGTTTCCGCTAAGAATCAGGTGGTGACCCAGGGCCAAATACACTATTTCTATTTCAGTTTCCTGCCCTGTGAAAATGAGAGCATTGGACTGGATAATGGGTGTCTATAGTCCCTTCATGCTCTAACGTGTGAAATAGAGAGCTGTGCCAAAAGCAAGAAGGTGAAAGGAAGGCCTGACATTTAGAACAAAGTTGAAGTTTTGCTTTCCTGTCACTGACTTCTGAAGGACTTAAGTTAACTTCCATAGTATGAGAGTTGGAGAATCTCATCTGAGACAAGGATGGTTGTATCAGACAATATTACTTAATTCTTCTATTTCTTCTGATGGTGGCAGAGTGAATCTACACCTAGTCCTAAATTGTCTGGAGACCTAGTCCAAAGCCTTGAAAATGTAAAAGCTTTTGAAGTCTGATATTTTATCTCAAAAATTCTTGGAAATTTTGCCATCCTTGGTTTTTTTGTTTTTTTTTGTTTTTGTTTTTTGTTTTTGTTTTTTTTTTTTTCCATTGAAAAGGCTTTCCTTTAGAGGCGCCTAGGTGGCTCAGGCGGTTGAGCATCTGAATTCAGCTCAGGGCATGATCTCACAGTTTGTGGGTTCGACCCCACATTGGGCTCGTGGCTGTCAGCCTGTCAGCACAGAGCCCCCCTTCAGAATCCTCTGTCCCTTTCTCTCTCTGCCCCTTCTCCACTTTCTCTCTCTTTCTCTCAAAAACAAAAAAAAGGCTTCCCTCTAAACTGTTGAGTAAAATGAATTATTTAGGAAGATGTACCATGTTTATTTATTCTGTGGCTTTGCATACCCTTTGCCATACTGCCATATGGGGAGATTGGAAGAGAGGACGGGGAATACAAGTAGCCAGATTAAAGGAGTATACTGAAGAATCTATGTTCCAGACTTCATGGACCTAAAATGGGTATCTTCTCAGGCATATCTGATTGATATGAAAGAGCCTAATTGCTGTAGATAGGTGTATCTGAGCATCTGGGTAGTAAAATGAGAGATATTATTGCTGTAGAATCAGATCTAGTTTAGACACACCTCTGGCACTTTGTGGACTGCGATCCTGTTTCATTGTGTATAAAGTGAGAATAAGGGGCGCCTGGGTGGCTCAGTCGGTTGAGCGTCCGACTTGGCTCAGGTTAAGATCTCGCAGTAGACGAGTTCTAGCCCTGCGTCAGGCTCTGTGCTGACAGCTCAGAGCCTGGAGCCTGCTTCTGATTCTGTGTCTCCCTCTTTCTCTGCATCTCCCCTGCTGATGCTCTATCTCTCTCTGTTTCAAAAATAAAGACAAACATTAAAAAAAAAAAATTTTTTTTTAAGTGAGAATAATACTACTTCTCTTGGAGAGCGACTTTAAGATTTATTGCACTCTCCTATGTTTTGCTTTGGCATAGTAGGCACTTATGTGCTAGGTATTTATATCCTTCTTGGTTACTGGTGAATTGGCACATGCTCTTAAATTTTGCATTTATGGGAATACTAGATAAGATTTAGTGTCCACTTCAGAATATTTTGTTTGTCCTATAGGTCTTTGCCCAAAAGTCATGTTTATGAAATATGAACATCAGCTTTGATATCTTAATCATACACACACACACACACACACACACACACATATATATGAATGAAATTTCAGTAATGAAATATTTAGATTATTTTTGGTAACAATATCTTTGCAATGGTTGGTATATCACTGTATGGATGTTCTCTAGCATCAAAGCAATGTTAATAAATAATAGCCTGTAGCCTAATGATAATTACTATTTATGGTAATTATGTTCATAAAACTTAATATATTTTCTGGCAGTGGCTAAGCCTCTTTTTCTGAGCTGTTGACTTCATTCTTCTCTCCATGTGAGCTATTGGGAAAGCCTTTGAATTAGGGCTCTGAAATGATATGTTCTCACTACTTCCTCCTTTCTATGTACTGTTATTTTATTTAGAGAGCACAAAGAAATTAGAAATAATCTTATCTGGGGGTCCTGGGTGGCTCAGTAGGTTAAGCGTCCAACTTACGCTCAGGTTGTGATCTTGTGGTTCTCGAGTTTGAGCCCCATGTCAGGCTGTGTACTAACAGCTCACAGCCTGGAGCCTGCTTCAGATTCTGTGACTCCCTCTCTGCCCATCCCCCACTTGTGCTCTGTCTCTCTCTCTCTTTGTCAAAAATAAATAAAAAACATTAGAAAAAGTAAATAAAATGGAAACCTTTGTGTTTAAGAATGTTTCATATTTTTCTTTTAACATCTAAAATTAATTATAAATTTCTCATGGTGGAAAAAAGAATTGACTCCAAAAAACAAATTTCCATGTATGTTTAAAGACTTAGTTTCTTTAATTTGCATAATTTGAATAGCATTGTGGAGACTGAATAATTAGCCAATTCTAGTGGATTCTTATTTCAACATTAACTTTTAAAAAAAATCTTTGTGCAGGCAGTGTGAAATAATTGAAAGAGTATGAAACTCCAATTCAGAAGATTTAGGTTCAAATTCTGCCTCTTAATTATTTGAGCTTTGGCAAAGATTTAAATATTCTGAGCTTCTTTTCCTCATGTGTACCCACATAATAATAATACCTGCTTTGCTTGTCTCACATGTTTGCTGTGAAAATCAAATGAGATAACAAAGAAAGAAGCATTTAAGTAATAGGGTGAGGGACGCCTGGGTGGCTTAGTCAGTAGAGCAGGAGACTCTTGATCTTAGAGTTGTAAGTTTGAGCCCCACTGGTTCCACACTGTCAGTGCAGAGCCTGCTTGGGATTCTCTCTCTCACTCTCTCCCTGTGCCCCTCCCCTGCTTGCTGTCTTTCTCTCTCTCAAAAATGAATTTAAATAATAAATAAATCTTTAAAAAAATGGTAAGGTGAAATTGGTCTAAATTTCTATATGCCTGGGGTGCCTGGGTGGCTCAGTCGGTGAAGCTTCCGACTTCAGGCTCAGGTCTTGAACTCACAGTCAGTGAGTTCGAGCCCCACATTGGGCTCTGTGCTGACAGCCCAAAGCCCGGAGCCTACTTCAGATTCTCTCTCTCTCTCTTTCTCTCTCTCTGTCTCTCTCTCTGTCTCTTTGCCTCTACCCCACTTGCACTCTGTCTCTGTCTCTCTCAAAAATAATTAAACATTTAAAAAATTTAAAAAAAGATACATAGGTAAAATGCTTAGCACATTTGTGACACATGTGCACTTAATAAATGGTGCCTCTAATACTACTATTACTTTTAATTATTATGCAGAAGCTTCCAGAAATTATTCATTCCCTGTGCTTAATTTGTTAAAAAAAAAAATGGCTAATTGCCCAGCTGTCTTTCACTGAAACAACCCAAACAGTACTCTTCATTTGTCCCCATTGTGCATGTACAAGTAATGAGGAAATTCCTTCTGTATCACACTATTGAAGCCTATTTTCCTAAACAGATAAAAACATTAGAAAGTTTAAAAATAAAAGTTGGAAAATGTAAATGAGCATCTGTTGTCTAAGTTGTCACAATTCAATAAAGAACTGAAATGGCTTCTGTGCTTAAGTATGACTTATGGGAAAAGCATACAACTCGATCTAAGGGTTGTGAGTTTGAGCCCCACGTTGGGTGTAGAGATTAAATAAATAAACAAAAAAACTTAGAAAAAATAAGTATGACTGATGGATCATATGGTATACGAAAATCATTGGTCACCCCTAGCTCACACTTTCCTTGAAGAAAATGACATGATAGACTTTGGTTTCATTCAGCCCACAAATATCTGCATTCCATTTCTTTTTCCTTGTTAGACATTGCTGTTTATTTTGTCTATATAATATATGTTCAACAGAGCCAGGACTGTTTATCTGCTATGCTTGATATGTTTGTTGCCTTGAACACCTAAGTATTGGGTTTTGTTTTTGTTTTTTTTTTTATTTTTTTTAAAAATTTTTTTTCTCAACGTTTATTTATTTTTGGGACAGAGAGAGACAGAGCATGAACGGGGGAGGGGCAGAGAGAGAGGGAGACACAGAATTGGAAACAGGCTCCAGGCTCCGAGCCATCAGCCCAGAGCCTGACGTGGGGCTCGAACTCCCGGACCGCGAGATCGTGACCTGGCTGAAGTCGGACGCTTAACCGACTGCGCCACCCAGGCGCCCCTGTTTTTTTTTTTAAACATTTAATTGTTGGGGCTCCTGGGTGGCTCAGTCGGTTGAGCGTCTGACTTCAGCTCAGGTCATGATCTCACGGTTCATGAGTTTGAGCCCTGTGTCTGGCTCTGCAGACAGTTCAGGGCCTGGAGCCTGCTTCAGATTCTTTGTCTCCCTCTCACTCTGCTCCTCTCCCATTTGTGCTTTGTCTTTGTCTCTCTCTCAAAAATAAATATTAAAAAAAAAACCCACTTAATTGAAGTAAAGTTGTATACAGAATTATTTAGTATCAACGCAGATATGTCAGTTCAAAAGTTAGTTAACAGGAGTGCCAGTTGAGCGTCCAACCAGCTCACTTCACGATCTCATGAATTATGAGTTTGAGCCCCGCATGGGGCTCTGTGCTGACAACTCAAAAGCCTGGAACCTGTGCTTATTCTGTGTCTCCTTTCTCTCTGCCCCTCCCATGCTCACACTCTGTCTCTCTCTCTCTCTCTCTTAAAAATAAATAAACAAAAAAAGTTAATAGATTTTAACTTTTTAATTTCAGATTTCCTTTTTTTCTGGGGAACTGTATTTTTGATAACAACAACTCTAGTTGCCCTTCTGAAAAAAGAAAACAAAGAAGTATCAGTAGGAAAAGAAGAAACTCAAGGGATCACAGATACTTACAAGCTGCTTTTTGCAATTGTAAAAATGCCAGCAGTTCTGACCTTTTGCCTTCTGATTCTAACTGCAAAGGTAAGAGATTTATAGAGCAAAATTTACCACTCTGCTAGAATTACCAATATCATGGAATATTTCCTTTGCCTTTTCATATCGTAAGTCCCTTCCTGCTACTATTAGAATTTAACAATATAAAGCAGTATTTTCTGTTTATTAAATTTGTTTTAAAAGGCGTGATGATATAAAATGTAATTTCAAAGTAAGCTAACTCTCTTGGGATCTTGAAAAGAATTATACCAATTTGAAATACTTCTAATAGGGGCGCCTGGGTGGCGCAGTTGGTTGAGCGTCCGACTTCAGCCAGGTCACGATCTCGCGGTCCGTGAGTTCGAGCCCCGCGTCAGGCTCTGGGCTGATGGCTCAGAGCCTGGAGCCTGTTTCCGATTCTGTGTCTCCCTCTCTCTCTGCCCCTTCCCCATTCATGCTCTGTCTCTCTCTGTCCCAAAAATAAATAAACACTGAAAAAAAAAATTAAAAAAAAAAGAAATACTTACTAATAAATGTGAAATTTTATCTAATGAATGATATTATTGCTTGGCATGGAAATGAATGCCTTGAAAAAAATAATAGTTCACTACTGTTACAATGAACATACATTTAGTATCAAAAGTATTATAATTATTTACATAGAATGTGATCTACAAAGATATGGAAATATATAAGCATTAGAAATCTATTTAAAAATCAGTTGACTTATTTTTTTTAATGTTGGAAAGAAATATACCATAAATAAATGGGCATTTTGGTGACTTTTATTTTATTCTTTATGTTTTCTGTATTAAGATGTCCTAATTTTATAGTCCAAAAACATTTTTAAAGATATTATGCTAGAGGAAAGGTAAGTATATTTTGTTATAGTGAAATATTGGTAGTGTTAGAATTAATATTCCTAGAATCTGAAATCAGTTATAGGAGTTTCATATTACATATTTAAAGCTATCTACATAAACAGTTTATAGGTGTCTTTTGACACTCCTGAAGTAAAATCTGGAGCCTCATTGTTTTTGAAATAGTGAGGGTTACATTTTAAGGAAATGTAACCTAATAGGGAGGGTTACATTTTAAGGAAACATTGGGAAGTTTAAACTTAAGATTCAACTTTAGGAAATAATGAAAAGTTCAAGGAAGATATTATCTAATTACATCATTTAGAGATAATCATTGGTAACACTTTGGTATATTTTCTTCCAGCACTCTTTTTTCCATGTGTGTATACTTTACATATGTAAATATAATTAATGTTATAATCAACAAATTAATAATATAGATGTGTGTATATATATATATATGTATACACAAATATGCATGTAAATAAAAGGAATTGGATCATATAATATATATTTTTTATCTCATTTTTGTCTTATTACTCCATGTTCCTTATCATTAAATAATTTTTGAGGGGTGCCTGGGTGGCTCAGTTGGTTAAGCTTCCGACTTCGGCTCGGGTCATGATCTCATGGTTCATGAGGTCGAGTCCTGTGTCGGGCTCTGTGTTGACAACTCAGAGCCTGGAGCCTGCTTTGGATTCTGTGTCTCCCTCTCTCTCTGCCCTTCCCCACTCATGCTCTGTCTCTCTCAAAAATAAACATTAAAAAAAATTTAAAAACATTTATTTTGAAAACATACTTTTTTATACCTATGTAATTGTTATTGTATATCGATTTGCTGCAATTTACTCATTTTTCTGTTGTACATTTAATTTGCTTATTTTACTTTAATTTTTTAAAAATGTTTATTTTTGAGAGATCGCAAGCAGGGGAGGGGCAGAGAGAGAGGGGGACAGAGGATTCAAAGTGGGTTCTGTGCTGACAGCAGAGAGCCCAATGTGGGCCTCAAACTCACGAACTGTGAGATCGTGCCCTGAGCCCAAGTCAGGCACTGAACTGACTGAACCACCCAGGTGCCCCTAATTTGCTTACGTTTTTTAATTATAAAAATGCACTAGTGAATATTTTTGTGCATATACATTCTGAATATTTCCTTTCAGTAGATTCTTAAATAGGCAATTAGTGGATCAGTGAATATGATTGCTAAATTGCTTTTTAAAAGATTATAGTTATACTGTTGCCAGCAATGTATAAGAATCTTATGTCCCCCTTTTATTTTTTAAAAAAACTTTTTTTTTTTTATCTTTATTTATTTTGGGAAAGAGACAGAGTGTGAGCAGGGGAGGAGCTGAGGGGAGGGAGACACAGAATCAGAAGCAGGCTCCAGGCCCTGAGCTGTCAGCATAGAGCCCGACCTGGGGCTCCTACTCACGAACCGTGAGATCATGACCTGAGCAGAAGTCAGACGCATAACTGACTGAGCCACCCAGGCGCTCCTTATGTCCCGCTTTTAAAGTAAACCTGACCAAAAGTAACACCTCTTCTGACTTTTTTTTTTTTTTTTTAATTTTTTTCCACGTTTTTATTTATTTTTGGGACAGAGAGAGACAGAGCATGAACGGGGGAGGGGCAGAGAGAGAGGGAGACACAGAATCAGAAACAGGCTCCAGGCTCTGAGCCATCAGCCCAGAGCCCGACGCGGGGCTCGAACTCGTGGACCGCAAGATCGTGACCTGGCTGAAGTCGGACGCTTAACCGACTGCGCCACCCAGGCGCCCCTCACCTCTTCTGACTTTTAATGTCTTAGGATAGTTTTCTCTGCTTTTGAGTTTTATAATCATTGGAATATCCCATATGTATTATGTCTGGCTTCTGAATTCTTCCACTTAATGTGATATTTGTATAATTTATCCGTATTGCTATTTATCGCAACAGTTTGTTCATCTCATTGTTTATAATATTCCACTATATAAATATGCTACAATTTATTTATCCATTCTATCACCAAATATTTAGTTATTTCTACTTTTGGACCGTAGTTATTTCTACTTTTGGACTGTATTTTTATTAAAAATAAAAATAAAATATGAATATTCATAAAAAATATACATTACTTTTGGTGAACACGGATGCACATTTATGATAGGTAAATACCTAGGAATAGAATTGTGGGGTCACAAGAAATGCTTTAGTATATACTGCCAAACAGTTTTCTGAAGTGGTTGTTTCCACTTTTCCCTACCGCCAGTGGTGTAAGAGAGTTCCAGTTGCTTCACAGCCTTGAGAAGACATATTTTGTCCTTTCAAATCTAGCCTTTCTGGTGGGTGTGTAGTGGAATCCCATTTTGGTTATAATTTGCATTTCTCTGATGACTAAAGAAGTTGAGCATCTTTATATATGGTTATTGGCCATTTGAATATCCAGAGCTACCTTATTCTTTAAATTTGTAGAAGTTTTATATATGCTGGGTGTTTTGTTAGATATTTGTACTACAAATATCTCCTACTGTAGCACTTTTAAGATAGAGTAAATGTTGAAGTTAGTTTGTATATCTAATATTTACAAAGACAGTGGGTGAAATAGTGAAATCCTTTTCTGGAGTTAAGTGAAATTTCTTTGACCTTTAATTCTTCCATGGTGAAATTTGCCCTTTGGCTCCATTCCAAGAAGTTAAAGTGCATACTATTATAATTCCTTTAAAAAATGTTTTTTAGGGGGCGCCTGGGTGGCTCAGTTGGTTGAGTGTCTGACTTCGGCTCAGGTCATAATCTCACGGTTTGTGAGTTTGGGCCCTGCATCAGGCTCTGTGTTGACAGCTCAGAGGCTGGAGCCTGCTTCGGATTCTGTGTCTCCCTCTCTGCCCCTCCCCTACACGTGCTCTGTCTCTCTCTGCCTCTCAAAAATAAAGAAAACTAATAAAAAAAAAGTTTTTTAGTATTGATTCACACTTACTGAAAATTTGTTTATATAGTTGAAAGACTTCCCATATATCGTTACTCAAATCCTCTAATTGTTAACATTTAATTCCACTTTCTGTATTCTGTAGATTTGTGCTCTATCATATATTTCTTCTGAAATACTAATTTGTACATATTATGTGCCCCTTTATCCATAAATGCCTTGAGTATGTATTTCCTAAGAACAAAGGTTTTCTCTTCCAAGCCACAACTTAATTAAAAATTTAAAAAGTTTAGGGTGCCTGGGTGGCTCAGTTGGTTAAGCATCCAACTTGGGCTCAGGTCATGATTTCATGGTTCGTGAGTTTGAGCCCCGTATCAGGCTCTCTGCTCTCAGCACAGAGCCTTTTTGGATCCCCTGTCCCCCTCTGTTTCTGCCCCTCCCCCACTGATTCTCTGTCTCTCTCAAAATAAATAAATAAACTTAAAAAAATTAAAAATAAATAAAAAGGAAGAAATTTGAAATTGATATAATACTATTATCTAATCACAATCTATATCCAAATTTCACCAGTTGTCCCAATAACAGCCTGTATAACTTTACTTTTCCTGGTCAGGGCTCCAGTCCAGATCACACAGTGGATTTAGTTGGCATCAGCCTTTCTTTGTCCTTCATGACCTGATATTTTTAAAGCATACAGGCCAATTATTCTGTAGAATGGCATTCCATTTATGTGTAACTGATGTTTCTTCATATTGAGGTTCATGTTATGCAAATATTGATGACTTCAGAGAATTACATCAGGAGCCTTATCATGTCCCTTTATCCCATTAACCATTATTAACTTTGATTACTCAGATAACCCATTGTAAAGTTACTATTTTTCTTTTTGTAATTAAAAAATAATTTATGAAGAGATACTTTGAGACTCTCTAAATATCTTATTTCACCCCAAACTTTTACTCACTACTTTTAGCATTCTTACTCTGTTTGTTTTTGCTTTTTTTTTGGTTTTTTGGTTTTTGCTTTTTTAAAAATTAATCTATAATTTTTCTTCCCTCTTATTTAGCCCTTCAAGTATAATATTTTCTTGGAATTACTTTTGAAATGTTAAATATTTTTGGAAATTTTGTTATGATTAGTCAGAAATCATCAAAATGTATTTGTGTGGCAGTGATGCTTCATTTTATTTATTTTTATTAAAAAAATTTTTTTAAGTTTATTTGAGAGAGAGAGAGAGAGCATGAGTGGGGTAAGGACAGAGAGAGAGAGAGAGAGAGAATTCCAAGTAGGTTCTGTGCTGTCAGTGCAGTTCCCAATGTGGGGCTTGAACCCATGAACCATGAGATCATGACCTGAGCCAAAACGAAGAGTTGGACACTTAACCGACTGAGCCACCCAGGTGCCCCAGTGATTCTTCATTTTAGCCAGATTTTATTTGGAGTCAGTTAAAAGCTTTTTTTTTAAAACTTAAAACATAGAGATCAGTAAGTGTGGGTTTGAATGTTGTTTATTTTAAGACATTAAAGTTTTTGAAATTTAATAGTAATTACAAGCATCTGCATTTCCTAAAAGTGCTGAATTTTCAGTTGTTTTCACCAAATATTGTTAGTAGACCACAGGACAAAGTGTGCCTTCCATAATTTGATTGTTGTACCAGATAGAATAATCTATTTTCTTGTAAATCAGTAATGACATTGAGGTCTCGGAGAACTTACATATGCTTGGGGGAAAATAATTTGTAAGTTACAGATTAAAATACTTTTTGTTTTTATATTGCAGATTGGTTTTTCAGCAGCAGATGCAGTAACAGGACTGAAATTGGTAGAAGAGGGAGTACCCAAAGAACATTTAGCCTTATTGGCAGTTCCAATGGTTCCTTTGCAGATAATATTACCTCTGATTATCAGCAAATACACTGCAGGTCCCCAGCCACTAAACATATTTTACAAAGCCATGCCCTACAGGTAAACAATAAAATAAAACCTTACTATATAAGAAAGGTTAAATGAGTAATATTCGTCAGTATCATTAATGCCTGTGTGTAAAGTATATATGAAAAAGACTTGAAAAACGTCTTTAACTGCAATATCATTTATATGCACTTTTATCTCTTTTTAACTTCTTAACAGGTTTTAGATAGCAGGCTTCTTTCACATAGTAAGCATACAGATTTGTTTTTGTTACTATTTTTTAACGTTAATGGAAGTAAACTCCATGTGTCTTTCTTTGTCTATAGATTATTGCTTGGATTAGAATATGCTCTACTAGTTTGGTGGACTCCCAAAGTCGAGCATCAAGGAGGATTCCCTGTATATTACTATATCATAGTGCTGCTGAGTTACGCGTTACATCAGGTAAGTTTGCCGTGGTTTTCTCAGGAAGTAAACTG
Organism: Lynx canadensis; assembly: GCF_007474595.2. NCBI lineage: Eukaryota > Metazoa > Chordata > Mammalia > Carnivora > Felidae > Lynx > Lynx canadensis. The sequence continues at coordinate 49,910,152 of NC_044311.2, read as the reverse complement.
TTTTTGGCAAATAAAGAAGACATTTTTCTACAGTTGCCTTGAAATAATGATGATAAATTTTAAGACCGAAGCATGAATCTGACACTGAAGAAATTATTTAACAATGAACTTTAAACCTAGTGGCTTTTGATTTAGTGAGCTCTATTTGTAGAAAGTTTCTTCTTCATTTTTTTTGTCCATTCAACCAGTGTTTGTTACATTACAGAATTTATTCCAAAGCCAGTAATTCTGCCCTTGCTAAGTATCCCCAAGTCCGTGTGTAAACTTGGGTTCTTTATTTCTTCTATTCCACATGCCTTTTCTTTCTGAAAGTACTGAGAAATGATGGCTACTGAGCTAGAGATCCCAGGTTTTCAGTTTAGATTCTGTATTGAAAGTTATGACTGACTCTTTGTGATGTTGGAAGTTGTGTGTTAATATGCTTTCTCTTTCTTTATTAGGTATGTTTTGCCATCACTAAACTATAGACTCCCAGCAGTAAACTTTGGGACTTGACTGCAGTTATTACCAATGTATATTTAAGAGTCACTTTGGATTTTTCTCTGGAACCTAGTTTAAATTCTTTGAAAGTTGTATCTATAAATTCTTCTCTTGTTTTTTAACTTAAACCTAAAATTATGGCTACCAAGTTATCTCAATAATTTTTTGCATACAGTTCATTTAGGAGAACTCCATAATGGATCTGTCCAACTAACTGTATGTTTATTTTTAGTTATTTATTAAAAATTTTTTTAATGTTCATTTACTTATTTTGAGAGAGAGAGAGTGTGTGTGTGTGTGCTAGCAGGGGAAGGGCAGAGAGAGAGAGGGAAAGAGAAAAAGAATCCCAAGCAGGCTCCATGCTGCCAGTGCAGAGCCCAGCGCAGGGCTCAGACTCACAAACTGTGAGATCATGACTTGAGTCGAAATCAAAAGTTGGATTTTGGCACCCCAAATAACTGTATGTTTAAATAATAACTGTAAAATAATAACTGTAAAAATAAATAACTGTATGTTTAAAGAAGTACTTTAAGGAGCACCTGGGTGGCTCAGTCAGTTAAGCGGTTAAGTGTCCCACTTCAACTCAGGTCATGATCTCATGGTTCGTGAGCTCGAGCCCGAGTCAGGCTCTGTGCTGACAGCTCAGAGCCTGCAACCTGCTTCAGATTCTGTGTCTCCCTCTCTCTCTGCCCGTTCCCCCACTCAAACTATGTCTCTCTCTCTCAAAAATAAATAAAACATTAAAATTAAAGTAGTACTTTAGCTTAGTAAATGTTTCACTCTCTGTGTAAGTAAAGGAAAACTACAGTGAAGTAATCCAAAATCATTTGTTTGGCTTTGGATTTCATAAAAAAAAATTTCTAAAGTGTTGTTGATTGTTCAGACAGCCAGATGCTTTCTGGGAAAAACAGTACAATGCCACGTAAATTTGAGAAATAAATGATACATGACATAACCTCTCTTTATGTAGCATCTTAATCATTCTTTCAACAAATATTAATCGGACACCTATTCCATGCCAGGAACCATTCTAAGCACTAAAATATAACAGTGCATATCCCTGACCTTAGGGCGTTTATATCCTAAAGGCTTTCAGAGGCCTATAGTGAAAGAAACCTATTTATTTTTTGTGAAACTTAGTGTTTTCCATCTTATTTGTCTTTGGAACTCCTTTTTCTATGAACATCCCATGAAGCAGTATTCGAAGGAATGCAGTTTTGGAAACATGGTTTGTTTCCATGTTCCTAAATGGAGGGTTAATTCTTGCCTCTTAAGGAGATTTTTCTCTTTAGTTTGTCTCATGAGTTTTGTAATGTCATTTTTCTTTCATGGATATAAAATAAAATTATATACATATGTATGTATATAATTATATATTCATGTTCCTTTGGATATTTGCTTACATGTGTAGTATACATATATATATATGTATATGTATATATGATGTATTTAGAAACAGTACAAACATGGGGTTTTGCTAATTGCCATATGTATCCTTGGATGGCACCCTATTTGTCATTTTCTCTATTGCACCTTCCTTGACTACTTATTGTAGAATTAATAAGTAGACTATTAATAAGTAGAATTAGTAAGTAGACTACTTATTGTAGAATTAATATCTCATTTATTTGGTCCCCAGTAGCACAAAGTGTGTACTTCTACTTACTGTATTTCATCATAATTATTTATTTCTTATTTTCCCAGCCTAGAACAAGTTCTTCAAGGGCACTGTTGTCTTATTCATCTTTTTATTGCCATGGTCTGACCTGCCCTATAGTGGGTACTAAATAAATCTTTGTTGATTTGAGTTTAATAAGGGTCATGAAAATTAACTTTTAGGTTTGTGATTTTGATGTTCTTAATTCAGACTGTAGTTTTATAAGGTCTGATTATGCTAAAGATGTTTTATATTTTCCTTGTAGGTTACATTGTATAGCATGTATGTTTCCATAATGGCTTTCAATGCAAAGGTTAGTGATCCACTTATTGGAGGAACATATATGACCCTTTTAAACACTGTGTCCAATCTGGGAGGAAACTGGCCTTCTACAGTAGCTCTTTGGCTGGTAGACCCCCTTACAGTGAAAGAGTGTGTAGGAGCATCAAACCAGAATTGTCGAACACCTGATGCTGTTGAGGTAAGTATTTTGTAACTATAGATAAAATTAAGCTAATATTAAGATATTGATTTTCAGGGGTGTCTGACTGGCTCAGTCCATGGAGCACGTAACTCTTGATCTCAGGGTTTTAAGTTTGTGCTGCACATTGGGTGTAGAGATTACTTTAAAAAATAAAATCTTAGGGTTGCCTCGGTGGCTCAGTTGGTTAAGCATCTGACTCTTGGTTTCGGCCCAGGTCATGATCTCACGGTTCTTGAGTTTGAGCTGCACCATTGGGCTCTGTGCTGGCAGTGCATAACCTGCTTGGGATTCTCTCTCTCTCTCCCCACTCACCTGCTCACGCTTTCTCTCTCTTTCAAAATAAATAAAATAAAACTTTAAAAACTAAATAAAATCTTAAAAAAAAAGAAAGATATTTTCTTATTTTGCCTCTAGAGGTACTATGTCTTTTAAAAAAATTATGTCTGAGGGTGTCTTGGTGGCTCAGTCCGTTAAGCAAACAACTTAGGCTCAGGTCATAATCTCACAGTTTGTGAGTTCAAGCCCCATGTCAGGCTCTGTGCTGACAGCTGAGAGCTTGGAGCCTGCTTCAGATCTGTATCTCCCTCTTTCTCTGCTCCTCCCCCACTCATACTGTGTCTCTCAAAAATGAATAAATGTTAAAAAAAATTGTTTTTTTTTTAAAGTATATTTTGAAGTGTAGAGCCTGTGACTCTTGATCTCCGGGTCATGAGAGCCCCACATTGGATTCTTTAAAATATAATAATAAAAAAAAAAATAAGGGGAGCCACCCATCATGGTTCTTGAGTTCGAGCCCTGTATGTGGCTCTGTGCTGACAGCTCGGAGCCTGGAGCCTGTTTCAGATTCTGCGTCTCCCTCTCTCTGCCCCTCACTCTCTCTCTCTCTCTCTCTCTCTCTCTCTCTCTCTCTCTCTCTCAAAAATAAACAAACATTAAGAAAAATTTTTAAAAATAAACAATAATAAACAATACTTAAAAAATATTTTTTGTTAATATCTTAAATTACAAAGTAGAAACATCTAAATTGCTGAATACTTCCATTTTGAAACTGTGGAATATTTATTATAATTTTATTTTTGCAGCTTTGCAAAAAACTCGGTGGCTCATGTGTTACAGCGCTGGATGGTTATTATGTAGAATCCATCATTTGTGTTTTTATTGGATTTTGTTGGTGGTTCTTTCTTGGTCCAAAACTGAAAAAATTACAGGATGAAGGACCATCTTCATGGAAGTGCAAAAGAAGCAACTAATGCATTCACTACTGGACATTCTAGGAAGGTAACTGCAGTTTCATTTTAATTCAGACAGCTATGATAATCAGTGTACAGGAGTATAAAATGTTATTTTAAACACAGAAATTATTAATATAAAATGCCAAATGATTAAAAAATAGAGACCTCTCTGTATAGTTGATTATATTTTCCTTGCCTTGTCAATGTATTTAAAGTTTACTTAAGGTCAGGACATTGGTTCTAAAACAAGTTTTCTGGCCTTGTTATTTGATTTATATCTTTTTAATTTACTGACCAAAGTATGTTTTAACCTGCAGTGCAGTAGTCATGGGTGACAACCATGCAGTCAAGTATTGTTATCAGTACCTATCATTGAGCTATATTTAAAATTTTGGTAAAATATATTAAATAGAACAAAGCTTGATATCCAGGTACTAATTACAACTAATCTGGCCTTGTTGGCAGTTAAATCTTACTTTGAATTGCAAATTGGTTAAATTCTATGTGGAATTTGCTGAGAAGAGAATGTAGACTACTGAAATGCCTTTTTAGTTGTTACTCTTCTGACTATAACCACATTGTACTAATGAATCTGTGTTAAAAAGACTCTTATATGTATTTACTGCTTTTGTAAGCGTTAAAGATTTATAAGAAGATTATTCAAACTATTTTTTATAAAATGAAAGCTATGATTTTTAATTTAATGATTCCCCTGTTCCCCTTTTTTTGGAAGCTATTTTGATTCTGTGTTAACTTTTACCCTAAAGCTTACATATGTTTTTTGTCATAAGTGCTTCATGGCATACAGACAGCTCATGAAGGGATCCAATTTAGTGTTGTATGTATGTTCATGGCAAAGTTTTGAAAATAAAAAATGTTTTTCTTCAAGCAGTTTTTTTTATTACTGAGAGGAAAAAAAAAACAGTAAAGCTTTCTGATTAAGTAAAATGTAAATGAGTAATTTAACCATAATTTTAAAGACTAATGCTTTAGAGAGACAAAGACATTTTGTGCCTTTGACAAGTTAAATCGTGTTGTGGAAGATGGTTTCTCAATTAAGCACTTTACTAGTGAGAAAACACCTCACAATTTATATGAAATCAGGTACTGTATTTCCACTTATGAAAACACAATTATCTGTTTGTAAACTGTAATTTCCAGTGGAGGATTGGTATCCCAGGAGAATTATGCTTTTGAATACGTTAGCAACTCCTAACATATTATGTATACCCAGTAATAAGGTTCTTTGCATATTTTGTGTTGTGTATTACTCTGACTCTAGAGATTATGTAAATCCTTCCAAAGTTATAGAAAAAGAAAGATTGAGTTTTACTTAATTTTGTGTTTGTGGGAAAATACTAATTTTTGATTTTGTTAATTTTATAACATAGGTTGAATTTTAGAGTGGGTTTTTTTATAAGTAATGGAGGATAAAAATGGGTGGGAGAAAATGGCACTCAGCATCTGAAGAAAGATAGAGGCAGTGACCTCTAGAACTCATGCATTGCCATTGGAAAGCCTGTTTGGGCATCGATGCCAGATCCTGAAGAATCACCTGGAAAAACATCCTAGAAACAAGGAGGCTACACCAAACCATAGTCTACCATACTTTGTCACATGGGTTGTCCATTATCATGTATTATAACCAAAATGTTTACTTGAATAAAGAAAAAAACCCACTTAACTCTCAAATGTGAAATGTATTTTACTTTTTAATTGTTGGATTAATAAGGTCACATTGCCATAATTACCTTTCATTTCTTACCCATTCCTAAAATTTACATACTTTCAAACATACTTTGAAGTCGACAAATCTTTAATGACTTGAAGTATTAAAATATATTTTAAGCCTTTAAGGTGAAAGCTATTAATTGCATTTGCTCTAGAAATGAACAATTATTTTGGATTATAGTTGTTTGGTTATTTGGGTACATGCTTGTAATGCATACCAAAAAATGACTTCTTAATAGCTATGTGCAACTAGGTTGTATACATTGATCACTGATGGCATCTTATAAATGATCTACTTGAATCTGAGGATCTGTTGATGTTAAATTGGTAGTATTGGAAAAATACTACCTATTTTTCCATATCTTTTTCTTTACTGATAGATCTGATAAACTGCCCACAAGTATGAACATTAACTTTTCCAGTTAATATATTATATATTTACTAGCTAATATTCTTATAAATCTGGTAAGATTAGCTAAAATTAAAACCAAAACTTCCTTCCTTTGTAATTAATTTTGCCTGATTAATCATAAAAAAAATTGTTCAGCACCTAAAACCAATTCGTCTGTTTTTTTAACATTAAACTTTTGAGATGTAAACCTATTGTTTGATTTAATTCCTTTATTGCAAGGATTTTTACCCTAAACACGTGTCAGTGGGGTCTTGAAACCCCTGAATTGCTAGCAAAACTGGATATGTAATTTTTTGTCTTTCTGAAGAGAGCTCTTGTTAAAATCTTAAATGCTCTGTGATCCAAAAAATTGTAAAAGCTATGCCTTATTGAATGTGAACTGACTTTGGATTGTAAACATAAATTTGAAATAATAGTTTTGAAACTAATTGTTTAAAGCATCCCAAAAACAATGTTAAAAGAAAAAGCTATGATGAAAACTAGAAAATGCCTGCATTTGTAGTAGTGAACTTGAAGGGATTACTGGTAGGGGAGGGATATGAGGGTAAATATAACCCTAAGAAAAGATATTTCCTAGTAATTTAACCTTTTTTTCCTATGGATAATTTCTATTTACCCTGTTAACATAAACCCAAAAAGTATGTTGTTTTATATTAAATGGCTGAGATAATATTTAATCATAATTTAATATAACATAGGACCAGACTTGTGTTTTGTATTTTGGGGGGATCATGTTTTCTCATGTGGTTGAAAGAATGAATAAAACTATAACACAGACTCTGCTAAAAATACAGAACCAATTTGTTGGGGACATTCCATGCATATTTCCAAAATGTATTTTACCTTAATATTAGAGAAAGAAAATAAATGTTAAAAAATGATTCCATTTTAACCAGGATTAATATATTTTCATTACAGAAGAAAGGTGATAGAGTGCATTGTACTAGTGAGACTCTTTTTAACCAATGTCTTTGGTGAATAGCAAGGCATAATTATTTGATTTTTCTCTTAGCAGATTTTAAATACCAATTATAGACCTTGCTTTTGTTTTTGTTTTCCACTACAGCTTAATCTCTGCCTGATTTGACAGTGCCATTTTTTTTTATTTAAATTTTTTTTTTTTTTTTTTTTTTTTTTTTTTTTTACATTCTTGAAAGAGAGAGACAGAGCACAAGTTGGGGAGGGGCAGAGAGAAGGAAACACAGAATCCGAAGCAAGCTCCAGGCTTTGAGCTGTCAGCACAGAGCCCGATGCAGGGCTTGAACCCACAAACTGTGAGATAGTGACCTGAGCCGAAGTCGGATGCTTAACCGACTGAGCCACCCAGGTGCCCCGACAGTGCCAAATTTTTAATGCAACCACTATTTAATTTGGGAGTAGGTGCCTTTCCCTTTCCTACCTGTCAAAACTGCTATTAGAATCTTCATTTTACTCCTTTAAATTGTGAGCAAGGTAAATGGGCCTGGAGAGTTTATGTTTTTCCTGGAATTCTGTTTTGGTAGAGGCAGGTCCTATATTAGGACAGTATAGTTAATGTACAGTACAGGACTCATGCCAGGACTCATGCCATCTCCTTATGTGAATAGAAACATTTTTATTTGTCAGATTATAAAGTTTGCTTTTAAGGAGGTTTTAGTTTTTGATTTTGTTTATTGTGGGGTGGTGAACATTTTACAGAAAGCAATACTTTTATGTAGTAAAATGAAAATTTTATGATTAATTTCTCCTTAAAGAATTTTGCCAAGTACATAATTTTAAAGGTTATATTAAAATATTAGCGATATTACTTTGCATGATATATGAAGTCTTGAAGCATTGAGAAAAAGGTTGCTACATTTTACTAGTTTTTTATTGGCACTGTAAGACATAATTTTTTATAACAATTTTGTGTGAAGAGTAACCAATAAAATGACTGAAATGAACAAGGTACTGGTATGATTTTTAGGGAATTATCATAAGTCTCTCAGATCTAGTACCCTAGTCAATTACAATTAATCAGTCACTATTATAAAATAAATTTAAATTATTAAAGCCTATTCTTATTTTCGTCAAAATGACCTTATATGTTGGGAAAACTTTTTATAGCCTTATAGTTAATGAAATTGAAATTTTTATCACATGCATCTATAAAACTAGGAAAATATAAAATTGGGACAAAATTTGATATTTTAAGAAGTTAGTTTGGCATATTTGATAAATTGATAAGATTACCACTGTCAAGTTATATCAGTGACTCGATATCTATTGTTCCTCAGATATTGCCTTTGCAAGAATTAGTGTAAAACTGAAAACATACTCAGTGTTGAAAGTGGTCATTGTTGGGGTCTTTATGAAATAATTGCACCCATGTACAGTTGTGAATTAAAAATGCACAGCACAAAATCATTTCTATTGTTATTTTTAGAAGATCTAACATTAGTTTTTATAGTTTAGCATTATTTAAGTGTTTTAGTATATGTGAAATGTTTATTTGGTTAATTTATTTTCAAATGTATAATAATAAATATTTATTAAATATTTATGCAATGTTTAAATATTTGAAGTATATTTGAAATAAATTCTCCAGATTTTTACATAAAGGATTACTTAAGTGCTCAAAATAATTGTTTCACAAAAGTTGATCTCTAAAAAATAAAACATTAATGAAATATTCTTGTTTTCATTTTTATTAAGTAATAGCCAAATTTACCTGAAAATCATTAATGTTAAAATTATACCAGATTAAAATTATGTAATTAAAAGCAAGGTAATTTCAAGAGGTGTACACCTGCCACCAAACCTTTTTTTTTTTTTTTTGGATGAAGCCAGCCTGAATGATTTTATCTTCCATTAGTAACTTGGGTAAAATGGAGAACCCGTGGAGGTACAACACTATATGGATAGTTTGGGATTATAGGGAATTTCGCTGGGAAACTTCATTATAAAATATCTTGTTTTTTAAACATTTGTTATTGGATATTGGCTTCTTTAGTAGCTACAATTTTGAAGAATTTATTGAAATTAAAAAATAGTTAGGGATGGTAGAGAAGATATTTTATTTCTTCAGTTAGAACTTTCTAAGCAAATTTTACTGCAACTTGGGACCTGTGCTGAAAGAAGCCTTTGAGGCTAAATTGTGAATGAATAAATAGTGAGAAACATCCAGAATGTAGTAGTCTGCTAAGGGCCACCACCAGACTAGGGGGCTTATTAAATAACCAAAATTAATTTTTCTCACAATTCTGGAGGATGATCAAGGTGGCAGAAGGTTTGGTTTCTCCTGAGGCCCATCTCCTTGGTTTAGAGACTGCCTGCCGCTTTCTTGATCTTTACATGACCTTCCTCTCTGCCTGCACATTGCAGGTTTCTCTTATAAGGACACCAGTCCTATTGGATTATGGCTCCTCCCTTATTACTTCATTTAACCTTAATTACGTCTGTAAAGACCCTGACTTCAAATACGATCACATTGTGGGTTAAGGCTTCAACGTATGAATTTTGGGAGAACACAATTTAGTCCATAACACAAGAGATCTTTATTTCTCTGGTATGCACATGTCAAGGCAGGGGATGAGATTTAGGACCATGGACACATCTGTGGGTTCTAAATCTGGTCTTGACCCTGAAGACATATTTACATTCCAAAGGATAAGAACCCAGGATCCTTCCCAGGAGTATTTGTTTATATTAAGGACATAAGAAGTCTTCCATACAACTGTCCTATATAGTCACCCGGATTCATATTTTGAGCCTCCTCAACTACAGCACAAACCCTAGTATATTTAGTCCCTTAGTCTGATAAGCTGTTATCAGTCTGGCTCTCACTGGTCACCATACAGGTGAAATAGGAATGTGGGGAACCAGTGTGGTTATTGTAAGTAGTAATTAGATCTATTCCTGCTTTAGAAACTGTGTACTTCCAGTACAATGTGAATAAACATAACTTGACAGACATGTTTTGTCTGAAATTATTGAAATTGTGTTCTGTTTAATTCATTTTTTTTTGGTTATATATGTTCAGAAGCTTGGGATAATGAAAGTATGGGTTTTATTTTTAAGTTTTATTGTTTTTTTTACCCTATTGACTATTTTATTATTTTTAAAACTTTGTTTATATTTTTAAAGATTTATATTTTTAAGTAATCTCTATACCCAACATGGGGCTTGAACTTACAATCCTAAAATCAAGAGTTGCATGCTCTAATGACTGAGCCAGCCAGGTGCCCCTATTTTATTTTTTATTTTTAAGTTTTTAAATTTTATTTATTTATTTACATAATCTACACCAATGTGGGGTTCAAGCTCATGACCTTGAGATCAAGAGTTGCACACACTTCCAACTAAGCCAGCCAGGTGCCCCTTTATTTTTTATTTTTTATTTTAATTCCAGTATAGTTAACAGTGTTATATTACTTTCAGGTATACAATATAGTGATTCAACACTTCCATATATCAACCATTGCTCATCAAGATAACTGTACTCTTAATCCTATTCACCTATTTCACCCATCCCCCCATCTCTTCTGGTAACCGTCTGTTTGCTGTCCATAGCTAAGAGCTATTTTTTGGTTTGTCTTTTTTTTTTTTCTTTTTCATTTGTTTTGTTTCTTAAATTTCACATAGTGAAATCATATAGTACTTGTCTTTCTCTGACTTACTTTGCTTACCATTATATTCTCTATCTCCATGTTGTTGCACATGGCAGGATTTTGTTCTTTTTTGTGGCCGAGTATTCCATTTCAATTTTTCATTATCCATTCATTTATCACTGGACACTTGTGCTGCTTCCATTATTTGGCTATTGCAAATAATTCTGCAATAAACATGGGGGTGCATTTTTCCTTTTGGATTAGTGTTTTTGTATACTTTGGGTAAATACCCGGTAGTGCAACTACTGAATCATATGGTAATTCTATTTTCAATTTTTTGAGGAATCTCCACAGTAGCTGCACCAGTTTGTATTCCCACAAACAGTATGTGAGGACTTCTTTTTCACATCCTCACCAACACTTTGTGTGTGTGTGTGTGTGTGTGTGTGTGTTTATTTCTTTATTTTGAGAGACACAGAGACAACACAAGTTGGGGAGGGGCAGAGAAAGAGGGAGACAGAATCCCAAGCATGCTCTGGGCAGACTTAGGGCTCAAAGTCGTGAAACCGTGAGATCATGACCTGAGCTGAAAACAAGAGTTGGACACTTAACCGACTGAGCTACCCAGGTGCCCCACTTGTGTTTTGAAAGTCTGTGTTTTAGAACCAAAAGTTCAGTCTCGAGTGATTAGATGTCTTTTATATTTTCTTCTAGTTTAAATGGGCAAATTTTCCAAGTAGTTCAATTTAAAGTGCTAATAGGGGCACCTGGGTGGCTCAGTCAGTTAAGCATCCGACTCTTGATTTAGGCTCAGGTCATGATCTCATGGCTTGTGAGTTCAAGCCTTACGTTGGCCTCTGTGCTGACAACACTGAGTCTACTTGGGATTCTCTCTCCCTCTCTTTCTGCCTCTCCCCCACTTGTTCATACTCTCTCTCTCTCAAAATGAATAAATAAACTTAAAAAAATGGTGCCTTAAAAAAAAAAAGGCATTATTACTCCTGTGGGTAGAAGATATTTTAAATCCAGAATTTCAGTTGTGAGGTGTGACTGAAAGCAAAAATTGGGTTTATCTGAAGAAATCAGACCCTATAAGTCAGGAAATTATTGAAAAAGCATAAAGAAACAACTCTGGGCTTAAAAAATGGTGAAATAATTTCAAAATGACACTTTCACAGTTTTTTTGAACATTTTATATTTTATTAGGTTAATAATTTCTGACAAAAGAAATAATAGAGGTTTTGTACTTTTTTGGTCATTCATTTCTCTCTAGTCCTGTAAAGAATAAAAATTTTCTTTAAGATTTTATTTTTAAGCAATCTCTACACACTGTGGGGCTCAAACCTACAACCCTGAGATCAAGAGTCACATGCCAACTTAAAAGCCAGGAGCCCCTGGTTATGATAGTTAAACTGAGACTTGAAGGATAAGAGGGAAGGGGGCAGCTTGAGAGGGGCTGGAGGGTGAAAGGAAAGGCTTAGGGCATTGTAGGCAGAGTGAGCAGTAAATGCAAAAGCTCTAAGACAGAGGGATGAACTTGGCCCGTGTGAAGAAGAGGGAGGTCAATGTGCTCAGTGTGCTTGAGGTAAAATGAGTGAAGTAGGGGGTAGGAAAGAAGAGCTTGAGAGAGAAGCAGAGCCTCGATTATGTAGCACCTGTACATGAACCTACAGTTTTGACATTACTTGAAGCATAATGGAAAGCCATACAAGCAGAGGTAATAAACTAAAAGTCTGTAGTCTCTGCCTCAAGATAAATTCTTTACCTACCACAGTGTTTTGCCAACAATTTTAATTTCAAAACAGGGTGACTTCATATGAAAGTCCAGATCTGCAGCTTTTCTTGAAAAAAGCTGAAGATCTCTCCCTATTGGACTCCCAACTGTTTGGTGGAGGTTGGGTGTAATGCAGTGCTGGGGTTTTGGCGGGCAAGTGCAAAGGAGGCAGAGAGGGGTTGGAGTTGAGGCTGTTTTTAAGGGAGTGATTATAATGCTAAACCAGAGTCCAAGCTGGTTAAGATGGAAACTGAAGACTAGAGGGGGCTGATGAATAGGACATCGTGGTTCAATGGACTGATCATTTTACTGAGCTCAAAGAGCTATTGCCATAAGGGGTATTTTCTCGAGTGAACCAGAAGAACAGGAGGTTGTGGTGGGAGAGGGCAGTGTCAGGGCTGTGACTGCAGATGTGGCAATTTCTGGTGAAGACAAGACCCAGAGTGTAACCATGGGAAGAGATGGCTGAGTTGGGGTAGAGGAAAAAGTCACTGGGCATGAGACTTGAGAGATCAGAATAATAACAGGGATTGAAATGAAGAGAAAGACTTTAAATCAGCTGCTAAAGTGTTCAATGAATAAAAGAGAGTGACCATGGGGCACCTGGGTGTCTCAGTAGGGTTAAGCATCTGACTCTTGACTTCAGCTCAGGTCATGATCTCACAGAGCGACCAAGAGATCACAAGATGACAGCCTCCATCACTCCTGACAGTCCTGAAGAGGGTTAGAGGGCAAGAGGTATTAGTAGCAATGGCACGGAAGTTAGTGAGCTCACCTCCTGGTCCTGAGGTACACACGTGTTTTAGTCATCTTAGGCTGCTGTAACAAATTACCAGAACCTGGGTGGCTTAACCAGACATTTGTTTCCCACAACTGGGAAGTTCAAGATTAAGGGGCTGGCAGATTGGGTCCCTGTTGAGAGTCCTCTTCCTGGCTTACAGACTGTCACCTTCTCTCTGTGCTCACATGGGTGGAAGAGATGCAGATCTGGTCTTTATTCCTCTTTTATAAGGACTTAAATCCCATCATAGGGGTTCCACTCTCAAGACCTTATCTAAACCTAATTACCCCCCAAAGACCTCAGCTTCTAACACCATCACATCAGGGGTTAGAATGTCACATATGAATTTTGGAGTGACATAAATATTCAGTCCATAACACAGTGGAATGATTGACTTTGACTGGAAATCAATGCTAGAAACTGAGATATTTTTGTGAGAGGGGGTGCTCATTAAATATTCATTTTTTTCTAATTCTTTGGGTTCTGGGAACATTCACATTAATGTCCAATTAATTTCTTTTTAATAATCATTCTGCATAGTTAACATAAAACTTCCAATAAAAGTCTTACAAACTCTGTCTTTGTATTCACGGTATTGTGGGAAATTGAGGGGCGGGCAATGAATCTAAGTGTGGCTTTCATGCATACCTCTCTACTCATAGAAGCAGCATATCCAGAGAGGTCATCAACAGCAAAAGGAGCAGGAGTCCTTGGTAAAGCTACCCCAGGAGAATGGTAAATCTCTCAATCTGCAGAAATCCTGCAGTGGCCAGGATTCTCCCATCAATTATTAGTGGGATGCTGCTGAAATATTGAAAGGGACACCTTGAGATATCTGGAGGACTTGGAAACACCCAGGTGACTGATATCTGGGTTACAGAAAAGAAGACTTTAGGTTGGAAAGTAGGGATGTTGGATAGAACTGTCTTCAACTAGGACAGGAGAGAGAGCAGAAAGCATGTAGAGACAGGACACTGAAACAGCAAAAGAAGAATTGGGAACAGAATTGCCCATGAAGGAATCTTAGTTTTTCTACTTTTGAACTAAAGCTATTCAACATCTCTTAACACACATAACTTTTGTTTTTATTTGAAATAGTGATTAAGGATTTTGGTTATAGCATATATTTTTTGGTTATAGCATATAGCATATATTTTTTTTAATGTTTATTTATTTTGAGAGATGGGGAGAGGGGCAGAGAGAGAGGGAGACAGAGAATCCTAAGCAGACTCCTCGCTGTCAGCCCAGAGCCTGTCTTGGAACTGGAACTCATGAACTGTGAAATCATGACCTGAGGCGAAATCAAGAGTCCTACACTTAACCAACTGAGCCACCCAGGTGCCCCTATAGTGTATCTTTTTAGTTGGATTTCCCCCAAAACCATGTGCATTGCACCCTCTCTGGAAATTTATAGGGATTGATGTGTTTTAGCTGATTGCCTTTATGGGAAGCAGTGTTGTGGTCACGTGTACAGACTGAGCCAATTCACTGAGCTGAATCCCAGCATAACAGCCCAGCTCACCACTTCCTAGCTGGGTGACCTTGGCTACTGGCTTAATCACTGTGCATATTTACTCTTTAAAGCTGGTATTAATAATAGTGTCTATCTTATAAAGTTGTTGGGAGCATCAAGGGAGCTAATACATGAGAAGTATTTAGAATGGTGCCTCACACATAGTAAGATCTAAGTGTTAGCCAGTAATTTACTTTCTATTAGCTACAGTACTG